>NW_007726170.1:957223-959546 GCF_000696425.1 Galeopterus variegatus
ATTGAAAACATATTCAACAAAATAGTGGCAGAAAACTTCCCAGGTATAGGAAAAATCACAGATCTTCAGATCCAGGAAGCTCAATGATCTCCAAACGTATTCAACCCCAAAAGGTCTTCTCCAAGACATGTTATAGTCAAATTGGCAAAACTCAAAGACAAAGAGAGAATCTTAAAAGCTGCAAGAGAGAAGCGTCAAATCACCTATAAGGGAGCTCCAATCAGACTAACATCAGACTTTTCATCACAAACCCTAAAATCCAGAAAGGAATAGGATGATATATTCAAAATACTAAAAGACAGAGATTGCCAGCCAAGAATACTATGCCCCACAAGGCTATCCTTCCGAAATGAAGGGCAAATAGCACATTTCTCAGACAAACAAAAACTGCGGGAGTTCACCACCACATGACCACCTTTACAAGAAATTCTCAAGGGAGTACTGGGTTTGCTTCCTGAAAAATAACTACCACTGCCATAAAAACCCAAGAAAAACCTAAACCCACTAGTATAATAAAAATGGCATACATGAAGAGAATACAAACAAACAAATGGCATTCATGAAGAGAAAACAAACAAACAAAAATGCTGTCAACAACCCAAGGAACCAACAAATACAGAAAACAAACAGTAAATCAGAAAGCAAGGAACAAAAGACACCTAAGACAACCAAACAATAATCAATAAAATGCTAGGAATAAATCAACACTTTTCAATAACAACTCTTAATGTAAAAGGCTTAAATTGGCCCATCAAAAGACACAGACTGGCTGACTGGATTAAAAAGGAGGACCCAACTATATGCTGCCTACAAGAGACCCACCTCACCCATAAAGACTCACATAGACTAAGAGTGAAAGGATGGAAAAAGATTTACCATGCAAACAGAAAAGAAAAACGAGCTGGAGTAGCTATTATTATATCTGACAAAATAGACTTTAACCTAAAAACCATAAAAAGAGACAATGAGGGACACTATGTAATGATAAAAGGACTGATCCATCAAGAAGACATAACAATCATAAATATGTACGCACCTCATGTTGGAGCAGCCAGATTTATTAAACAAACTCTATTAGACCTAAAGAAGGAAATAGACACTAATCCCATAATAGCAGGAGACCTGAACACCCCACTGTCAATATTGGAGAGATCATCTAGGCAAAGAATCAGCAGAGAAACACAAGATCTAAACAACTCTAGACTAATTGGACTTGGCAGATATCTACAGAACATCCCATCCAACAACCTCAGAATATTCATTCTTCTCATCAGCACATGGATCATTCTCCAGGACAAATCACATATTAGGTCACAAATCAAGTCTCAACAAATTCAAAAAAATTGGAATGATCCCATGTATTTTCTCAGACCACAATGGATTAAAATAAGAAATCAATAACAAACGAAATTGTGGAAACTATACAAACACATGGAAATTAAACAGCATTCTACTTAATGACATATGGGTCCAAGAAGAAATTAAACAGGAAATCAAAAAATTTCTTGAAACTAATGACCATGATGACATATCATACCAAAACCTGTGAGATACTGCAAAAGCAGTATTAAAGGTGAAATTTATTGCATTAAATGCTCACCTCAGAAGAAAGGAAAGATGGCAAGTGAACAACCTAACACTTCACCTTAAAGAACTAGAAAAACAAGAACAATCCACACCTAAAGTTAGCAGATGGGAAGAAATCATTAAGAACAGAGCAGAACTCAATGAAATTGAAACCCAAAAAACAATACAAAAGATCAACGAATCAAAAAGTTGGTTTTTTGAAAAGGTAAATAAAATTGACAAACCATTAGCATGGCTAACTAAAAAAAGAAGAGAGAAGATTCAAATAACAAAAATTAGAAATGAAAAAGGCGATATTACAACTGATTCATCTGAAATACAAGGAATCATTCAAGACTTCTACAAACAAGTATATGCCAACAAATTTGAAAATCTAGAGGAAATGGATAAGTTTTTGGACACACACAAGCTCCCAAAACTGAACCATGAAGACATAGAAAATTTGAACAGACCAATTACAATAAAGGAGATTGAAGCTGTTATCAGAAGGCTCCCAACAAAGAAAAGCCCAGGACCAGATGGATTCACAGCAGAATTTTACCAAACATTCAAAGAGGAATTGACACCGATTCTTTACAAACTATTCCAAAAGATTGAAACAGACGCAAATCTCCTTTATTGTTTTTGGTCTGTTCAAATTTTCTATGTCTTCATGGTTCAGTTTTGGGAGCTTGTGTGTGTCCAGGTAATTATCCATTTCCTCCAGATTTTCAAATTTGTTGGCGTATAGTTGTTT
>NW_007726170.1:959683-984502 GCF_000696425.1 Galeopterus variegatus
TTCACTCACATACACTCACACTCCTATTCAACATAGTATTGGAAGTACTAGCCAGAGCAATCAGAGAAGAGAAGGAAATAAAGGGCATCCAGATTGGAAAAGATGAAGTCAAACTGTCCCTGTTTGCAGATGACATGATCCTATATATCGAACAGCCTAAAGCCTGTACAAAAAAACTCTTGCAGTTGATAAATGATTTCAGGAAAGTAGCAGGATACTAAAGGAACACACAAAAATCAGTAGCATTTGTATTCTCCAACTACGAACATGCAGAAAGAGAAATCAAGAAAGCCCATTTACAATAGCCACCAAAAAAATAAAATACTTAGGAATTGAGTTAATCAAGGATGTGAAAAATCTCTATAATGAGATCCACAAACCACTGCTGAGAGAAATTAGAGAGGATACAAGAAAATGGAAAGATATCCCATGCTCTTGGATTGGAAGAATCAACACAGTGAAAATGTCCATTCTACCCAAAGTGATATAGAAATTCAATGCAATCCCCATCAAAATTCCAATGACATTTTTCTCGGAAATGGAAAGAACTATCCAGACATTTATATGGAATAACAGAAGACCATGCATAGCCAAAGCAATGCTAAGCAAAAAAATAAAAAATAAAAAAAAAAATAAAGCTGGAGGCATAACACTACCTGACTTTAAACTATACTACAAAGCTATAATAACCAAATCAGTATGGTACTGGCATAAAAACAGACACACTGATCAATGGAACAGAGAATCCAGAAATCAACCCATACACTTACAGCCATCGATCTTTGACAAAGGCACCAAGCCTATACACTGGGGAAGAGACTGCCTCTTTTGCAAATGGTGCTGGGAGAACTGGATATCAATATGCAGGACAAATGAAACTAGACCCATACCTTTCACCATCCACTAAAGTCAACTCAAAATGGATTAAAGAATTAAATATACACCCTGATACAATAAAACTTCTTAAAGAAAACATAGGAGAAACACTTCAGAAGTAGGACTGGACACAGACTTCATGAATACGACCCCCCAAAGCACGGGCAACCAAAGGAAAAATAAACAGGTGGGATTATATCAAACTAAAACGCTTCTGCACAGCAAAAGAAACAATTAACAGAGTTAAAAGACAACCAACAGAGTGGGAGAAAATATTTGCAAAATATACATCTGACAAAGGATTAATATCCAGAATATACAAGGAACTCAAACAACTTTACAAGAATAAAACAAGCAACCCAATTAAAAAATGGGCAAAAGAGCTAAGTAGGCATTTCTCTAAGGAAGATCTACAAATGGCCAACAGAGACATGAAAAAATGCTCAACATCACTCAGCATTCAGGAAATGCAAATCAAAACCACACTGAGATACCATCTCACCCCAGTTAGGATGGCTAAACTCCAAAAGACTCTGATCGATAAATGCTGGCGAGGTTGCGGAGAAAAAGGAACTCTCATACATTGTTGGTGGGACTGCAAAATGGTGCAGCCTCTATGGAAGATGGTATGGAGGTTCCTCAAACAATTGCAGATAGATCTACCATATGACCCAGCTATCCCACTGCTGGGAATATACCCAGAGGAATGGAAATCATCAAGTCGAAGGTATACCTGTTCCCCAATGTTCATTGCAGCACTCTTTACAATAGCCAAGAGTTGGAACCAGCCCAAATGTCCATCATCAGATGAATGGATATGGAAAATGTGGATACACGGTGGAATAGTACTCAGCTATAAAAAAGAACGAAATACTGCCATTTGCAATGATATGGATGGACCTAGAGAGAATTATATTAAGTGAAACAAGTCAGGCACAGAAAGAGAAATACCACATGTTCTCACTTATTGGTGGGAGCTAAAAATAAATAAATAAATCCAGACACACGCACACACACACACACACACACACAAAGGGGGGGTGGGTGGGGCAAGAAGACACAACAATTACAATTCCTTGAAGTTGACACGACAAGCATACAGAAAGGACATTGTTGGGTGGGAGGGGAGAGAGGGAGGAGGGAGGGAGGTTTTGGTAATGGGCCACAATAATCATTGTATATCGACAAAAGAAAATTAAAGGAAAAAAAAGGGTGTCACTGTTCAGCAGTCTTATAAGAAGCCTTGGAGCTATTTCTCAAAGATGAAAAGGCTAAGATGAAAGACAAGGTTTTTTTCTTCATGATCGCAGAAGCTTATGAGGATAGGGCCAGCTCCTTGTCTCAGGAGTCAAGAAGGTGTTAGGATATGAAAATGATTAACTCGCAGTCTGGATAGGAGGAAGATTACATCACAGTTCATGCTCTCTTAGAGCTTGCAGTTTAATGGGGGCATCCCACAGATTTGAAATTCAAGTACAGAGTGTCAATGCTGTTGTGGAGGCGTGAACAAGATGTGGTGGCACAAAGGCAGGAGCAACTCTGCCATTGGGAAGTTGTGAAACACTTCACAGAAGAGGTGCTGCTTCTTCAGGAGTCTTCTCTCCATCCCTTTCTTTCTGTTCCAGGCACTACCACTTTAGTTTAGACTCTTAAGACTTTGTCAGTAAGTAGCCTCCTAGGTGGTCTTTTTATTATGGTGGACTTCAAATTGGCATGATGAATGTGAGTTTATTTCCTCTATAGGCTAACAGAACACTCTCCTACAGTCATAACCTTCAATCCTACCTATTTCATCTTCCTTGGAGATGGTGAGTTGCCTCCCTAATTTTGGAAGTGAACTTGAGGAAAACAGCCATACCTTTCAGCAATCTCTCATTAGGTGTCATTGTTTAAATTGGGGGATTGAATTTATAAGGTTTAACCCGATAGAAAACTTTTCCTATATAAAAATGATTTCATTGGAGAATGTGAATGGTTCAAAATAGCTTGCCAGCACTGTTGAGAAAATAATTCAAAGTATCTGCTCTTCTGAGTGTGCCTGTTAGGTGTCTTAATGTTCAGTGTAGTGGATGAACATGAACTGCCTACATTTGAGTCCCAGCTCTGCTGCTTGCTAATTTTGTGACCTTGGGTCAATTAATTAACCTCTTTAAGCTTCAGTTCTTCATCTTTAAAATGGAGATTGTGTAATAGTGCCTATCTCTAACCCACCATCTTCTTAAAAATCTCTACCATCTTTTTTAAAAATAAAGGATTAAATGAGACAGCGCGGGTAGTGTTAAGTATTATATTGCGTGACAAATAGCAGGTGCCCAGTAAATGCTAGCTGTTAATTTTTATTGTTGATATCATTACAAATAACACACATGCTATAGCAGGAAAAAAAAAGTTTTTCTTGAATTCTACAATGCTACCTCAGTATTCCCAAGGTCATTTGTAGATTGGAGATTAAGGTTTAGAATGCTATAAAATGACATGAGGACAGTTTATCACCCACACATGCCACAGTATAGAAATGTTCTCAATAGGTTAAAGCACAATCCTATTCCTCCACAGTTAACAGTCAGTGATACTAAGAATTATGTCATCAACACCGTAATTCTTTTTCCCAGGTCTCTTTAGTATTACCAAGACATGTCAGTTTTCCTCTCTTCTAGTGCCAGGAATCTCATTTACAAATTACTCCTTCATCTTTTTTTTTTTTTCCCCCTAAGCATCTTGAAGGAAGTGGTTAGTTTTGGTCTGAGTTTTATATAGCTGTACAGAAATTGGAATTAGGAGAAGGTGTAGCAGGAATTCTGATACTGCTTTTACCTTCTCCAAGGTCAGCCATTTGGCTCTTTAGTATTTCAACGGAATAGTTCAAAACCATATTCTTTTCCATTGAGTTTCTGGAGTGACTGATGTGGAAATATGTTGGCCTAAACTTTAGGATCCCAGCTGTCTTGTGGGTTGGAAAATAGAAACTGGATTATCTTCATCCTGGAGTTCAGTGAAAAATCTAGTGAGACCACCACAGTGCATTTCCATCTCTTGATTTGTTATGAGTTGCTTGTAGGCAGATTATCTAGTTGGCTCCTTGGACTTCTCTTCAACTGACTTTCCAGCAATATCCAAAGTCACTGACTGAAGTGAGAAGGATTTGACACCCACAGAGTAACATGGTGCTTCTCTCTGAACATATCTGAATTCATTCCAAAAGCAGGTATGATTGGTTATTGAACAGTTTGTTTGGCATTATTCATGTGCTCATTTTGTTAATACATAAAATTAAAGGTAGATTATATTTTTTATTTGAATCCTGTCTTCCCAGTTGCAAGCATCTGAGTTTAAAATTTCTTTTGAGATCTTTGATAGACTTAAATATTAGCTGTACATCTGTCCTCTGCCGGTATATAATGTTGGAATGCTATTTTCTTTGCAGCTTTGGGTAAAAAGAAAAGAATTGTAGCTACAGTTTGTCATGTTACCTTTTACCAGCCTCTCTTAACATTAATGCTTCCATTGAAACAACTAATAGCTTCTCAGATTAATGTTGAGAATAACTTTCGAGCATTTCAAGGTTATGTAATTATAAACAGAGAAGCTGAAACACAGAGTGGGGGTTCTGGCCAGGAAACTCTGTTGGGCAGGGGAAGATGGAGGTGCCAAAGAATGAACAGAATGCTGAAACTCAGCAGTAAAGGAGGACAAGAAAAAGATATTATCGTTGATATTACCATTGATTAATTAGGAGTTGTAGCTGAAAGAAACCCATAATGAGATTCCTTTTTTTAAAAGATGGTACAGTTTGAATTGGATGGTATAGTTTGTATTGAATTGTACTAATTCCTCATTTATCTGATGTCTTTGGAAAATGTGGTATTCCTCATAAACAGATTTTCTAGGTAACCAAAGCCTATAAGTGGGGTGAGAAAAAGAAGGAACCTAGGGATGATCTGTTCCAGCCTCCTCTTTTTATAGGTGGGGGAGCTAGGGCCCAGAGAGGGAAAGTAACTAGCATCAGAATCTGAACTACTTGGTGACAAAATGGGGTTCAGAGCAGTGCTTTTGTTCATGATCATGCTTCTCTTCTTTTACATATTCAGAACTTGTATTTTTCATCATTTTTGTGTGGAGATCTTTGTAAAACATATACATTCTTGGCTTTCTTAATAGGTCATACTGTGGTCTCAGGATCGTCATTATGTTACTTGTGCCCAGATTTTCCCATGACCTTCTGAAGCATGGAAAGCTTTTACTCCTGCACTGTAGAATGTTAAGGATTTTGAATTCTTGTGACTACTTTTTATAGTTTTTCATTTTTGCCTTGGTGTCAGCTGTCATTCCTTACTGTTATTGTTTGTTTGATAGAATTATATCTAACCTCTGAAGCCTTTTTTTGCTTTCTCTTAATGGTGTCACGAAAAGTTGAGGTTGGTGGATGAATGAGGCATTAGTGTTCTTGGTCATCTTTGGATGAACTGTAAAAACTTTAGAGCTCTTCTACTAGATAACAATGTCTGTAAGACACTAGAAATCATATTAGCATGGCTTGTCTTTATTCTCTGTGTAACATTTCCTATAGCATCTCTTTGCCCACCACTGCCATCTTGGGGACTGGAGAACATCTGAGTGATTACTGTTGCCCCCTAATCATGAATCTAAGAGACACTAAGACTCATAGATGGGGGCTTAACCTGGTCTTCTGTAGAGTGCCCCTTTCTTTAATGGCTGCTTATCTTTCTGGAAGGGAGCCATTTACCTTCTGATTGCCTTGACTCTGTATCTTTTAGCCAGCCTTATATTCAAATTCACTTGCCCACCAGCCCATGAAATCTAGGTTGTAGCAATTACCTGAGACGCTGTGTGCTTGTTCTTGGCCTGTTTATGCCTCTGACCAGTTCCTGTCTTGTTCTTGACTCTTGGCTCTCTCTCTCATATTCTATCTCTCCTTTTGTCCTCCCCTCCTAACACACACACACCAGTTTCTTTTAGACTTGGTATGTATGTGTGCTCTCTGGCTTCCAGCTGCTGACTCACTTTATTTAGGACTCTGGCTAGCTGGGGCTGGAACTGCCTCATATGGTGTACCCTGCCCTAGCTTGACCTTGAAGACCCAGCCTTTGGCCCTGGTCCATTGGTGATCATCATGTCTGGCTTATCTGATCCTCCTTTGAAAGGACTGTTTGGGCAAGAGGCTTGCAGATTTTCCAGTTCTGCAACTTTGACAGTCTGCACGTTCTTCATCTTGGTCTTGTCTCCCTTTGCCATTGTTTCCTAGTCATTCACCAGGGGTTGGCAAAGAAATAAGATGTTTACCATTGTTTCTAGGGCATTGTGACATATGCGCATAGTTACGCTATGAGCCAATCCAGATTTTCAGGAGTTTAGTAAATTTCATTTGGATTAGTGATCCACATTGAACCATTTATTCTTTAACTATTCAACATGTATTTATTTATTAAATGCCTACTAAATGTACTGTGTTATACTGGGAATAGAGCGATGCACAAGACAGTCACAGTCCCGGTCTTTATATTCAGGGAGGCAAGAGAGACAATAAACAGGAAAAACAAACACAAATATGTAGGAACACCTAAACAAATACTAGGTAAACAAAAACAAGATAATTTCAAATAGGGATATGAAAGAAAAAAATGGGCTGATGCAATAGAGTGATGGAGGAGCAGTAGTTATTTACTTCAGAAGGTTCTATAGGACCTTTCTGAGGAGGTGGCATTTGAGCTGAGAACTAAATGATGAGAAAGATCCAGCCATATGAAGAGCTGTGGGCATTTCAGGCCAAGGGAAAAACCAACACAAGGGCCCTGAGGTGGGAACAATCTTGTCATCTTTCTGTAAGTATGATTAGCACTTGCTGAGTGAAGAGGGGACAGCTGGAATAAGGACAGACAGGTTAGCTGTGGGGAAGAGAGAGAACCCTAAAATTTTGGACTTTATTCTCAGTGCATTGGGAAGTCATTAGGGGTTTTAAGCTGTGGAGTGACACAATTTGGTTTATGTTTTAAAAGATCACTGCATCTGCAGAATGGAGAATAGATTGTAGGGAAGCAATCTGGCCAGCTTAGTCTTTGAAGGGGTGGAGAATTCACCTTTGTGCTGCAGAGGGCTGCAGCTGAAGCTGTGCTCTCCCTGGGATAATTGCTTTCCCACGTAGGTTGTTTTCAGAGTCTCCCAGTTCTAAACATTTAATCTGTGTTCTGGCTTAATCAAGAAGCAGAACTCTCCTAGTGCCAGGCTTGGCCAGGAAATATGGGCATGGTGCCTTTTGTTGAGCACCCTGGCCTGAAGAGAATGAAGAAAATAGCTCCTGGTGGACCCGAGGACAATGCAACTGACCCTCAGCACCTGGTAACTTGTAGGAAGCTTTGGAATCCATAAACTTTATGTGCTTCTGCAAAACAGTTGCAGATGGTCTGAACTGATGATTAAATATCACTGCTGTTTTGCCCAGATCTGCTGTGACCATCCTCTCCATATCTGGTTTTACATTACAGTGGGTAATTAAGAGGGCACAGCCATTTCTGGTTACTTCCAGGACATCTTTTTCAGTTGGCTTAGGGGGAAATTTCAGTTTCTGCCAGTTGTGTAAGTGACTGCCATGAGCAGTAGCTGTGAATAGCTACTTTTTGTTTTCAAAAAAAAAAAAAACCCAAAACTTAAAAAGAACTGTCCCTAATGAAAGGGAATAATTGCCTGCCTTTCCCATCTCTGCTGGTTCTCCAGTGGGAGTTCTGCCATCAGACTTGTCAGAGTTTCTTGGCAGGAACTTTTTTTCCTGAGTTAGCACATAGATATCTGAATGGGCAGATAACACAAATTAGCAATGATATAAGCATATCTACAGAGGAACAGATTTCCTTCTGACCAGAGGTGCCATTTGTGGGCACCACCCTAATTTTTGATGCATTTCTTATTGCTGATGATGGGACTTTTCAGCAAATAAAAAGAATTGCTTAAGTAACACCTGAGCTGGTCAATTTTTACGGGAGTTCAGAGTTTCAAAGGTCCTCAGGCTGCTTAGCCTGCCAGTGTAAAGTAACCGAATATTATCTCCCTGGCTTCTCACTGAGGATCCTTACATCTCACTCAACGTAATGACCTTGGGGAGACAGAAATCTGAATTCTTCTACCTTTTTTTTTTTTGCCAAAGCTTTCTTCTTCCATCCCCACAGAACTTGCAAGGACACAGAAGACTCAGTGGGAGAAAAAGAGATGGCATTTGCCTCTGGCTGACATGGCTTGTGCTAGAGATGGCATGGGGATTCCATAATGAGGATTGCAGATCACTTCCCATTCTCTTGGAGCCTGTCCCATAATTAGAAGATTAAACATTTTGTTTAAATTAGTAATTTTTCCCCTCCCTCCTCTGTGTTTAAAACCACCATTAGAGCAGGATGGAGAGTGGTTAACTGTCTGATATTGGGCTCCATGTTCTAGTTGGGATTGTCAGCAGGAGGTCGAGGAAATCTTAATTTAATTAAAAAAGCAGCTTTTAGCCATGCTTCACCTTGTGTGAGGCAGAGGCACTTCTGACCATGTAAACTTTCTGACTTTAGAATGTAGTGATGTAGTGAGTATTGCTTTTCTCAAGAGCATGACACTGAGCCTAACAGGAAAATATCATGAAGTGGGTGTGCAGCTGGGCTTGAGGGATTGCCTCTGCATTAATGGCAGATTTGCCCTTCAGTTTACAGATTATATTTGTGTTTATGGGAGAAAGGGGTCACTTATAGGGATGGTGTGTTCCTGAATTGAAGTGAATAAAAAGCAGCTCAGAGAGGAGCACAGAAATTTTCATACGTTTAAATGAAATAAAGGAATGTGTGATTTCTCCTTCCCATGCCACTCAGCCAAAAGGACAAAATAAATGGCTGGGGACTACCAGGTATTGAAGTCTAATGACAGCCAGGTTTTGTGCTATTTGATATTAATGCATATCATCCCATTTTGTCCTAAAGGCAACCCTGGGAAGTCAGTATTCTTATTCCCATTTTACAGATAAGGAAAGGAAGCTCATAGACGTTTATTTACCCAAAGATGCCCAGGAAGTAAATGGTGGAGTATTCTTCCTAGATAGGGGGCTGTGAAGATAGCTTAAAAGAAAGAAAAAAAGAAAGAGACTTCAAAGTAGAATGCTGCAGAATGCTACCATCACTGTATCTTGTACTCACCTCCAGTCTACCACATATACCATTCTTTATTGGAATTACTTGATTATGCAGTCATGCCTTTCTTCTCATTGGACTGTGAGTTCCTCAAGGACAGTGATTGGATCAGTGCCTGCTACAGAGTAAAATGCTCAGCAGATGTCTCTTGACCAAAGAAAGGAAAGAATGAGGGATAAATGGATGAAACAGTGTATCAATGATTAAATGACTGAATATGTGTCTCTTCAAGGTGTCTTTGTATATGGAGGCTTAGCCCCTTCTCAGTTGCCTTCTTTTTCTTGCCTCTTCTTTCTTGATGGGGGTGTAGGTTAAGGTATGTTTGTGAACGATAGTGGCCCTATTCATAGGAAATTCTGGGTTGGGTGAAACTTGCCTTAAATAAGGGTACATATCTTCATAAAAGCCCAATTTTCTATTATTGTAGTAGACTAAGACTTGATTGGCATTTCTTTTTAAGACCAGGATTGTCTCTGACTCTAAAGCAAGAGATTGATTGATGCGTTTATTTGCCAAAGATTCACTGCGAGTCTACTGTGGGCCGTAATTGTGGTTTTTTCTTTACATAGCCTTCTAGACAAAAAAGAAAGCATACAGAAGGAGATTAGTTTTTATTTTGTGTTGGTTGGATCTGGCATATCCATTTCTATTTGACATTTTTTTCTTTTTTAACATTTATTGAGTACTTTTTCTGGGTTAGGGACTTCCACTTATTATCCCACAACACTAGAAGGACTTTTTCCCAGGATGAAACTAAGGTGTGTACCTGTGGACAAATCACCACTGTTTCAGCCTTAGTTTTATCCTTTGTGAGATTTGCATCTGACTTTGCCTTTCGAGGCCCATCCTGGCTCACTTATGCACCTTTGTTTAAGAGAAGTAGCTGAATTCCCTTGTGTATAGGGTTTTTCAGGCAGTGTATCTGTGGTTTTTGGTATGTTTATGAGAATTCTCAAGTTTCTAAGTGATTTTAGTCTGAGACAAGTGAGTAGAATTGCTGTCAGGCTGCTTTAACAAAGGTGTTATAAACAAGATTAAGAGGTTGTTGAAAAGATATCAGTGAAGCTCTGGGACTAACTTTCTGAAGTCATTTTAAATTGACAGCTAGTGGGTAGTTTGCCTTGATGGCTGACTCTGAGTTGGTTGTAACTGACTAGAGATTCACCCACAGAGGAAACTTGCTTATGAAAATTCACTTTACTTTTTTTTATCAGGAAGTAAAACTATAGTAATATGTAATACTGTCTTCGCATTGCGCAGAAAACAGTTGCCTTTGCGCTGTTTTTAGATAACTTTTTAAAAAGTAGCCAGTTCTTAAGTTTTTTATATCCCAATCCTGCCAAGCTTCAAAGAAAACTTTAAGTAGAGGGGAGATGGTTGAAAACAATTATTTTATTCTATTATTTATTCATTTTTGTGTATAAGACACTTATTTACATATTTATCTTACCATTGGTAGAGTTTCTTACTGCCCAGTAAGGTATGCATTTTGCCTATTTGGTCCACTAGATGCTCTTGCTAGGAAATTGAGTATCTTAAAATGTTCTTGAAGTGAGCGAGTATTAGTTTAAAATCCCTTTGAAATCAATTTGTAGCCTCCCTGAGAGAGAGTTGAGGTGCTAGGGATAGAGCAGTAGGGGGAATTTGTAGGTGGCCACGAGGCATTTACCCAGGCTACCAGAGAATTCCTTTTGAGCATATTCCTCATAGCCAGGTGGCCAGGATTCTCTCTGTTGTTTGCTAAGTGGAGGAAATATTTCTAACACTAAATTGTCTCATCCGAGAATAATTCATTCACCGTCCTTGTATTTATTGGGAGTGAAGGTATTTTGCTAACTTTAGTGGTTTGTAAAGCTTGTAGAAATGGTAAAACCTTTGAGTTGAGGAAAATAAAGTGCATCTTAGACAAAAGCAGACATGAAGCTATCTCTTTTCATTGTCTTTGATGGACTCATCAACAGACATGTATTGAAGCCGTAATACCAGATACTTCCTTCAAGCTGAGAGAGATACGTAAATCAGCACTCAAGTGCTGGGAAGTATATTATATAATCATGCTACATTTTCAGACTCTAAAGTATTACCCATAATGTTGAAAAATACTCTTTTTAACAAGATACTCAGGGTGAAGTTCCAAGTGAGTTCTATCTTCCTTGAAATAAACGTGGCAGCTATTGTGTAACAGACATGTGGATAAGTTTTAAGCTTTGAAAGAAATAATGGCAATAGCTAAGGTCCTATGCTTCTGAGACCAAACCATGTCCAAACCCTTATGGAGTGAATGAGCAAGTGTTTGTAAATGAATAAAATGGTTAGTTTCTCACTCTCACTCGTGATCTGGTTCTCATTCATTAAGTCCTGGAGCATTCATTCTCTCTTTTCCATTTTCTCAAAACATCTTCACTTTTTTTGTATTTTTTCTCTCTGTTCTCCAGGTTTCATACACCATTTTCCCCCAACCATTCCTTCTGTTTGAAAAAGGAATGCAGTTTTGAGTTTTAACAGTGACATCAGAGGCAACTTATAGAAAAAGTTAAAGATTTCCTTTTCCTACTTTAGTCTTAATGAAACTGTCCTTTGCTAGAGGCAATATTCCACTGGCTAGAGACTTCTTAGTCAGCATAATTACATATAACAGGAGTGCCATCTAACTTGCAGATCACTATGTTGGTCTGCTGGTTGCTGAATGCATATTCTACCCCCTTTCTTAGGTACTTATAAAGTAACTAGCCTTTGTGTCATCCTAAATAGTAAAGTGAATTTATTGTGTCTGAGCCTTGGTTAGAAAAAAGTTGATATTATGGAGGCAAAGAGTAGAATAGTGTTTACCTGGGACTGAGGAGGGGAGGGGGGAAGGGAAAACAGGGAGAGTTTGGCCAATGGGTACAGAATTACAGTCAGATAGGAAGAATAAGTTCTGGTGTTCTATTGCACAGTAGGGTGACTATGGTTTACAATTAAGTTTTGTATATTACATAATAGGTATAGGAAAGGCTTTTGAATATTCTTGTCACAAAGATATGATAAATGCATGATGTGATGGATACACTAAGTACTCTGATGTGATTATTATACAACATGTGTATATATCAAAACGTCAGATCGTACCCCATAAGTATGTATAATTACAGGGTGTCAATTAAAAGGAATAAAAAAGGTTAAAAAAGAAACTATAAGTAATTTTAAATAGCTTTTGCATATTAATTTGTTATTTAATGTTTGAAGGTTCAGAGTGGACTGGTGTTAATGGTAAGTTACCTGGGGCTCAGTGTGGGTTCCTCCAAACAGTCTGGTGGGGAGGAAGGAGTCTTACTGAATTCTTCATATAGACAGATGACACTAAGCCTTGTGGGTAGCAAAATTCCAAACAGGCAAAGAACAACTGCAGAAAGAGCTCATACAGAAAGGCATGGGCAGAAAAGCAGCAGAAGGGATTTTAATGTTGGCTGAAAGATGATGACAGTAGGGAGAGATGATGCAAAGTATGCCTTGAAGATGATAGTTTCTGAGGTTGTACCTAAGGAAAGGGGTCTGGTGGTTGTGGATACTGCTCCTGCAAAGGTTAGAGTTAGATTTCAGGCCCATCTTTATGGCTTCAGTCTCAAGTCATTCACTTTGAGTCTCAGTTAATGTATCTGTAAATTACAGGTTTTAGACTAATATTCTTTATCGGAAGCTGAGTTTTACCATGCTTACCCTTTGAATATCACTTGGTGCCACCATTAGAAAATTTACTAAGCAATATGTAAAATATAGCCCATGGTGGGATAAAGTGATTAAACATGTCACCCTGATGGCCCAAGGAACTCTGAGAATTTGCATACATTTGCTAATAGTAGCTGTGATTCCTGGTTAGTTCATTGGTTTAGCTGCCCTTTTCCATCCCATTGACTTATGCTGTGGCCTTTGATCTCCAGTCTGATATAGATGCCCATCCCATGGTCCCATTGTTCCCTATGCATACTTTAGCCACAGCATTAACCAGAAGGTTCAGTAATCCTCCATTTGCTTGTTGTCTTTCTCACAAGATTGAAAGCACCTTGAAGGCAAGAATATGCCTTTTTTTTTGTTTCTTTGTTTTTCAAACCTTGTACTCCTAGCACAGAGCCATGTAGGTGTTTAGTAAGGTGCTCTGTAAGCTTGATGAGGGCAGTTCCTTTCTCTCTTGTCTCCCTATCATGTTCACAGGGGCCCATGTACTGAACACTCATGAGTTACTTATCAAGTGGGATTTGTCTTTTTAATGTAATAACCTTAGAAAATGTTAAAAAATATTTTGTTCTATTCAAAAGATTTAATCTGTAGACAGAAAGATTTTATTTTGTTTTCATACTGAGTTTGTTCATGGCTGGTACTTATACAACTTTAAGACCTTATCAACAGGATGGTAAGATAAGTTGTTTTTTAAATTTAAAAAGATGGTGGTAAATTATCATTTTGAAGAACAGCCATTGAAAAGATAGTTTCCATTTAAGTTGGGTTAAGGCTTGGGTACTGAATGCGAGAATCTTAGAAGTTTGGAGAGTGCAACTGGAGGGGCCTATTGACAGCAGCATGATATATGAGGGTACGTCAGAAAGTTTGTGAAAAGATTTGTATTACCTTTTGATTTTATTTTTCCATGAACTTTTGGAAGTACCCTCATATAATTCAGGCTCTGATGGGACATTTTCAGTCAGTACGGAGCTTTTTTTTGTTCCTGTTCAC
Source organism: Galeopterus variegatus (assembly GCF_000696425.1). NCBI lineage: Eukaryota > Metazoa > Chordata > Mammalia > Dermoptera > Cynocephalidae > Galeopterus > Galeopterus variegatus. The sequence goes on from NW_007726170.1 coordinate 973,438, forward strand.
TTAGTGGATATACGTGTGATAATATGTATGGAGTAAAAATCTTTTTCTTGGTTGATTTGGCAGCATGGATTAAGTGCCTGCTATGAGCAAGGCCCTGTTAGGTGCTGAGGTATGTGTTAGGAGCAAAGGTTTCTACCCTTGAGGACCTAGCTCATGATTTAGCAGAGGAGATGGAGCTTTATTAATGCATGTGTTGTGTGCTGAGAGAGATCTGATACACTGCTAAGGAAGCTCAGAAGTCTTACTAGAGTACTTGGAGGACTCTCAGAGGAGGTGACATTTGAGCTGGGGCTCAAGACTGAGTAGATTTCTCTAGCTGGAATGAAGGGGCAAAGAAGGTGATCTGCCATTCATCGTAGCACTGTATGAATCTACCCCATTCCAAGACATCTGCTTAGATAACTGAAAGTGAGTCCTGGATCCTGCCCCAATATTCTCTAATTTGCTTATTGGTTTTTCCTATAGCAAGGTTTCCAGACCCTGTCCTATCTTGGTCATACATTCTTTAGTTTGTAATGCCTCTCTTAAAGTGTGGTGGCTAAGTGCTGTGGGACTGTTGCTGAGTTGACGTTTATGCTTCTAACAGTGCCCCCTAATATGGATTAGTTTTTTAAAAAGTTAAACCCTGTTGACTCCTTGAATTTGAGATTCACTAAAACCCTCTGCTCTATTCTGAATGAACTGTTTTTGAATCCCATGTCCCTTGGAAGGTATGTTACATATTTGTTATTTTGAATTTAAACAGACGACTCTATGCCACTCCTATTCTTTGTTCAACCAGTTATGGATCTGCCTATCTATACTACCATTCACTCACATCTCTCCGTCTGTCCACTTGAATAACTTTGTGAAAGACCTTGCTGATCTTACTGTAACCTATGTATACTGTAAACCCTTAACCTTAATCAATAATAATGATATCAGAGGACCACAACCAGTTGGGCATGACTTGTTCTCCATTATTCCCTGCTAGCTTCTAGTGGATCCCCCTTACCCCCACTTAAGTGTGTGTATAACCACACCATTTTGCCAAATTTACTTCAGATACTTTTTTAAGAAATAAAATATTATAAATACAGCTGAAGTCTCCTATGTACCCTTTTCTAATTCCATTTTGTTGTATACCCCCCTCCCTAATCCAATTTCTCTCTTAACCCTCAGAAGAAATTGCTATCCTGAATTTGGTGTTTACTATTCTCATGCATTTTTTCTTTACTATTACTACTTACACATGCATCCATTGATCATTTGTTTCTTATTACAAATATGCTCCAGTGAACATTCTTTACATATCTCCTTGTGCATATGTATGAGGATTTCTCTTAGGTATATATACCTAGAAGTAGAACTAGTGAGGTAGTCCTAGGATATGTGCATCTTCATTGTTATTAGGCACCACTAATTAGCTCTGTACTCATTTGTAATTCTATCAGCAAATTTTAACAGTTCCTGTTTCTCCACATCCTCACTAATACTTGGTATGGCCAGATATTTATTTTTTCATTTCTAATGAGGTTGGCTACTTTTTATATACTTATAGGCTACTCAGTATTTTTTCTTTTGTGATCATCTGCTTATATTCTTTGCCAAAAGCTGGTTTGAAGTAATTTTAAAAGTCTGTTGTATATACAGGACTTTGCAGTTTGCAGTCATTAAGAGAAATTGACTTTTAGGCTGTTTCAAAGTGCTGTGTCTTTATCTTATTTAATCTTACTATTCTTTATCTTACTGAAGGCAATCCTATGAGGTAGAGCAAGAGCAGAGCATTTTTATAAATGCAGCACTGATAAGTCAAATGACTTATCTAAGGTCATGCGACTCTTAAGTGATTCACCCAGATTTTTCTGATTATTGGTCTAGTGCTCTTTGCATTGTACCATGTTACTTCTTTTAAATCAGTGTTATTCTGTTGTTATTCTTGTTGGATTGATGTCTGATATTCTCTCTAGCACCTTATAGGGTGATGTTCAGCTTCTATTAGCTCAGTAAATACTTCCGGGATGAAGGAATGAATAATGATGGTTCTTTTGTAGCTGACAAAACATATTCATAATAAGTCTACTAAAATGGTGATAGTTTACCTTCTAGTGATTTTACAAGTGTCTGCCTATGTTAACTTTGATAAATAAAGAAACCAAATCAACATGCGGCTTTCTGATGTAGCTGCAGAATTAATCAGAGAAGATGTCATAGTAAATCATGGACATTAAAGTACAGTTTGTACTTCTAAAAAGAAATCTATACAACCTTTAGAGGTGAAATGAATATGTATTCAAGCTTTAACAAGAATAAGAATTTTTTGGTAGGAAAAATTGATTAAGTAGAATCTTCATGACTAGTGATTTAAGTCAGAAATCACATCTATTTTATTTGTCAGCCAGTCACATTACAGATCATAAGTGAGACTTGATAATTTTGATTTTTGATACATTGAAATTTTTTCCTTTCATTGTGGACATTAATAAAAAACCACATTCTTCAGTAATTACTGTGGTCTCAGTACCTGTAATTTTTTTTGGAGGGGGGTGGGAGGATAAATGGGAGTTCTGTTTTATATTTTGCAATGACTTTGCTTTGGAATTTTTTTTTTTTTTTTGTCTTTTTGCTTTGGAATTTTGAAGAGTTCTTGGTACCTGTTTTTTCCTCTAGAAAGGAAGGTGGTAGATTGCCATGATTTGTTGATTTTTTAAAAAAAATTTTAAGTCTTGCAAATTTGCAAAGGCATAATATGTAATTATGTATGAATATTTGGAACTTTCACTCAGATATTTCCTAAAAATATGATGATGATAATCTCTTACATTGGTGTAGAGCTTTATAGTTTACATAGGGCCCCTCTGTAAGGTGTTTTGTTTAATTATCACAACAACCCTTTGATGTGGGTGGTATTTTTTGTCTCTGATTACTTTGATCTCTAATTATGAACTTTGGCTGATGGTGGTTGTAGCATTAGAGATTGTGAGCTTTTTCGGTTGTGGTGCCTTAAGCAAATTTGCAAGGGAGCCCTGATGTTAACTTTGGCAGGTTTCATGCCTGCAAATATTGATTGAGCCAGAAGTCCTAGTTGTGAAATGTCACCAGTGAATGTGCAGCCAGTAAAGGCAAGGGAAAACTCATTACTGCAGCTCATCTGTAACTTCTGGGTCAGGCCACTCACCACCATCTGGTAGAAATGAATGTTTGAAAACTCCCTTTTATTCTGACAAAAAGTAATCAGGAGAGGTTAACAGCAGATGATTTCTGGGCATTTCAGAATGGTTAGATCAATCCATCCACAAGCCTGGGTTTGTGATATTCCCTATGTCTAATTATCTCAAAAGCATTGGAAAGCTTTAAAATGATGAAATCCCAAAATAATGGTAGGAAGGAATTTAATGACGTATACCTCCCTTTCTCCCCCGTATTGCACTCCACTTCCTCTTTCCCATCAAAAGTGTTTATTCTGAGAAAGAAAAGGCAATGACAATGGAAGAAATAAGTAGGACTGCTGTCTTGAAATAATCTGTTATTATTTTTTAATGTGAGAATGACTAAACCTTTTTTATATTGCTTTAAGGAGAATGATTAGGGACCGGGGGAAGAATTGTAAGTTGAAGGGTTTCTCCTTAATTAATTTAGTGCACTCTCTCACTGAGTGATCCAAAGATGGAAGGAGGTATAGTTTAGGCAGGAGGTGAGTATCTGGTCACCGGAGATGTTAGGAAAGCCCCAGCAGGTGCCTGGCCAGAGATATTTTAAAGGAGATTCAAACCTCAGATAGATGATAGTGTTAGATCAAGAGTGCCTGAAGTCTGGACTGTCTCTAGTGCCTCAAAATTATTGCAAGAGATTGTGAATCCAGATGTACACAAGTATTTTCTATAGAACAAATACAGAATTCTCTCTCTCTCTCAAGTGTAACTGGTGGGGGAGGGGAGGGGGAATTTGTCAAATTTTTTGACATTGCTAAGGGATCCACATTTTAAAACTTAATCATTAATGGTCAAAGCCCTTTCCAACCTTGAGCCTCTTTGATTTTGAGTCAAGTGTGTAAAAGAGAGATAGGGAGCTCCATGTGTTGTCTTTTATGGGCCAAACTGCTCTGTGCTTCAGAAGCATTGGCCTGCATGTGTATGCACACATATGTAATAAATGTCTCTGTGAAAGAGGTGGTTGTTCACAGTTTAGAGACGGAAAACTCCAGCTTACAGAGGATAAGTTACCTTCCAGTGCTGCTAAGTAGGGAGGTCAGGATTTGAATTTAGGAAAATCTGACTTCAAAACTCAATCTCCATACAGGATATCATCATTGCAAACAGATTAGGAATCACTAGGTCTAGCGATAATGGACTAGAAGCCTTTTCCTGTTAGTGGTTTCTAGTTGTAATTATCCTGTCTAAAACAGGGACAAATTTGTGATCTTATATTTTAATAGTAGCCTTATTTAGTAGTTGGTGATTTCTTCAGCATCTCTTATTTTCTTTCCAACCAGTCTTGAGTTAGTATGGAGAAGAAGGAAAAGCACTGTATTGGGAATTAGAAGTCTTGTATTCTTGTTCACCACAGGGAAGTTGCTTCAATCCACTGAACTCAGATTTCCGTATTCTATAAAGAGAGATAAACTAGGTTATCTCTTCCAGCTCAAATTTCTGAGTCTCTTTTATTGTTTGATATTTAGGAAACAGCACTTCATGCCTCGCTTGGAAGACTTTTCGGAAGTTATTTAAGTTTCTTAGTGCTAGGTGAAGAATTCCTGGTTTATTAGAAGGCTTATAGAGGGTTTCCTTTGACTTTTTCCATTTTCTTAATAGAATTGGACATCTTTTTTCATCTATTAATGTGAAAGTAACTTTTATGAATTATCCCCTTTCTTAGCCTGATAACTTGGAATGTTGAGCTATATTTAGAGACAAACACATACACACACTCTTACCCTATTATATTCTGATACAGATGTGCTTTTCACATTAATAATTGCACTGTGTGTTTCATAATTTATCATAATGATACCATTATTGCTTATTATAAAAGTTCCCTTTCTCCCTCCCCACCCCACACCCCTAAGTCTAATTGAGGTCGAGACAGACCATAAATGTGATAATATAGATTGTATGCTCAGAGGAAATGGAGTTGGTTTCATAGTGGAGTTTTAATTTAAGATTCGTTCTGGTGATGTAGCCTCTTCCTATGGTACATTACTTTGAGCCCAATATAACTGCATGTTCCCACAGCCCCTCATTATAGCTACAGCTTCTCACTGCTTTTTAATTAAAAAAAAATAGAGAGAGGGAAAAATGAAACTTAAAGCTTAGGTTGGATATTGTCTGGGTACGCAGAGAGCATCCTAGGCAGATTGCTTATTTAGTTTTTTTGTTTGTTTGTTTTTGTTTTTTTAACTCTTTCAAAGCTTTCATGGAGATGTCTTGATTTCTGCTTCCAGGGGGATGGATGGAAACACATATACACACACATACACACAGTAGGCTTCAAGATTATTGGAAAGTAAAGGCATCATATATATTATTTCAAAGCCTACTGTAAGCTTTGAGTAAGTGGGAATCCTTTATGTATCCTCGAAAGGCTACCAGCTGTGTGGTTGGATGGTGGCAAATGCCTAGTTAGCTTTTATACCACTCACCACCTATTGGGTGTAAGGCAGCGAATGTAGAAGATTATAAAAACCTTAAAGGCTGATGTTTTGGTACATCAGAAGTTAAGAGTTAATCATTTTTTTCTCTTGATCTGTGGGCAGCAGAATCAGAGAAATGACTTTATTAAGAACAGTTGCTTTTGTCATTCCTTCATCTTGAGGGATTCCAAATACCTTTCAGATACCAAAACAAATTAATCTCCAAAGGTGACGGGTAAGAATGGCTTAAGCCTCTGGGGATTGGCTGTTAAGACACAAGGAGAGCTCGGCCTGAGCTGTTGACCTCTCTGACAGGCTGTGAGTGTTATATTCTCTTTCTGGATGAAGAGCCCTTGGTTCCCCTGTAGTGAAATCAGTTTGACAGCTCTGAGCTTCTTTCCCACTTAGAATTCTTATTTTGTCTTGTATAACCGATTGCTCTCTCAGTAGAGCATATTGGGTAAGTATAATCCAGAAGTTTATTCCCGGGTCAGGATGTTGAGTTAGCTTTGTAATTTTTAGTGTGGACCTTTCACAGTTAAGACTTCAGCTTTATAAGAGTCCATATTTCATCCAATATTGCTGGAAAGACAATTCCAGTTTGGCTTTATCAGGGAACAGGAACTCCTCAGATGGAAATCTCCTGTACCTGTGCTGTTCAGTATGACAGCCACTAGCCCCATATGGGTGTTGAGCACATGAAATGGGGCTAGTCTTTATTCTGGTACACCATAAATGTAAAATACATAGGAGATTCCAAGGGCTTAATGTGAAAAAAAATGTGAAATATCAAATTAGTAATTTTCATACTGATCACATATTGAAATAATAATATTTTGAATATATTGGATTAAATAAAATATATTACTAAAATTAATTTTACCTGTTTCTTTTAAAAATGTGGCTACTAAAAAATTTGAAATTACATCTACGGTATGAATTATATTTTAATTGGACACTCTGTCCTAGACTGTTAAGCTCTGATAGCAAGGTAGTGTTCATATTGTTCACACTTATGTGCTCAGTACCCAGAACAGTTCCTTATACATAGGTGGCACTTAATAAGTGTTTGTTGAAGTTAATTCTAACCTTTATTATTCAGAGTGGTTGAATCTCAGGAATAAGTAGAAACTTCTCTATTTGTAGTGTTAGTGTTTGAAAAGGAGAAAATTGAAGGTTGAAAAGAGAAGTAAAGAGCAGAAGTTCTTAGAAATTTTGCCTTGTAAGAGAAAAATGATGAAATAAAATATATCAGGCCTTTGCACGGCTTACCGTCTGTTGGAGAGGAAGTGGGGAGCTGTGGTGTTGGTACGGAGCCATGTTAGAGTGTCTGAGTGGGTTCTGCTGTGCTCTGCCACAGAGTTATCAAGAGAAGCGCTGAAGCTGAATACCATGTGTGATGGGAAGAGGGTTGGAGAAACAGTTGGCGAACCTAAAGGTTGCCCTGTTAGGGATGTTGTGCTTAGACAATTCATGAAGGTTAATAAAGCTGTTCTTGTCTCAGGAATCCATGCTGGCCCTGTCAATCTCTGTGTCCCCATTTAGAAATGACACTACTGGAAGCCTGGGACTTCTGTGGGCCAGGCTGATTACTTGGGGACCCTTCAAGCCTTAGAATTCTTTAATTTGTTGAATTAATGATTTAACAGATATTATTTTAACTTAACCAAGGTCTTGTATGACATATTTGTGGGTATATGTTCTTGCCTGAAAGTCCCTCAGATCTGTCTCAGTTAGGGTCCTGGAATCATGGTAGATTAGCAAACTTTCCATAGATCAGGTTCGACTTATAGAAGGGACCAGGTTGTCTTTGCAAGAGTTGATTAAAAGAGCTCAGGCATCCTGTATCCCGGCTTACAAAATAGAACGGGTTAAATACTTCTCCCCAGAGAGTGGTGAATATTGAAGTTCTGCAGAAGGAAAGTGCTATTTCAGTGGAAATTATTAGAGGTAAAGATGAAACTCCTCCCCTGACCTCTGAAATGTTTTTTTTAAAGAAGTGGATTGCCAGTGTTGTTTCTATTTTGCATTTCTTAACTTTGGCATAATTTAGCTTTCTCCGTTTAATTGTGGTCCACTGCCTTTTCTCTCTGCCCTCAGAGATAAACAATCCAGAAATCTCCTCTCCATGGAGAACTATGGAGCTTATGCCTTGACTTGGCTGCTGTGGCAGGCTCATGCTAATCAGAATCACAGCGGGGCTTGTTTTATGAGCCTGAAAGAATTAGTGTTCCCAGGGGGCTGAAGTTCCTTACCTGCTGGGGAGCTACAGAAGTCTGCCCTCCTTTAGGATGAAGCTACCTTCCCTTCCCCTTCTCACATGAAAACCACTCCCTCCTTTTTCTCATAGTCTGTTACTGGCATGGTGATTTTTTTTTTCTTTTTCTTTTGCTAGGGTAGAGCAGTAATGATGATAGAATTTTGTAATTTTTGTGCATATGAAATTATAATCCATCCCAGGGAGAATAGGAAGAGAGTGAAAAATAGAAGTTGGTATCCCACAAACTAAATTATCTAATGTGAGTTTTTTTAAAGCAATGTCATATGCTCAGACTTACTGAAGCACCTGGTATATAGAACCAGCAGGATACACGAATTATAGAGGAGAATGACTTTCTACCTCTGGCATAGTGCAGTTCAGTAACAGTTACAAGGTGAGATCTGTAATGTGTATAATAGAAATACGTCTTTTATTACCAAACAACTTAGCAGGCTGGCAGTGAGCATGGCATTTTCTTCTGTTTGGTGGTAACATATTACATCGCACCTAGCACTCTGTTGGTGGGTGCAGTTATTATATCAGATAAAGAAAAGCTCATTGAGGAACCTAACACAAATATTTTGCTGGGGAGAACAGAAGCATGTAGATTACCTCATAGTGAAAATTTTATTTATTTGTTTAGTAATATTAAAGTTTAGAGTTCTTCACTTGAAAAGCAACCTTTTGAAGTTCACAAGGAAAGGGTTATAATCTCCATTTGCAGATGAAAAAACTAAGGCTTAGAGATGTAGGTGATATGCCCAAAGTTGTACCAGTAATAAGTTGAGTGAATGGAGACATTAGGGCTGTTTGATTTCTGATGCAGTGCTGTTTCTTCTCAGCTCTGAAGCTCATTTCAGTAGTGCCCCATTTCATTCTAACATAATGGAAAGCAGCAGTAAGAACTCCTTCATGAGTTGCATTGTAAAAGGCAAAACAATGACCTGACAGAGTATGGTGGAAAGAGCCTTAGAGTAGAAGTTAGGAAGTCTCTGTTCTGTTTTCAGTGATGCTAATGGTTTTATGACCGGGGGTAATACTTGGCTTTTGGGCATTAATTTTTTTTTTTTAATTTAAAAATTATATTTTTAATTGACAAATAATTGTATGTATATTTATGGGCTAATGTGATGTTTTGATATGTTTATAATGTAGGATGATTAAATCAGGCTAATCCATAACTGACATATTTTATGTGGTGAAACATTTAAAATCCCTTTCAGCAATTTTGAAATACACAATGCATTATTATTTATTGTAGTCATCATTTTGTGCAGTAGATCACTAAAGCTTATTCCTCTTGTCTAACCAAAACTTTATACTCTTTGATCAACATCTCCCCTTTCATTATTCTGCTGTCTACTCCTATGAGTTCGAGTTTTTTAGATTCTACATATGAGTGAGGTCATGTAGTATTCATCTTTCTGTGCTGGCTTATTTCTTATAATGTCTTCCAGGTTCATCCATGTTGTCACAAACGACAGGATTTCCCCTGATTTTAAGGCTGAATAGTATTACATTATATATCACATTTTCTTTATTCATTCATCTAATGGTGGACACCTAGGTTGCTTCCATATCTTAGCTATTGTGAATAATGCTGCAATGAAATGGGAGTGCAGACATCTCTTTGGCATATTAATTTCAATTCCTTTGGACGTGTACCCAGAAGTGGGATTACTGGATCATATGGTAGTTCTGTTTTATTTTTCTGAGGAACCTCCATACTATTTTCTATAATGGTTGTACTGATTTACATTCTCACCAACAGCATACTAGGGTTCCCTTTCTTTACATCCTCGCCAATACTTATCTTTCGTCTTTTTATAATAGCTATTCTAAAAGGTGTAAGGTGATATCTCATTGTAGTTTTCATTTGCATTTCCCTGATGATTAGGGATGATGAGTAATTTTTCATGTATCTGTTGGCCATTTGTGTATTTTCTTTTGAGAAGTATCTATTTAGGTTCTTTGCTTGGCCTCTGGGCCTTATTCTACTCTTTTATAAAATTGAATTTGGAAGGGTTCCCGTGAAGATGGCGGAGTAGTTGGTTCCTGGTGTTATTCTCTCCCACAGAACAACCAATTTGCAACTGTTAAGGAGCAACGACAGAAGACCCGAGATCTGTGCTGGAATAGGCAGGAACCGCATGCCACAGGACCCTGGTTCAGGTTTTTCCCCTCTGCGTAAAGAGGCTTTAGAGCTTCTAGTCCCATACACCCCGAGCCTGCCAGGCCGGAGAAGGCAGGCAGGGCGGGACTTCCAGCCCAGGCCAGTCCCCACTGCCAGGAGAGACTTAAGAGGCTCGGGGTCCTCTCACCCCGAGCCAGCTGTGACAGAGAAGGCAGTCGGGGTGGACCTCTAGCCCAGGCTGATCCCTGCCCCTGGAAGAGACTTAAGAGCCTTGGGGCCCCCACACCCTGAGCCAGCTGTCCCAGCAAAGGCAGGCACAGTGGGGAACCCAGCCCAGGCTAGTTCCTGTTGACCAGAAGCAGCAGTCCCTTCAGGATCCAAGCCAGACATCAGGGTGAAACAATTGGAGTGTGATTCCCCTGGATACCATGACAAAACACCAAAAGAAAGACATCAGAAATATGAAAAATCAAGAAAGTAGATTGCCACCAAAGGAAAATAATAACTCTCAAGCACTAGATCCTATAGAACAGGAAGTCTTTGAAATGACAGACAAGGAATTTAGAGTAACAATTCTAAGGAAACTAAATGAGATACAAGAAAACTCAGACAACACAATGAAATGAGAAAAAATATAATGAATCTGAAAGAAGAAATGTACAAAGAAATCAATGCCTTGAAAAAGAATGTAGCTGAGCTTGTGGAGCTGAAGGATTCATTCAATGAAATAAAAAACACAACAGGGAGTTTAACCAGCAGACTTGAAGAAGCAGAAGAGAGAATTTCTGACTTTGAAGACAGGCTGTTTGAATTAACACAGGCAGACCAGAAAAAAGAAAAAAAAATCAAAAAAAATTGAAGACAATCTAAGAGAGACTACAGACAACCTTAAGCGCTCAAATATCCGAATCATGGGTATTCCAGAAGGGGAGGAAAAAGGAAATAGCATTGAAAACATAGTCAATGAAATAAAAGCAGAAAACTTCCCAGGTATAGGGAAAGTTATAGATGTCCAGATTCAGGAAGCTCAAAGATCCCCAAACATATTCAACCCAAAAAGATC
>NW_007726170.1:985296-1125435 GCF_000696425.1 Galeopterus variegatus
AGTATATTTCTTTTCTTTTTTTTTTTTTTTTTTTTTTTTTTTTTCTTTTTTCGGGACCGGCAACGGATTGCAACCCCCAGTGTCGCGCCCGTACCCGGCCGGGACTGGCAACAGGATTGCAACCCTCGGTGTTGCCCCCGCTCAGCCAGTGAGCGGCCGGTCTGTATGTGGGATCCGAACCCTCGGCGGGAGCGCCACCGCACTTCCCAAGCGGCGCACTGTAGCAGTGCGCCACCGGGCCGGAATTTCTCAGACAAACAAAAACTGTGGGAGTTCACTACCACACAACCAGCCCTACAAGAAATTCTCAAGGAAGTGCTGAGTTTGATACCACAAAAACAACTATCACTGCCATGAATACTCAAGAAAGAACAATACCTACCAGCAAAACAAAAATACCAAGAAAAGAGAAAAAGAATAGTTTATCTATTACCCCAAGAAACCAACAAATACAGAAGACAAACAGAAAATTAAACAGGAAGGAACAAAAGATACTTAAGACATCTGAACAAAAATCAGTAAAATGCTAGGTGTAAGTCAACACCTTTCAATAATAACTCTAAATGTAAAGGGGTTAAATTCCCCATTCAAAAGACACAGATTGACTGACTGGATTAAAAAGATGGACCCAACAATGTACTGTCTTCAAGAGACTTACTTGACCTGTAAAGACACAATAGACTACGAGTGAAAGGATGGAAAATGATATATCATGCAAATAGAAATGAAAAACAATCTGGAGTAGCTTTTCTTATATCAGATAAAATAGACTTTAAAGCAAAAACCATAAAAAGAGATAAAGAAGGCCACTATATAATGATAAAAGGATCTATCCATCAAGAAGACATAACAGTCATAAATATATATGCACCCAATGTTGGAGCAGCTATATTTACACAGCAAACACTTGTAGATCTAAAGAAAGAGATAGATACTAGCACCATAATAGCAGGGGACCTGAACACCCCACTCCCATCATTGGACAGATCATCTAGGCAAAAAATCAATAGAGAAACCCAAGATGTAAACAATACTTTAGACCAATTGGACTTGGCAGATATCTATAGAACATTCCATCCAACAACCTCAGAATATTCATTCTTCTCATCAGCACATGGAACAATCTCCAGTATAGACCACATTTTAGGTCACAAAGCAAGTCTCAACAAATTCAAAAAAATTGGAATTATTCCATGTATTTTTTCCAATCACAATGGATTAAAATTGGAAACCAATAATAAAAGAAACTCTGGAAACTATACAAACACATGGAAATTAAACAACATTCTACTTAATGACATATGGGTCCAAGAAGAAATTAAACAGGAAATCAAAAAATTTCTTGAAACTAATGACCATGATGACATATCATACCAAAACCTGTGGGATACTGCAAAAGCAGTATTAAAGGTGAAATTTATCACATTAAATGCTTACTTCAGAAGAATGGAAAGATGGCAAATAAAGAACCTAATACTTCACCATAAAGTTCTAGAAAAACAAGAACAATCCAAACCTAAAGTTAGTAGATGGAAAGAAATAATCAAGATCAGAGCAGAATTAAATGAGATAGAAACCTGAAAACCAATACAAATGATCAGTGAAACAAAAAGTTGGTTTTTTGAAAAGATAAATAAAATCAACAAACCTTTAGCAAGATGAAGAGAGAAGACCCAAATAACAAAAGTTAGAAATGAAAAAGGTGATATTACAGCTGACACCTCAGAAATACAAGGAATCATTAGAGAGTACTATAAACAACTATATGCCAACAAATTTGAAAATCTGGAGGAAGTGGATAAATTTCTGGATGCATACAAACTACCAAAACTTAGCCAGGAAGATATAGAAAACCTGAACAGACCAATAACAATAAAAGAGATTGAAGCTGTTATCAGAAGGCTCCCAACAAAGAAAAGCCCAGGACTGGATGGGTTCAATGCAGAGTTCTACCAAACCTTCGAAGAGGAACTGATACCAATTCTCTACAAACTGTTCCAAAAGATTGATCCAGAGGCCATTCTCTCAAACTAATTCTATGAGGCAAACATCACCCTGATACCAAAAGCAGACAAAGATGAATCAAAAGTAGAAAACTACAGGCCAATATCTTTGATGAATATAGATGCAAAAATCCTCAATAAAATACTAGCTAACAGAATACAGCAATACATACACAAAATTATACACCATGATCAAGTGGGATTCATCCCAGGGATGCAAGGTTGGTTCAACATATGCAAATCAATAAATGTGATACACCACATCAATAAAAGCAAAAACAAAAACCATATGGTCATCTCTATAGATGCTGAAAAAGCATTCGACAAGGTTCAACATTCTTTCATGATAAAGATTCTCTACAAGTTAGGCATAGATGGAAAGTATTTCAACATAATTAAAGCCATATATGATAAGCCCACTGACAATATCATCTTTAAAAACAGGAGCTAGACAAGCCGACTCTCACCACTCCTATTCAACATAGTGTTGGAAGTACTAGCCAGAGCAATCAGAGAAGAGGAGGAAATAAAGGGCATACAGATTGGAAAGGATGAAGTCAAGCTTTCCCTGTTTGCGGATGATATGATTCTGTATATTGAACAGCCTAAAGCCTCTATAAAAAAAAACTCCTAGAGTTGATAAATGATTTCAGCAACGTTACAAGATACAAAATCAACACACAAAAATCAGTAGCATTTCTGTACTCCAACAGTGAACATGCAGAAAAAGAAATCAAGAAAGTTTGCCCATTTACAGTAGCCACCAAAAACATAAAATACTTAGGAGTAAAATACTTAGGAATAAAGCTGACCAAGGATGTGAAAATCTCTATGAAGAGAAGTAAAAACCACTGTTGAGAGAAATTAAAGAGGACACAAGAAGATGGAAAGATATCCCTTGCGCTTGGGTTGGAAGAATTAACATTGTGAAAATGTCTGTATTACCCAAAGTGATCTACAAATTCAATGCAATTCCCATCAAAATTCCAATGACATTTTTCTCTGAGATGCAAAAAGCTATCCAGACTTTTATATGGAACAACAAAAGACCATGCATAGCCAAAGCAATCCTGGGCAAAAAAGATAAAGCTGGAGGCATAACACTACCTGACTTTAAACTATATTACAAAGCTATAATAACCAAAACAGCATGGTAGTGGCATAAAAATAGACACATGGATCAGTGGAATAGAATAGAGAACCCAGAAATCAATCCGTACACCTACAGCCATCTGATCTTTGACAAAGGCAGCAAATCTTCATATTGGGAAGAGACTCCCTTTTCAACAAGTGGTGCTGGGGAAATTGGATACTCATATGTAGGAGAATGAAACTAGACCCGTACCTTTCACCATATACCAAAATCAACTCAAAATGGATTAAAGAATTAAATATACATCCTGAAACAATAAAACTTCTTAAAGAAAACATAGGGGGAATACTCTAGGAAGTAGGAGTGGGTACAGACTTCATAAACAGGACCCAAAAAGCAGAGGCAACTATAGGAAAAATAAACAAATGGGATTATATCAAACTAAAAAGCTTCTGCACAGCAAAATAAACAATCACCAGTAAAAAGACAACCAACAGGGCCGAGCCCGTGGCGCACTCGGGAGAGTGCGGCGCTGGGAGTGCAGCAGCGCTCCCGCTGCGGGTTCAGATCCTATATAGGGATGACTGGTGCGCTCACAGCGCTCACTGGCTGAGCGCGGTGCGGCCAGTCTTAAAAAGGACAAAAAAAAAAAAAAAAAAGACAACCAACAGAGTGGGAGAAAACATTTGCAAAATATACATCTGATAAAGGATTAATATCCAGAATATACAAGGAACTCAAACAACTTTACAGCAAAAAAACAAAAAACCTACTTAAAAAATGGGCAAAGGAGCTGAATAGCATTTCTCAAAGGAAGATATATGTATGACCAACAGACACATGAAAAAATGCTCAACCTCACTCAGCATCTGGGAAATGCAAATCAAGACCACTTTGAGATACCGTCTCACTCCAGTTAGGATGGTTAACATCCAAAAGACTGAGAAGGATAAGTGCTGGAGAGGTTGCGGAGAAAAAGGAACTCTCATACACTGTTGGTGGGGCTGCAAAATGGTGCAGCCTTTACGGAAAATGGTGTGGAGTTTTCTCAAACAATTACAGATAGATCTACCATATGACCCAGCTATTCCACTGTTGGGCATATACCCAGAGGAATGGAAATCATCATGCCGAAGGGATGCCTGTACTCCAATATTTATCGCAGCTCTATTTACAATAGCCAAGAATTGGAACCAGCCCAAATGTCCATCATCTAATGAGTGGATAAGGAAACTGTGATACCTCTACACATTGGACTACTACTCAGCTATAAAAAAGAACGAAATACTACCATTCACAACAACATGGATGGACCTAGAGAAATTTATATTAAGTGAAACAAGTCAGGCACAGAAAGACGTACCACATGTTCTCACTTATTTGTGGGAGCTAAAAATAAATAAACACACAAATCAGGGAGTGGGGAGAAGACAAAATAACCACAAAAATTCCTTGAACAGTTTAAGTCAAGTGAACAGATATGATGTAGGGCGGAGGGAAAGTGGGAGAGAAACGGGTAAAGGGGCATGAAAGTCAACTACAATGTATATTGACAAGTAAAATAAAATTATATAAAAAATAAAAGAAAAAAATGAAATTGAATTTGGAGTGCATTAGACCTTTGGAAGTTATATATTCTCTGTTTGAACTACTTGAGTGGCAGTAAAAAAGGCTTTGTAATCTTTCTTAGACGTGATTAAAACCATGTGCTAAGGGGGTTAATAGTGGGGGTTTTATCTCTAGTAAGTGAGCCTAACCCAGTGTCCCCATCTCAAGGTGGATTTGTTCCTTGCAGTTTTTGTATATCTAGGAACTTTTGTGAAGTGGTAAAACTCCATACTAAGAAAAAATTCTATTGAAAAAAAAAAAGCAGACTTTGGTAGTGTATTTATAGAATTGCTAAAGGTCTGAAAAATGACCACAGAGAACTTTACTCCATGTCGTGGGCGTGATTGTGTGCTTTGGTGCTTTTTGGTCAGAGAATTCTTGAATGCTTTTAGCATATTCTGTCTATGCCTTTCTACATTTTTCCAGTTCTAAAATCCTGTATTTCCTTTCTCTCTTTCTCAGCCCAACAGGGGCACAAAACGTCCCCGGGATGACGAAGAGGAGGAGCTGAAAATGCGCCGGAAACAAGTTGGAGCTCGAGAACGTGGCCGCCATCGGGAAGAGGAAATGACTGTGGTGGAGGAAGCAGATGATGACAAAAAAAGGCTGCTTCAGATTATCGACCGAGAGGGTGAGGAGGAAGAGGAAGAGGTAATGCAGCGGGGAGGGATGGGAGCCGAGGTGTGGCCTGGACATGGTGTCTGTAGAGTGTAATTTTGGACCAGATACTTCTCTGAGATTCCCATCTTCATCTATAAAATGGGGTTGAGAATCCTTATAGTGTTGATGTGAAGGTTAAGAGGGATGATAGAGTCAGGAGAACATTTTGCAAAGTGTAAAAAACATTACAGATAGAGTTTTTAAATTATTCTAGATTATGTGCTATAATTGAGACCCAAGCACTGAACTGTGGGAACAGAGAGGAAGGCACTATTGTTGATTGGGGAGGGTCGGGGAAGGCTTCCTAGACCATACTGAGGACACACAGAAGGCACTTGCATTTTTGAATACAGTTAATAGTCTTTGAAAGAGGAGTTGAATTTAGTAAACAAGTGGAAGAAGGGATTTGGGGGCAGAGGAAATGGCATTAGCAAAGCAACAAAAAAGTGGAGAAGTTCAAGGGGGTGCTATGGGATTAGGATTTAAGTGTGACTGAAAATATAGTTTAAAGAAGGAGAGGACTTTCTATTTGGTGTTCTTTAAGATGCTTTGGGGACTTTGCAGTCATTCCTGCCATGGAGCTTTTTGCTTCTGTGCCCTCGCTTGGAATGCTCTTCTTCCCTTAATGCTTTGCATGGCTGGTTTCTTCTCATTCTGATATCAGTTCGGATGTTTCCTCCCTCAAGAAGTCTTTTCCTATCTTGGAGGTAGCCCTGCAAGCCATTCTCTTGTTCTCTTATTACTTTATTCTGTATATTGTCTTCACAGCACGTATCATGATTTGAAATTCCTGTTTGCTTCTTTTACTCATTTGTTGTCCTCTTCCCCAACTTCCCATGAAAACAGGGACTGGCTCTGTTTTGTTCACAGCTATATCTCTGGCACTCAGAGCAATACCGAGCTCTTGGTAGGCCCTTAATAAATATTTATTGAATGAATAAATGAATGAAGCTGAAAAGAGCAGAGGTTAAATATCAGTGATTAAAAACAAAATGACCTTGCCTTTGTGTATTTTTAAATCCTTAAGCGTTAACTTGTATGGTATTTTACTCTGGCATTTTGTTCAATATGAATTATGGAAATAGATTCTTAAGAGCCAGCTGTTTTTTGGTTCCTTCAAAGACACGATGCTAAGTTTGGATTTAAAAAATGAGGCTGGAGTGTGAATCTGAGAAGAAAAAAAAATTGATTCATATTCTAAAAAGGTCTTTACTGTGTTATGACAATAGCTCTCTCCTCATTAGGAATTGTACTAGTGCTAATTTGGGGGCCTGCCCCTAAAAGATGATGACACTTTGAAAATCTAATGGGAGACAGTCCTGCATTTCTGAATTTCCTTTCTGAGGGCAGCAGCCTTGCCAGGGCTTAGACAAACAGTATGTGTAGTACAGCCTCCCTCCTTCTCTCCCTATCAGCTTCTGCTCAATCTGTTAGCCCTGCAACAGCAGTTAATTGGCAGGTGTAATTCCCGGGTACGGCAAGGCTGGTACTGGAGGATTAGGATAGGACCTGTCATGGGTAAGTGGTTTCTAGCCTGGGAGTCAGAAATGTGATGTGGGACCAGCCCTTCTGTTAAGGGACAGGGGAAAAAGAGATCACTTTGTAAAAATGACACATGGAAGGCTACAAGTCCAGGAGTTATTTTCTCACTGCCACCAAAGTCCCATTTGATGAAAAACAAGTGATGTTTGCCCCTGTAAAGTCACGTGAACTTGTAAAATATTATTGTCCTTTTTGTGCTACATCACCAACATTCATCTTCCTGAAATCTCCCTCTGGTTTCTGACGTTGAGCTATTGGAGATACTGCTGTGACCGATGACTAAGACTGATAATTCAGTTTTCCCTCAGTGTTAGAGAGAAATTAAAGGAAGGAAGGCCAAACTCTGGAGAGGCTAGGACTCTGGAAATCCTATGAGAACTGTATTAACACTAATGTTTTTCTACAGGGTGGGCAAGATGTTAGCCAAGGGAAAGAAAAGCAGTGGATATTGAGATTGTTGAAAGTGATTTAACCCTTTCCTAGAAATTTCGATTATTTTAGTTAAATCCTACTGGTATGTTGGGTACATTGTGCCTACTGCTAATAATAACAGTAACAGCTTACATTGATATAGCTTACAAAACAGTTTTATGGACATCATTTCTTTAGGTCACCTCTATAACCTTGAAAAATATAGGTAGCATTTTCATTCACTCCTCCCTTCCTTCCTCCCTCCAACAGATCCTCACTGGGTCCCTGTTGTGTGCCAGGCACTGGAAGAGTTTCAGTGAACAAGTAGACATGGGCCAGCAACAGGGGCATTTGCCACAGTTTGGGGTTGGAGAGATTATCTGGGCCAGGTGCTTCCAGAGTTTCCTTATATAGATCATGTGAAGGATTTGGTATTTTATTCTAAGTGACAAGTGGGTGAATTTAGGAAAGACTTAAGAGGTGGAATCAGCTGGTCTTGGTGAGGGTTTGAGGAAAATATTCAGCAACGTAATGTTGCCACGTGGCTAGTAAGTAGTGAAGCTAGGCTCTGAGTCCTGACTAAGCCAGGACACTGACTTCAGTTTTTACCATATTGGGGAATCTCTAAGCTGTGGACCCTGGGGAGGAGGTGGGAGCCCATAGAGTACCTCAGGATCCAGGAGTTATTGATATAGTCTAAGAAATGTGTCATGCCCAAAACAAATTTATAGGTTTCTCACACATAAAACCCTACATATGAAAATAGAAATTTAAAAATAAAATAATAGCTAACATTTTTGACTCCTTACAAAATTATAGGATGATTCAGTGCTTTCCAAAAGGATATCTTTCAGGTTCTCTTAATAGCAGTTTCTTTATTGCGTTTAGGTGTGAGTTATGGTCAATGACTACAAAGCTATGAAGCTGGGAGTTGGGAGAGCGTTAGAGAGGCAAGGTGCATTGCAGCACATTAATTTAAATTGGAAAGTAAACTGAAGATAAAACATTTCTTAAATTTTAGCGTAGATTTTTTTGGGAAAATGATTTAATTTTCAGATATTCATTTTATGTACCTTTGTAGGTATTATTCCAGTGTATGAAATAGGAAAATTCTGTATGGTCTACTAGTTTTTTTAGTGCTTCCTTTGCATAAGATTACTAAATTTTTGATGCTACGTAAGGATTCCAAGTACCTTTCTGAATCCGTTTTCTGCATCTAGTGAAGACCGACACGATAATGTGTAAGAAATGCAAGGCAATGACTATAGCTCATTAACAACCTTTCTTAGCTTATGCGCTGTGCAGAAATAGGCAGTGGGTTGGATTTGGCCTGTGGACTGTAGTTTGCCAATCCCTGGTATGAAGAAAAGATTAAGGGCCACTGTCACTGACTGGGGGTTTGATCTTGAACAAGTTCTTTTAAACCTCTGACTCTTATCTTGACCTGTACAACAAAGAAAAAGGACAAGATAAATATTACATAATGTTATCTAATATTGTTGCTTACTCCTTGCCATATAGTGTGCTCAAGAAATATATTTGATGAATGAGTGAGTCTTTAATGCCTGAAACTGAATTTCCTGTGTTATAGATATTGGGCATTATGTGAGACACCCAGAGTGAAACAGAAGCATACCCCTCATTGTGGTGGGGGAGAAAAAGTGTGTACTGACATTTAACGCAGGAAGGTCAATGGCAGAGTGAGGTGGAGCATAAGAGCCACAGGAAAAAGTGGTGACAGTGAATGCAAAATCCCTGTGGACTGAACTTTTTGCATTCGTCCCTTTGTACCAGGAAGAACCACTGGACGAAAGCTCAGTGAAGAAAATGATCCTCACATTTGAAA
This sequence comes from Galeopterus variegatus, assembly GCF_000696425.1. Taxonomy (NCBI): domain Eukaryota; kingdom Metazoa; phylum Chordata; class Mammalia; order Dermoptera; family Cynocephalidae; genus Galeopterus; species Galeopterus variegatus. The sequence goes on from NW_007726170.1 coordinate 994,460, forward strand.
AGAGATCATACAAAAACCAGGAATTGCGGATCAAGTTTCCAGACAATCCAGAGAAGTAAGGATCTGTTTTGTGGATACCCTTTCTCTTCTGTGGTGTTCTGTTTGCTAATTTTGTTTTGTTTATTTTGTTTCCTTTGGCTTTTGTGATTTGGGTAAGGAGTCTGAGGACAATCTTCATGTTTGAGAAATTACTAGAAGGACTCACAGGACTCAGTCAGTGGTACTCGGGGCTATGGCTTATTTCAGAGAAAGGGTACACAGCAAAATCAGCAAGGGAAAAAGATACATCAGGTGGAGTCTGGAGAAATTCATGTACAGGCTTCCTATGTTTTCTCCATTCTACTGGGAGGGAGAAAGACATGCTTCTTTTCTAGCAGTGAAACGCATCAAAACGTGTCAAGAGTTTCTGTCCAGGGAAGCCCGTTTGAGACTGAATCCACGGTTTTTATTGGGGACTGGTCATATAGCCATTCTTTGCTGGTAACAACTACCAAAATTCTAGACTCATAGAAGGAAAGCAGCTGTTCAGTGCCCAGGCTGGAAAAGCAACCCTATCACTTAAGGAACTTTTCAAAAGCTAAGTTCCCAGCTGCCGGCCTAGGGCCAGCTTTGCAAGCAGGCCCTTCTAAAGATCACGTCTGCTGTGTTAACTCTTCTGTTTTATTCTTGTCAGTGCCCAAAGAAAGCTGAGCATGGCTGTCATTAGTGATAGCTTTACTGCTGAGAAAATGTCAAAAGCTTTGGGGTGAGACAAATTGGGTGTGACTCCCACATGACCTTGAATAAGTCACTTCCCCTTTCTTAGCCTTTCTTGTCTCATCTGCATAAGGAAATAAAACCTTGTGAAGATTAAATGAGAATAATGGCAAGTGTTTTTAGCTCTCAGTAGGTGCTCTAAAATGGTAGTTAATATGATTGCTACTACACTGGTCCCAGTGCACTGTGAAATGCTATAATGAGGGATCTGATATCTTCTAGTCAATCTTGAATCCTAACTAAAGGACTTTTCATATTTATACAGATTTTTTAATGTTCAAATCTCTCTTTCTCTCCCTGTCTTTCCTCTTACCAAGACATATGCTTTTAATGAAAATGTGCTCAAGGCCCCTAGGCAATTAAGTGTTGAAAAGTACAGTCTTTGTGTTCAAATTTATAGGTTACTAGGGAGACTGTCTATAAATGCAAGGTAGAAGGAAATATATACTTTAGAAGAGATATAAGCAGAATGCTGTGGGAGCATAGGTGAAGAAACCAAAAATGAAAAGTTGGGGGCTATTGAGAGCGTCACAGAAAAGGTGGTATTTGAGCTGGGTCTTGAAGAATGATTTTGATTTTATTAGGCAGAAAACAACACAGAAAGGTATGCCAGGCAATGTGAAGGGCATGAACAAGGGCACAGAGGTGTCAAAGGGCACAGAGTCTTCATGGCCACCCAGTGAAGTCCACCATATTCTCCCTGTATTGGGGATGAGGAGGTGGAGGGGGAGAACCTAGTTACTGGACCTAGGGCCCCCTCTTTGATAGTAGAAGTAGCTAGATCGGTGTTCAGGTTTTGTGCTGACCTCCACCATACAGTGACATTTGTCATACCACACTCTGTGTGTGTGCGTTCAATTGCTTAAGTAATACATGAATAGATTGTCATTGTAAAAAATACCAGCAGTGCATAAATAGAATAAAAAATGAAAGTTCTCCTTCACTGCAGTGACCCCCTTTTGTTCTCCTACGTAGAGGTAACCCTAGGAACGGTTCTGTGAATATCCTTTTAGATTTTTTCTGCATACTTATTTACATATATATGTAAATGTGCAAATATTTTTTTTTCTACATAAATCATACTGTACACATTCTGTACCTTGATTTTTTGGGTCACATAACAGGAGATCTTTCCCTTTTAGTACAGTCAGCCATCAGTATCCGTGGGTTCCACATCCATAGCTTCAACCAACTGGGCATTGAAATATTTGGAAAAAAAAATACAAATTGAAAAAATACAGTATAACAATCATTTACATAGCATTAATATTGCATTTGGTATTATAAGTAATCCAGAGATGATTTAGCATATGTGGGAGGATATACATAGGTTATATGCAAATACTATGCCATTTTATATAAGGCACTTGAGCATCTGTGGATTTGGTATCCTGGGGGGTCCTGGAACTGAACCCCTGTGGATACCAAGGGACAGCTCTACATGCATATCTACCTTTTTTTAACTGGTGCATAGTATTTCATGGTTTGGAAATGCTGTGATTTATTTAATTATTTTTGTACCAATAGACATTTGGTTATTTTAAATATCGGCTTTTACGAACAATGCTGCAATGAACCTCCTTCTACATGTGTCTTTGTGTATATGTATTTCAATAGGATAGATACCTAAATGTTGAATTCCCAGATTGAAGAATATGCTGTAGGTTAACTCTGGAAATTTAAGAAATCCAATTTACTTCTTGGTATAGCAGTACTGCCTTTGCCCACTTGGAAAGTATACTTCTGTCAATTTAGAGCTTCTTCTGGTTATGTACACCATCTACAGCTCAGGTACGACAAGTGCTCTAGTGTTATAATTCATAAACTGGTTTTAAGAAAATGTTATTTTATTTTTTAAAAAATCAGCGATGTTTTCCATTCAGACAAAATGTATATACTATTTTAGTTTTTAAATTTGAGCATGTGAAAATTGAAATTATGCATGAAGAACTTTTTTTTTTCATGTCATGAAGCAGTTAGGAAACTACATTGTGTTTTAACCTTGAGTTCTTGAATTCTTGCTGGTGCAGTATCTTTCATGATTCTTTACACCAGCAAGGTGCAATTAAGATGAAAATTGCTAGAGTATATTTGAATGAAACTTTACGGTTGAGATCAGAAACATTCAAATTTGTTTTCCCATATATGCAATAGTCATTTTGATCGCATACCCGAAAATGCCTCTCTTCATTTGTCTGCATTTCAGATTCAATTGACAATTTTCCTTATGCAGCCTTCACTTTGCACTGTGTGATCTTTCTCCCATAATCACATTGAGTAGAGTGTGCAAGTCATTTAATATTTCTTCTGTTCATTTTTGCAGGGACAGAATTATTAGTTTAGTGATTCTCTAGCTTTTTGATCACATGACCCCTTTGCACTCTGAAATTATTGAGTATCCCAACTGCTTTCTTAGAAAATTCTAGAAAACACAAGAATATGCAGACACACATTCCATTAGCCATCAAAGCAATGATATCACCACATGTTGTGTAGCCCTCTGGAAAACTCCACTGTACACTCCTGAGATAATGAGAGTGAAAAAGGCAAATCATGTCTTAGAATTATTATAAAATAATTTTGATCTGGGGGCCGGCCTGTGGCTCACTCGGGAGAGTGCGGTGCTGATAACACCAGGGCCACGGGTTCGGATCCCATATAGGGATGGCCGGTTTGCTCCCTAGGTGAGCGTGGTGCTGACAACACCAAGTCAAGGGTTAAGATCCCCTTACCGGTCATCTTTTTTAAAAAAAAAAATAATAATTTTGATCTTATGGACCCCTGAAAGGATCTCCAACCCCCCCCCAAACCCCCACCCCCATGTTCTGGCATCCAAGGGCCACACCTTGAGAACTGCTGATTTAGTTGGTTGGAGGGAACATCATGTTACCTCAGCAGTGATTTCTGGTTTTGTGGTTGTATTTAGGACTTATCGGTTTCTGTTGCTTTTCTGGTATGTTTGAACTTTGCTGGTTACTTGCTAATATTCAGTCTTGTGGTTGAAGGAGAACATCCTGCTGGTCTGAAAGAAATATACATGGGCAGGCTAGGAGAATATTCTCTGCCATATCAGATGGAATCTGTGATCCCACCATCTCAGTCTTGGTTAATGTTTTAATATGTTGCTCTATTGCTTTCCCATCGCCTCTCACTTGATCCTTTCCACCAGCTATGAGTCATCATCTGTTGCTGAAGGTATGCATAATCCCTAAAGACAGCCCTCTGCAAATAGTAGTGTATGCTTTAAATGAGTAGGCTGTAGTTTTTCTGCAAAAAAACAGAAGAAAATTGTCTTTGTTATAGCATACCAAGTTTGAGGATATGTAGATTTACCGAGCACCTACTATGTGCCATTTATTATTAGGCACTTTATATATATTATCTCTTTTAATCTTCACTATAAATCAGCTAGGAAGATAAGGAAACCGAGGCTGAGAGATAAGTTAATTAATATTCTCTGTTGTCTGTGACCAGGTTGGTACCCCATGCTCTGTGTTCCAGTGGCACTTCCTTTGAGCAATACCGGGCACTTTTCTTCTTGGGAATTTATCCTAAAGCAATGATTATGAATGCATGTATAGAAAAAGTACTACTTAGGGCAAGCTGCCACCTAATAATGGGTATGCAAGGTAGGAGGCCTACACTGTTACACTTCTAAATCCCCTTTGTTTTGCTACCCAACTCTAACTACGGTATGTTTTTGCTAATAAATAATTACACTTTTACTAAGAGATAATCTCTAGCTATAAAAATGTACTTTGAAAACACTTATTTTACACAGCATTTTTTTAATCCATTTAACCTTTTATCAATAAAGCACTATTATGTAGATTTTTTTTAAAAAAATGAATGCATGGGGCCGGCCCGGTGGCGCACTCAGTAGAGTGCGGCGCTTGGGAGCATGGCGGCGCTCCCGCCGAGGGTTCGGATCCCATATAGAGACTGGTCCCCGCTCACTGGTTGAGCGCGGTGCGGGCGCGGCACCGAGGGTTGCGATCCCGTTGCCCGTCGCGGTACAGGTGCGACACTGAGGGTTGCGATCCCGTTACCGGTCACGAAAAAAGACAAAAGGAAAAAAATAAAATAAAAATAAAAATAATAAAAAAATGAATGCATGTATCTAAGTGTTATTTATTATAGGGGAAAAAATTAGAAACCATCAAAATGTCTTACAAAAGGGGATTGGTTAAATAAATTATGGTACATCTACACAAGAGAATACTATGTAGCTATTTAAAATTTATGATTTAGGGGCCGGCCCGGTGGCGCACTGCTACAGTGCGCCGCTTGGGAGCGCAGTGGCGCTCCCGCCGAGGGTTCGGATCCCACATACAGACCGGTTCCCGCTCACTGGCTGAGCGAGGTGTGGGCGCAGCACTGAGGGTTGTGATCCAGTTGCCGGTCCCGGTCCGGTACGGGCGCAACACTGAGGGTTGTGATCCGTTGCCGGACACGAAAAAGGAAAAAAAAATAAAAATAAAAAAAAAAATAAAATTTATGATTTAGGACAGGAATTGCAGATTAGCTTCATCTCCCATGCCTGCTCTGTGATTGATTGGTAGTCTCTTCTTGGAACACTATGTTGAGGAGGATTCTGAAGCCAAGTCTGGGCTCAGCAGGAAAGAATGCTGTGGTCAGTGAGGGATTCTGCCAGGGGAGAAGGAGGACTAGCAGCAGTTTGTCAGGTATTGGCATTCCCTACTGTAGAAGAATGTTTAATGATAAGGGAAATTGTTGATCCTATGTTAACAGCAAAAATTGAATATAGAACTATATATTATATAGGTTTACTTTTGGGGGCAAAACGTCTGTAAGTTGATCGAAATGATATAAACATAGCAGAGTATTATCAATGGTTATTTCTGGTTAATAGGATTATGGATAATTTCTGTCTACTATGTTGAAGGCTTATGTTTCTTTTCCAAGTTTTGCACAAAAAGTTAAATTTTGTAGTCAGAAAAAATATATATAAATGTTATGATTAAAAATAATAATGGTAAGGAATATTGTCTAAAATATGGTCATGTTTTAAAGAATTGTAGTCTCTAGATTTTGTTCCTTATGGAATCCAGATTTCTGAAGAGGTGATATCTACCCATCCCCTCATCATCTGGAAATTGATGAGTCCTATGTAACTTCAAGAGCCCCTGCTTATGTTCTTTTCTGTGTGGCTTCAATCCAATTAAGTAGGCATCTGTGGATATAGGAGGTAAAAGATATAGTTACTGTCTTTAAGAAGCTTACATTCTAGAAGAGTAGATAGACATATAACAACAACTGTAGTGGTAGTAAAGAGAACAAATATTTATGTAGTGCTTTTCATATGCTAGACATTTTTCTAAGTGCTTTGTATGTTTTTACTCATTTACTCTTTACAGTAGCCCTATGAGACAGGTAGCAATATTGTCCTCATTTACAGGTGAAGAAACTGAAGCATAGAGAGGCTAAGTGGCTAAGCTGGGTTCAAACCCAGGCATCCTGGTTCCAGTGTCTGTTTAACCACTGCTTCCTCTCAATCCCTCTGAACTGGATATTGTTCAATTACTTTACACGGATTAGCTCATTTCCTTCTCAGAACATACCTTCCTACTCGTTCATCTGAGGCTTAATGGGCATTTCTTATATGTTACTGGAGGAGGGAATGCAGAGTGAAAGCAGAATAGTACTGTTCTTAGTGTCTGGGCATAGGTTTGTTGAAAGGTTCAGGTGTGGAAATGTGAGTGAAGTATCGTGCTGTGTAAGTCATGGTGGTTATTACGGGATGCCAGAAACTAGGTCTGTTTTACTTTGGGACCTGCCTCTTAATCAGCTCACTGGACGGGGCATGGGGAGGTGGAGGGCATTTTCGGATAGCAGCAGAATCTCACTATCTTCCTTTGGTTGAGAGGAATAATTGGCCCTTGAACTGAAGTGAGAAGTAAGAGAAACCCTTTTTGGATTAGTAGGATAACTATGTTCAGGACAACAGAGTGAATTGCCACACCAAGGGGCAATGGTAGCTAATCCACAGGACTGGTGGGCAAATCATTTAATGCTGCAAAATGCTTTGGGAGCCTCTAAAAGGCAGCTTGTGACTGCAAGAGTAAGGGGAGCCCTATAATGAGATCTGAATCCAAGATTGATTTTTATAATGAGGAAATGGATTTCCCCAAGGAAATTGTGTGAAAGTATGATGTTTGGATGAATGTACTTCTTGGTAGGTCTGTTGTAGACACTTTGACAGATTGTCTTTTTGTCTGGATTGTGTTGCTGTTTGCTCCTTAGTGCTGGTAGTGCCCCTTTCCTTTCAGTGATGCTGTCTTGTTTTCCACTCCTAGGTTCATGGAATCTGAGCTGGACTTAAATGACATCATTCAGGAGATGCACGTGGTGGCCACCATGCCAGATCTGTACCACCTTCTGGTGGAGCTGAATGCTGTGCAGTCACTTCTCGGGTTGCTTGGACACGATAATACAGATATCCTTTCAGATCTGTCCTCAGTAGGAAAGCTGACGTAGCGGGGAAATGCTATTTACTTTCTTCTCCTGTCTGTCTCTGCTGATATGTGCTATCACGTCTGGTGTTCTATTTCCATTCTGATTATCTCCCATCTTGAAACACATGCTGCTCTTTACTCATTTGGAAATCTGTTTTGTTATCTATTAACAAATTTTGGGCAATACTTAATGTCCTGTTTGCTCTTATTAGTACTAGAATTCATTGTGATATATCTGTTTATACATTAACAGCATTAATTTTCAGGATCTGGATTTGGAGGCAAGGACAGGTTTGGATCTGCTGATTTAGACATCATTCTGCTAACAGACGGCCCAGTGGAGTTGAGACTGGAGGAGACAGTGAACCGTGGTAGAAAGAACATTGGGATGACTAGGAGGACAGGGGAATTTGTTTTGTCCACTGCTATTTTCCCAATTCCTTAGAAAAGGCTGGGAACGCAATAAATAGCATTTAATATTTGTTGAATGAGCTTTAGACATAAACAATCTAGGTTTGACTCCTAACTTCATTTCTTGTGTGAAATATGGTGCCCTTCCATGCCTTGGTATTCTCACCTGCAAAACAGAGTTAATACCTTTTGCCTTTTAGTGTTATGCAGAGGATCAAAGGAGTCATATAAGTGTTGAGCTCAGTTCCTGATTTATAGTAGGAACTTAGTAAATGTAACTTGTAACTGAATCTGAATCATGACTTTGAAAACCATTTTATATTTTTTCTTTGCTGTCAGATGTGCAGTGATTTTATTGCAAAAGGTTTTTGATGTGCCTGTAGATGGGGTTATATTCATTAAACCAAATTCTCTTTCAATAGTTGTTCTGTTTGAATCCAGATTTCCAAAGGTAAGGGACAAATGTAGTTAGTCTGCTTGCATGATATTCATGGGGAATTTGCCACTGCTTCATGTTATTTTCATCTTTCTGGTAATCTCTCTCCTGAGAGCATGTCTGACTAGGTTCTTTCCTGCCTGATAATTTTCATAGAAATAAATCAGTGAATAATTTTAATGCAAGCTTCTTGAAGTATAATTTTAAGACATATCTGATGCTTCATGTAGTGTTAGACAGTATTAAAAATCAATATGCCAGTCCTCACACTGATGACTGTGTTTGCCAGGGTTCACTGTGGGGTTCTGGGTTGTATGAGAACCCTAGTCATTTAGCTTGTTTCTGGGTGAGCCCAGTATAAGGTTTCATGAATTCATTCAGTAGACATGCTTTGAGTGCTTATTATATACCAGGCACTGTGCTAGGCCCTAAGGAACCATAAGCTGTACTGGATGCTCAAGCAGCATCAGTCAGTAAACATATATTGGGTGTTGTCTTAGTCTGTTTAGGCTGCTGTAACAAAATACCTTAAAAGAAATTTATTTCTTGCACTTTTGGAGTTTGGGAAGTCCAAGATCAAGGTACCATCAGTTTCAGTGTCTGGTAGGGCCTGCTTCCTGGTTCTTAGATGGCCGTTTTCTCACTGTGTCCTCACATGGTGGAAAGAGGGAGGGAGCTCACTGGGTCTCTTTTTATAAGGGCACTAATCCCTTTCATGAGAGCTCTGCCAAGGCCCCAACTCCTAGCACTGTCATATTGGGGATTATGTTTCAAGATATGAATTTTGAGGGGGATGTAAACCATTCAGTTTTTAGTAGGTATCTGGTATATGACTAGCCCTATTCAAGGTACTAAATAGTTCTCACAGATTTAGTGACTTTTAGAGTTCTAATTGTGACTCCACATTTCAGTTTACCTACAGAATTCCATCAGACCTTAGAGATGACTTAGCCTGGTGTCTTATTTGCTTATTTATCTAGCGACAAGTCTGAGGTCCAGACATTGGAATGCTAAGTGTGAGGCTGAGGCTGACACTCTGATATGTAGTAGGCACTGGTTTTCTGTCCAGTATTCCTTTTAGTGCATCTTGAGTCTTTCCTATGGGATTTGCTACACGGCTGACAGAGTTGCACAGTCACCTGTTACCCTGTGTTTCATACAGAAATGACCTATTTTGTTTCTGGAAGCACCACTCATTCTTTTTTCTGTTCCTGCTAACTCAAAATAATAGTAGCAGCTTTCTGAGGACACTGACATTTTGCTGATTCACCAGCCTGGTTCCTGCTGGGGAGAAGACTGATACAAGAAGTGCTGTTCAACATTGACATACTTGGAAAAGGCAAGGGCACAGATGTTCCAAGTTGTTAAGTTCTGGTCTTTAAGAAAGAAAAAACACCTCTCCCTATAATAACTTTGACAGACTTCCATTTCCCTCCTGTTTTCTGAGAGCTAAACTTTTTCCCCTTCTCTTGTATGCCAGCCTTCACCCAACTGCCCTAATGATATTTTTTTTTAATCTGATTTTTAATTATGCCTTACATCAAATTTAAAGTGCATTTGAAATTTTTTTGATTATCTTAATTTTAATTAGATGCAGCAAGTAGGGGAAACGTCATCCTCCTCAAAGTACAATTTTTCTGGAAAGTGACTTCAGGAAAGGGTAGGTCCTCTTGACTTGTATCCAGTATATCCTGTATTGGCTGGAGCGTTGATCTCCCTGCAACACTGCACTCTGCTGTGATCTATAATGGAAATTTTTCTTCAGGGAACAGTTGTTAACAATTTACTGTTGTACAGCTGTAACTGCCCGAAACACCTTACCATGAATAAACAATTTCATGGCAGTCATGTCTTAAATTTTTAATCTTTTTTTTAACTCTTCATTTATCAACCAAACCCATACATGGCTGGTCATGTTCCCAGTAAGCACAGGTCATCTTTGCTTTGTCTTTCTCTTAGAAAACATAAACTATAGGGATTTTAATTGGATCAGAGGCTGGTTTACTGTAACCTTAAAGAGGCAGAGGATGTGAGAAAACAGCTTGTGCCTCATCATTTCAACCGTGAGAAGCTGCTTCAGAGTTTATTCTGGCTCTCTGCATCATTGCCACTGGTGAGGGCTTGTCAGCGCTTTTGTGCCTCCTCTGCCCCCTTGAGAAGCTGGAGCCCAGCCATGGGTTGGCTGCAGAGTGGATTTCTGGTCTGTGAAGAGTACCTCTGTGGTGGGGGTGGCGGCGGGGGCAGGGGGAGACACCTCACACAGTATTGAAGAGTTACTCTAAATGCATTAGGAGGGAGCATAAGGTGGAATCCAACAGCTGCTGCCTTTTCAAAATATTGCTTTTTAAAACAATTTTTCCCTTAGAGTAAATCATTTAAATGTGTTTAGAGCCCCTTTTCTGTGAACCTTTTGGAGTGTTTCTACAGAAAAATAAAACCAAAGGTACATTTAAAGGTTTTTTTTTTTTAAGGTATTGTGTATAAAAACCATTTTTGTGGGCTGGTTTAAGCCAGATTTACTCAATTTGCCTAAAAGAACAGGAAGGAATAAAACAAAAGGAAGATAAAACCCCAGATGGTAGCTGATCACTGCTCCTGCTAGCCCCCACCCCTGCTAGCCCCCGCCCGCTCAAAAAAATCACCATGGTACTAAATTCAAAAGTATCCTGTTTTCATATGTCATTTGCCGTGCTCTCAATTTGAGTGACAAGTCAGTAGAGTTCTTTCTAAACTATTTTTGGTAGATCACTAGCATTTACTAGGTTCCTCCTTGTATGATAAGCCTGTTGGGTACTATTATGGAAACAAGAAATAACTCCAGCTGAGAAGAAAATCATTTAAATTACTACACCCATGGCGTGTGTGGTGAGTGTCTTTGGAGTGTTATGCTCAGGAAATGCCATTGGAGCTCTGAGAAGGTGTGGGTCATCTCTGGCTTGGGGGTGATCAGGGAATTGGGGATTGGAGATGGATAGATGTAGAGCTTTTGAAAGATGTAGAGATTAGAGTGCATTTTGGGTTTATTTTCATGGTCTCTACCTTTGCGATGGAAATTGCCATTTTTTATATACTGGATGGAAGCTGATGTGATTTTGCTGGCTGCTCATGTAGTCACTACAAACTTATCAGGATATCAGTCTATGGCTTTATTTAAAAAAAAAAAAAATCACAACTACTGCTTCCCAGCTAAATGCCCTATTCTTTAATAAATAACAAGTAATCTAAACCCAATTTATTCAAAATCTGCTTTCTCTCCACCACTTTGTGATTCAGAAAAATAAGATCTCATTGTTAACTTAAGGCATCAATACAGGTTGCATACTAATGTGCACAAGGGAAAAATTTATAAATTATTTACAGAGTAGATCATTGGTGCTGATGGGACAGCTCTTTTTTGTGTGGAATAATTTTAGACAGTGGTCATTAGCACTATTCTTTTCCAGATCACTGTTTAGTTTTCTCAGACTCTAGAAAGCCAGGAGAACTTTCAGAGTTGTCCAGTTGGATTTTGTGAAGAATTACTGTGGGAATTTGGAAAATAAGGGACGACCATTTTTTTAAGACCAACAAAGAGCAATTGAACTTGAGCAGTCTGGGTCTGAGAATGTTAAAGAGGACCAAACTGACTGAGGGTGTGTGCAATAGTTGAGGGTGCCTTGTGTTACAGACCCCATGTTAATGAGCAAGAGTAGGGCCTCCTAAGGGGCTTTCTTGTAATTGGACTGGGAAGGAGTTGGTTATTGCTCCATTGCTTTCCTGCAAACACTGTCTAAGAAGACTTAACGTATCTTGAGCTATTGTTTTACTAGGAGCTGTTCTCATCTTGATATTTCCAGAATCGAAAGTACATTTAAAAGAATTTAGGGCTGGCTAGTTAACTCAGTTGGTTAGAGCGTGGTGCTGGTAACACCAAAATCCAGGGTTCGATACCTGGATCTTTTTTTGCTCAGCTGCCAAAATAAATAAAACAATTCTTTTTCTCATCTGTTGTTTGGCTTTCTTTAAAATATGTGTTGATAAGCCACCCATTTTTTGGAGCCAGTTAATTATGCTCTGAAGAAAGACAGATAAGGCAAAAAGTGCCAAAATGGCAATTTAGGAAAAGGACCTCATAATATAACTTTTGATCTTGTTTATGGGTTTTAGGTGAAATCCATGTTCCTGGAAGATTAAGGTGGTTGTAGCCTGCTTTGGATATTTCCCCTGTGGCAAAATAATGCCTACTAGCATTTAGTAGGTACTTAATAAATGTTGAATGAGTACAGTTTCTTCTCCATATTAGTTTGATCTAGGATGGGATAAAATTAAGAGCATCGGTTTATTCTATGCCAGCTGTTGTAAAAGGAGAAAAAGACCATTTTGTCTGTTTTGAAATGCAGCTGTATTGAACGATATCTAATCACTGTCCTAGTCTAGGAATAAAAGAAAAAAGATTTTTAAAAATCCCACGTTTGTTGCATTAAATCAGTTTTATCTTCTAAATCTATACTGGTTCTTTTTTCTTAAGAAGGCATTTTTGAAATGACTTTTTAAAAAAGACATCTGCTTAATGCATTTTATTCTTTCTCTGCTGGGTTTTTTTTTGTTTGTTTGTTTTTTTAGTAACTTTGTTCCTTGTGGACACATCTCATTAGAGATTAATGCTCAGTTTCTGTACCAAGACACTAAGTGGGATCAGGGCACAAAACAAACATCTAGAGCCAAAAAATAGGAGTAAAGACCACTTTTTCTCCAAGAGCTGTTGTGTTATGGACCATTTTGTTTCCAGCTGATCTTTTCTGCTTCACCCATTATTATACTAGCTTATTGCCCCTGTAGTGGACAGGTACAGAGGGAGGGAGTGGGGTGCCTTTTCTACTTGACATGACAAAATAGGCTATCAAAAACTGTGTTTTAGTAATTCGCAGAGAGACAGGCTCCCTGTTTTCCTATTATACCTATATGGGAGAGCCTTTTACCTTGTGAAATGAAATTGTAACTACAGTAGAAAAACCTATCACCCATGCCTGGAGTCTGCTTGTGAAGAAATGCTGGATGGATGGCATACCATGCGGAATTTTGTCATCAAGATTGAGTGTTCATTTATCTATCTTTAGTTTCAGTTTTTATTCCTCTTTCTGGTCTTCAAATGACCTTCTGTCTTCTGGGTCATATTACATAACCCTGGAGTTGATGATTACAATTATGGACTCATTACTGCCTTGCTGAAATACTATTTTGTGAAAGTTGGGAATTTATGTAAAATCAGTTGGTACTAGGATTGATGAAATGTTTACCAGACCTGGTAGGTAGCTGGTTTCTTGTTTGACTTCTCAACTGAGGCAGGAAAGTAGGCAAGGAATATCCACTGGAATAAGAAACAACTTTTCTTGGTAAAAGTTAGACATTTATCCTGTTTCTATATAAAATCTACCACCATAATAACAATTTTTTTTCCTTTTTTTAAAAGTTTCTAGGTTTAATGTGACACATCTTATGAGTGTGGTGTAAAACTAATCAAAGGAAAATGTGATATTTGGCCCACAAGACCTTAGAGGCTAAAAAAGGACTTGATCAATCTGAATATCTGTAGCATAACTGAAGTATAAAATTAGATCTTCCAACCCATTGTGACCCAGAAAGGGAGGGCCATGCTGTTGTTAGCTTAAATTTTAGATTTTAGAGGCTTTTGGAAAAGTGAAGGAATAGTGAGGGATTTGGGCATTCTGTGGGAAGACTTGACTAACAATCTGTATTATAGTGCTTTCATATTTTCTGAGTATTTTAACTTACTTGGCCTTTGACATACCTGACCTTATTTATTCCTTATACCTCAGTGAGATAGGCTGGGCAGAGACTATTACCCCTATTTTATGATGAGGAAATGAAACTGTAAGGAAACAAAGGGGCTTGTACAAGATTACATGGATAGTGATCATTATGGGATCATTCGGCTCACTAAAGATGTGAAGCGAAGATGAATATGACATGACCCCTCCCCTCAAGTTTGCTCAAACTTTTCATCTGTTGCCCTTTCAGATATATCCCAGTGTCTCCTGAGACTATTATTTAATTAATAATCATCACATATTAGTTAAGAACTATTTCACCATGCATGGTGCTCTTTTTTTGGGGGGGGGGGGGGGCTGGCCGGCACAGGGATCCAAACTTATGACCTTGGGGTTATAAGGCTGCACTCTAACCAGTGGAGCTAACTGGCCAGCCCTGCATGGTGCTCTTCAAGGGATAATACTTATTGCGTGCCTGATTCAGATCCTTGTCCTGCAGACATCTGACTCTGCAGTGGATGGATGGATGATAGATGAAATGATGCCATGCATATTAGATAAACATGTGTGTGGATTATGTGTTTTTTTAAATCTCATGTGAGAACTTTTAAAGAGAATAAATATGGGAGTTTCTTAGTTGAAGATGATGAGGGAGAGGTGTTAACATTTTGTTCTTTTTCCTGGGACTTTCAGTAATTTATGGTGGAATAAATGACAGTTTTTTTCTCTGTGATTACAGCAGGGTCCATAGCTAGAACTTGCCTGAATCTAGCCTGTTTAAACCTGGTATATATCTCCCTGTGCATTAATATGGAGTGTAGTGGCAAAAACGCTGTTATTGGAATCAGATAGACCTAATATTTTCCCTTACTACTACAGTGACCTATATGTATTTAACCACTCTGAGCTCTAGCTTTCTTATCTGTTAAATGGGGGTCATGCTTAACCTTATAATACTGTTATGAGAATTCAGTAGCATAGCACCTGGTGTGAGGATGACTTTTAAAAATGATGATTATTATCATGGTGACTATTTCAATCTTTAGAGAGGGAGAACTATTTATTTTTACTAGTCAGGGGCAGCTCAGGGGTTTCTAGGGGTTAGTTTGGTAGCCTGGTTGGTTTTGTTGTTTTTTTCTTAACTGATTCAAACATTTTGTGTGTTTTGGTTTACTGTATGTCATGTATGACACATGGTCTTTTGTGTCAATAGCTTTCTGGTTATTTGGTAATAAAGACTATAAGCATGAAGGATTTTTATCCAAAGACCTTTAGGCTCTTTGTACACATTAAATTTTGTAGCATTCCCATGTTTTGGGTAAATATCACCCTTAAGAGTGAAAGAGTAAGACACAGAAAGCTTAATTACTTATTTATGATGGTTGGCTGGTTAGTTAGAGATGACTAAAGTGAACCTTCAAGAAATTTTTCTTCAGCAGGAGTTGTTCATAAAATACCCCCAGCACCAGTTAGCACTTAGCAAGCCCTATCATTCTTGTTAATGTGTCCTGCATTTTTTCTTTTTTCTTTCTAGTTGTAGTGAAACTGATCTGATTCTCACCCTTATTGTCTCACTTTTGGTTTCTGTTGTATGTGGTGGCTTTGGAACAGGTCTTCATCCTTCAGGCCTGGCTCCCACCTCGTACGCCCCAGCTACCTGCACATGCTGCTTTCTCTCTGCCTACGCCCACCACTTATAGTGCTTTAGTGCATCCTGCACACAGCTGTTAGGTTATTCTTTCAGAATATTATTTTGTTCATACACAGTCATGCACTACATAATGACATTTCAGTCAACAGTGGACCTTATATATGATGGTGGTAGGAGCAAGGAGTATACTACATAGCCTAGGTGTGTGGTAGGCTGTACCATCTAGGTTTGTGTAAGTGCACTCTGTGATGTTCCCACAACACTGAAATCACCTAACAATGCATTTCTTAGAATATATCCCCATTGTTAAGAGACACATGATTGTAGTTATAATTTTCTCTCTCTCTCCCTTTCCTTCTCCTCTTCCCCTAATCCTCTTTCCTCTCTTCATCCCTTGTACATTTCAGTCTCTCTGCTTTTATTCCTGTGGTTTTGTTTCTAGCCTACCCACCATCATCTGTTTGGTTACCTGCTTTCTGACCAGTCTTTTTATCTAATAAGTCATTCCTAATTTCCCAGCTCAACTTGATTGCTCTTTTTTCAGGACGTCTGCAGTTTATATTTGTCTATATTCCTCATTTGTTGCATGTTGGTTATTGCCTGTGGTGTATAATTTTTAAAAATATCTTTGATTATCTAACTTCCTCATTTAACAGATGAGAAAACTGAGGCCTGGAATGAAGAATAAATTTGCCTTTATCACCTTCACAGTGTGCATTCAGTAAATGCAGGTCGATGGAACAAGATATCTAGAGGGAGGGAGAGAGAGTGAGTTTCTAGGTGAGAGAAGGGAAATTTAGTGATAAATTTAGTTTTGCCTTTTAGTTTCCAAATGTAACTCCTTTCTTCTCTCCTTCATGTTTCCTTTCCTTATACTTCCCTCTCTTTCTCCCATTTTTGCCCAGCATTTAATTCTCATTGTTTGCCTTCCTTTTATGTCCAAAGCATTGTGGCATTTGAGGGGAGGAAGGTTGGTGGGGCCTGGCGCAATTCCATATAAATTCTTCCCTGTGCATTTTCAACCAGTTTTGTTGTGCTCTGATCTCTGAAGACTCCTTGGTGAAAACTAGCCACCTTGCCTCAGAAATCATTGCAGACTTCAAAGGTGAACGGTACAAGGTAGTTAAGATTAAACTGAGTTTCAAGAATGTAAATTATGAGATAAGGTTAAGGGTGTTGGCCTATTTCTCACTGTAAAAAGCAACCTCCCAAGTGATCTATTTAAAGTTGTGAAATTTATGAAAATGCAGTGAACCTATGGATTAAGTTGCCAGGAAGGCAGCATAAGGAAAGAGACCGAGTCAGTTAACAACATTTATTGAACACTCACTGTGAGTTGAAGAGATGTTAATAAAACCAGAGTACATTAAAGGTAAATGGTGATGAAGCAAGTGATGAGGAAATGGAAGGGAACCAAAGATTTTAATAAGACGTCGGTAGGGTTTCAGTATGCACGTGATACCCTTAACGTTTTTCACATGTGTCCATAGCTGTGGTTGATTTGCTTCAGGAGCTGACAGATATAGACACCCTCCATGAGAGTGAAGAGGGAGCGGAAGTACTCATTGATGCTCTGGTAAGTAGCATATCCCTCTGGGGTTTTGCAGGCTTGTGTAAGGTGTTGGCATCACCACCACCATTGTCTCTGTGAGTTGGCATCAGTGGGCGTTGGTAGGACTCTATGGCAAGGCTGGACTGAAGGAGGAGAGTAAGAAAGTCAAATGCAACTTGTGGGGTACTTCATTCTTTGGAACCATGTTATGTTAGGGGTTGTATAGGGCTAATATTGATTAAATATGTGCTGCAGGCAGGATGCTTCTCATCCTTTTCACTCTGTTTAAGCCTCACCACATCCGCTTAGGTGGGTATTATGGTGGTTATTTCCATTTATAGCTATGAAGCTGAGGCTCAGAGAAAACAGCTCACCCATGGTCATACAGCTGAGATTTGAACCTCTGTTCTCTTGGATTTCTTCCCCCCTCCCCCAACCAACCTTATTGTACTAACCTTTTTACAAAGAGCTTTCACGGATGTTTGTTTTCTCTTCTGGGCTTTGTAATCCCAAGTGCCAGTGAGGACAGGTATTATTAGTACTTATTTTACAGATAGGTCTTCAGAGAGGAATTGGAGAATGCTAAAGACAAGAACAAACCTTATAGCTCAGCTAGGAGCTAGGTCAGAGTTGCATCCCCTGCCTGTGAAAGACAGAGCCACTTGATTTCTGCATTCCTTTTTGTGGAGCCTAGGCAAGGCCTCTGAATTGTCCTCAGCTATTGTTCCAGGCAGCAGCCAATCCAAAGGAGTTGGTATGTGAGATGAAGCCCGTCAGCCAGGTCCCATCTAGTCTAATTGCCTTACAAGTGAGAAAACCCAGATGCAGAAGTGAAGCCTTCCACTGGACCACCCAGCCAATCCTATGACAGCTGAGGGAAGAGCCTGCAAGATCTGATCCCCAACACACCAAATTCCCTCACTTGCGGGTGATCAGATAGGGCTCCGAGGCTGAAAAGGCACAGCTGGCCAGTGGCAGAAGTGGGTTTAGTTCAGCCTCTGGCCTTGGTACTGCTTGTGGAGCCATGTTCACTCACCAAGCTCTCTCCCTCCTCAAGACTCTGTTGATTTTCCTTCCCTTCTCTTTTTCACTCTGGTGAGGATATTAGTAAGTATTGATTTTGATGCAGTTTGCAGAGTTTATCAAGGATCCTGTAGCCACTTGTATTAGAAGCACTTGGGGTGCTTGTTAGGCTGCTTTCTGGCCCCACCCAAGACCTACTGAATCAGAATGGCTGGGACTGGAACCCCAAGTGATCATTAGACCCAGTGCTACACTGCCCACCCTCCTCACCCTTTCCCTTAAGGTTCTCGACACTAGAAATTTCCCTTGTGCCATGCTCACTGCTGGCATTTGGTGTGAATGAAGGGGTTGTGGACCCACTGGATATGAAGAACTGTCTCTTACAGAGAGCGAGGCTGGAGTCCAGCAAGGCCATTTGTGACCAAGTATGATGAAAATTTCTTTGGCCATTTTTCTTTCAAGCTCCTTCCTAGAGCAAACTGCCACTTTTATAGAATTCCGGACTTTTATATTTCCTTTGAGTCACTATGCAGAAAGAAAAGGATGATGTTGGGATGTCCTTTTGTTTTGAGAAGCATCCAAAGGAAGGATGTGGCACTTGTTTCTGCATTGTGTCTCCACAGTGTCATTTGTGCAGTCTTACCTTACAGAGGTTAATTACAGTGGCCCTGAATGAGCCTTCCTACCTGGTCCCTGGGCTGATTTTAATTACCATCCTTTGCCTGTGTGAATAGAGAAAATGAGAGAGGAACAGCTAGCCTGGCTGCTATGTGTAAAATGTACACAGCAACAGCAATTCACACAAAAGCCCCCTTTGTGCTTTCCATGTTGCCAAGCCCACCAACAAAAGCTGGATCTTGCAGAATTTATTGTTTGTTTGGAAAAAAACAGTTCATCCTCAGTCTGGGGAGCCATTAGGTAGCTGCTCTACAGGGTTTCCCATTTGTTTTGTTTCGTTTTTATTATTATTATACTGTTTTAAGATTTTGACGCTTATAGCTTTATCGTGGTGGGGCTGGTGTGAATCACAAACATTAAACATTCCTGGACTCCAATGTATTATTTGCTTGTCGGTGACCAGTCAGAAGCCATCAGTAAATATCAGAGCAGAACCAGCGGGTGGTGTTCCGTTTATTTTTTTCCTACCCTTGTGCTGCATTCAGGAAGAAGTTTGATAAGTATTCTCATATTACAAGGGTTGAGTTGTCTTCGTAGTTTTAATTTGGGGCCAATATCACAGGCCTGGAATTGCATGAGCAGAGGCTAGAGGGCATGTGGCAGAATTTATTGTGTTGTGCAGTTTGCGGTTATTGCTTTGGTTTTTTTCCCAGTTGGAAGTCCTGAGCAATAGAATAACACATTTGTGGGGAAGGAGTGCTGTCCTGGCATTCTCAGGGATCTTTGGGGTTTTAAAATTTGGTTCACATCCACTACTACTACTTATGTAAAAGGTGAATATTTATGCTTTGTAACAAGTTAATTTGGTAGCCTGGACAATGTACTATTTCCTAAAGAGTAGTAAGCATGAGGGTATATTGTTTTGATGACAGTTCTTTGGCTTACCTCTCTAAAGATGACTCTGGACTCCTTGAGAGTAGCAATTAGATTGCAGTCATTTTTTACTTACTAGTCCTAGAACTTGCCATGTGCTTGGTAGGCCCATGCCTTTCCTCAAACTTTGCCTTCAGCTTGGCATGCCTTGCTTCTTTCAGATACCTGGAATACTCCTTCTCATCCTGTAAAGCCTAACTTAAACCTCATTTCTTCTCTTTTTCCAGACTTATCATCCCAGCAGAATTTGTGTTCCCCTAGCATTTTGTTCATCCTGGCGCTGGTCACATTGGATTATAGAGATCTGTTTATAAGTTTGTTCTTGAGTTGTGATCCCCCTACGGAGATGGTCAGAGGGGTGGTTCTGTCACTTACCAGCTCTGTGCCCTTGGCAAAGTTACCTAACCTCTCCATACTCTGTTTCTTCCGTAAGGTGGAGATAACAGTAGTGTTTATCGGGCAGTACCAACATGAGGAATAAGTGAAATATTTAATAATTCTTCAGTACAGTCTGGTACAGAGTAAACACCCAATAAATGTTGGTTGTTATTGTTGTAGAGGTATTATGATTGGCAGATATGCAGCACTTAGTAAATGTCAGGTTAAAGTTGTATCATCTTCCACACAGATGTTTGTGAATGTTTGTTTAGTCGGTTTTTTTTTTTTCAGTTCAAAAAAGTTTCACAAATTATTTTGAACAAATACTCACCCCCCCTCCCCCATGTTTGGATGGCATAGGCCTAAATAAGACATGCAAAGATAGAGGTTTAGTTTTTAAAAAAAGAAAGAAGTAATGATAGTACAAGGCAGAATATTGAGAACAGCTGTGAGAAATGCAAACTTCTGTGGAAAAGAGGAGGGAGCGATCAGTTCTGGAGGATAATCAGGAAGGACTGCAGAGATGCAGGTGTTGGTGATGACCTCTGAAGCGAGGCTTTAATATGAGAGTATGTGGAGGTGTCATAGCCAGAGGAGGAAATGTGGCTGGGTCATGAAACTGGCCAGAGCGGCTAGGAGCCATGTTGGGAAATATAGGAAAAATGGTCAGGGCCGCTCAGATGTTCAGAATCTTGCCGAGCACTTGATGTAAACAGGCATATGCGTTCAGGCGTTCCTTGGTTATCGTCTAGTATAATTGTGCATATGCACCCAGGTGTCCTGGGTTATGGACTTAGGGATGAGCTCTGATCCACGGCATCTCCCATCCCCAGGATGCCCCCCCCTGCCCCCGTGGGGTGGCGGCATGGGGAGGTCACTACTGCTGCTGGAGGCTGCTGCTGCTGCTGCTGCTAATGCCCCCAGGACCCTCTGCAAGGCCACTGCCACACCTGTAAGCTACTGGACCTGTAAGCTGCTGCCTCTGAGGAAGCTGAGGACTGAGCTCATGCTATCTGCCAACAGCTCCTGGAATCTTTCCCAATTACTTAGCATGGACCTGTGTGTGAGGGGTCTGGGGACCCAGTCTTTACAATGGGTTTGGAGGGTCTGAGCCCTAGCTCTGACAATATAAATGGAAAGTTAGCATAACTAAAATAATAACTAAAATAATGAAACATTTGGGCTTTAGTTATGATTTGACTTACTTTACAAGCCACCATTTGCTATAAAGATTTTCGCAAAAGTGGCTTTGATGTTGAGAGCCAGGCGACTACCCTCCATACCCATTGTTGTCCTCAATTAACCCTACTTAAGAGTTAAAACTTTGAAGCCCTGTGTTGATTTGGTTTGGGCTTAGCAATGTATTTGTGCTGCTCAGGTGAGGCTGAGATTGGTGGGTTTTATGTTGCTGTAAGGGTACTTACTATGTAAATATCTGGATCCTATGCCTTCCCATTTCCACTAATGTTCTCATCTTCATCTGTATTTGTTGAGTGGTTGGTATGTTCCTGATTCTAGAAACTGGGTATACATCTGTGAGCAGGACTGAAAATATCTCTGCATTTCTGGAGCTCCTGTTCTAGTGTAGGGGAAACAGTAAATAAGTAAACAAGAAAACTATCAGATAGTGATTATTTGTTTCACAGAGAATTAAAATAGAGTGATGTGATGTAGAGTGGTTGGGATATCAGGTTAGATTAACTAGTCAGGGAAGGCCTGAGTTCTGGATGACAAGAATAAACCAGCCATTCAGGATGGTCAAGAGCAAGAGGAGACAAGGGCAGAACACCTGAGATAAGAATAAGCTTGACATATTCAAGGATCAGATAAAAGGCCAGTCCTGTTAGAGTGCAACTGCGGGGAGGAGAAAGAGCAGAGTCAGGGCCAGACCACACTGGGCTTTGTAGGTCTTGATTAGAAGTTCAGGTGGAATTGCCAGTGTGAAGGGAAGTAATTGGAGGATTGTAAGCAAGGGAGTGGTAATGTGGTCTGACCGAACATTTTATAAAGACCACTGTGGCAGCTTGCAAGGGCAAGAATAAAAGCTAAAATATTACTAGATAGGTTGCAGCAGGCCGTAGTTTTACATTATGACCATATTACCATATGTATCCTCAAAACATGTTTGATCAAGATTCAGTGAGTGGGGTTTTATTTTTATTTATTATTTTTTTAAAGATGACCGGTAAGGGGATCTTAACCCTTGACTTGGTGTTGTCAGCACCATGCTCTCCCAAGTGAGCTAACTGGCCATCCCTATATGGGGATCTGAACCCGTGGCCTTGGTGTTATCAGCACCACACTCTCCCAAGTAAGCCACGGGCAGGCCCTTATTGTTTTTTTTTAAATATGAAATTTCTGTAACTCTTAGTAGGTAGAAAAACTTCAATATAACTAATTCTCTAGAAAGCTTATCGGCAGATTTTACCAGATAGAAAAAGAATCCTCCTTCAAACCCTCTCTTTTATTTCCTCTTCTCCTATATCCATTCTCTTTGGACAAGTGGAAAAAAGGTCTGATCATGCCCTTGAACTTTGTTTCAGTAGGACCTGTTGGAATACTGTTTGGGAGACCTGCTTACAAACAGAAATAACTGATGACTTATTGGAAAATGTCAGGTGTAAGATAGTCCTGATTTCCAAGCCAGGGTTGATGCTTTAATCCCTAAGTAGGATTTGTCTTTAGTTTCAGACTTTGTCAGAGGTCCAAAAAATTGAAGGTAGACCCAAGGGGTTAGAGGGAGTAGGACAGAATGCTAATTTGTACTTCTTACTAGGCCGTATCCAGAGCTATGCATAATATAAATATTTTTCCAAGAATTTTCTGAGCTTAAATGTATTTTGACTGCTTTTGGCCCTACTGCAATCAGATAAAATTGCATTTAACCCAGCTAAACATAAAGTTTCTCACTTTGCAAGCTTAAAAAGGCTGCCTGTTAGAAGTTAGACTTCCATAGTGAGAAAAAAAGATTTTCCTCCAGCCAGACATCCATTATCCATAACCATGCAGGTCTAGGATTTAAATGTGTTGCTCACTGCCTCTGTCCCCACCACTTTCCAGACAGCAGAGATGGTAAACATAATTAAGAACCAAGACAAAGGGAAAAAAAATACTGCAGATAGAGCAGCAATAAGAAATTGAAACTGGTGAAGCAGTTTGCAGAACTGACAAACAGTGTGATGCCCAGCGGAATTGCGTTGTCTGCTGCTTTAGGATTCAGGGAGATTATAAGTCAATCAGGGTGATTTAGGGAAAAACAAACTGTGACATGGTTCATACTTTTCCCCCAGATGTTTTTCTGTTTTCTCTCACATCCCCAAATTGTCCAATTAATTAAAGAAAACACTGTAGTGGATTTCTTTGGTGAAGCCTTTGCTGGTTGTGAGATTTGGGAGCAAGATTGTATATCTTGTGTAAGAGGAGAAAACAGCTCTTTCTGGTATTTACAGGCGTTTTCAATTCTGGCATCAGCATAATATTCCCTAAATACTATCCCCTCATTGTTCCTCACACCAGACCATGAAGGAGAGCCTAGAAAAATCTAATTCATTTGTGATTCAGGTATCACAAATTAGTCAATAATTTCAGCTTTTCAACATGGCCAGATGTTTCCCCTAAGTCTCACACAGAAAGAATAAACTTATTTCAGGATCTCCGCCTCTTGCCTCTGCTTCCATCCTCAGGCTCAGTTTGAATTGTGTCTGTAGAGTGCCTTACACACAAGTGCTCAGGAAGAGTCAGTTGGATGACATCATTTCCTTCTCTCTCCGTTTGTCTCTCTTCCTTCCTCTCACCTCAGCAAAATACTAGGATAATGGGAAAAAATAGGGTTTTGTAGTTGGTCACTTCTGCCACTAGCTTTGTGACTTTGGTCAGGCTAATCAACCTCTCTGAGCCTTCATTTTCTCATCTGTAAAAGCTGTGAGCGTGAGGGTAAATGGAGCCATACATATATAATGAACTGATTCCAGTGCACAAAGTAACTTCAGTTTATTTAAGTTTAGCAAAATTTACTGAATATTTGCTACGAATAGCAATATACTAGACTTTGAAGGGTATACCAAGATGAATGAGGGAGAGGTGGCTGCCTTCGAAGAACTTGGTTTTTTCTTAGCCAGTGAGAGATAAGAACAGTGAATAATCAGGTATCAAAAGGGATAAAGGGCTAAATTCAAACTCTCCACTTGATTTTTTTTGAGCAGCAGCCGTGAACCAGACCCAGGGTAAAAGCATGTCACATATTTTTGTTTAACCTTTACAACTTGTCACTATTTCCTAATTGAGGAAACTGAGGCACTGAGAGGCAGGATACACCACAAGTACGCAGTAGATCTTATCTTCAGATACAGGTTTACTTATTGGCTGCCTTTTAAGAAATCTGTTACCAGATGGATAATCATTTCTTGGTGATAGAAAATTAGGTGTTTCCTTAGTTATCCTCCTTGATGTGCATCAGGGTTACCCAAGGCCAGTCTCCCTAGAACACAGATTGTGCACAGAAGGTAGTGTGAAGTAGGAAAAGCATTTTTTCACCTAAGAAGAAGAAAGTCTGGTTTTTTCTTTTGCTGCCACTGCTCAGCAGCTCTGTGGTCTTGGCTAAGTCACTAACCTCTTGAATATCAGCTGTATGATGTGGCTAATGAAAATTTTCTGTCTGTTTAAAAATGTGTGAATCAGGGCTGGCCCGTGGCTCAGGAGAGTGTGGTGCTGATAACACCAAGGCCATGGGTTTGGATCCCATATAGAGATGGCCAGCTAGCTCACTAGGTGAGCATGGTGCTGACAACACCAAGTCAAGGTCATCTTTAAAAAAAAAAAAAAAGTCTGAATCAAATTAAATAAGAGAAATACAATAGCTTTTTTTATGCATTAAATGTACTACAAATATAAGGCATTTTATTATGTTATTCTTTTTAAGAGGGAACTAGAAATTCTTCATAAGTAATTTTTTCATAAAAGCTTAGCATGGGAAGTTAGAAATGTTTTGAGTTTAACCCTAAATTTGATGGTCAGCTAGTAGATATTCCACCTAAACACCTCTTGGTGCTGTGGTCTAGAAACATGTTTTGGCTTGAGTGAACTGTTGACCTGGCTTAAGATGGCCTTCTTTAAGGTGTTTAAGTACCACAGAGAAGGAGAAAGAGCACCTGACTTGGTTTCTGATGGTCTAGGTTCAAATGCTGGTGCTGTCACTCACTAACTTTGAATTTTGGTTTGTCTCCTTAAGCTTCAATTTACTCATCTTAAGTTAGGGATAATAGTGTCTACCCTTTACTTGATCAGGGTCACTTTAAAACTCAAAAGAGGTAATGGGATAGGAGAGTACATTGTAAACCATAGATTCCTGATTATTCACATAATTTGTTCATTCAAGTAGTGGAGAAGTGAGTATGGGAGTGGGAACATTTGGGGGACCATTTTGTGACATGTGTTCCTCTCTCCTTTTGCTTCCCTGTTCCTGCAGGTGGATGGGCAGGTGGTAGCACTTCTGGTGCAGAATCTGGAGCGCCTGGATGAGTCTGTGAAAGAGGAGGCGGATGGTGTCCACAACACGCTGGGTGAGAGGAAGGGCGCACCTGCCATTCTTTGAGTTTCTTTGTGTTTGTTTGGAGGCTTGGTGCTCATTTCCATTCCTCCTCCATAATAGTCAACAACGGGAATGTTTTCTTTCCTTCTGCTCCCAAACTGCCTTTTCAGAAATGAAGACCCTTGTGTAAATTTCATATAACTGCAGCATTAGTTTGGCTTACAGGTAATAAAAGCAGAAATCCACCAAGTAGGTAACCTTCCTAGACAAAAACCCCTGGTTCCTTTTAGCAGCCTTTGCTTCCAAGAGTTAGGATAAAGTCTATGCAGGTGATTTTTTTTTTTTTGGGGGGGGGGTGTATATTAAAAATTTTTTAATTGTTGTATGTTTGTTTTTCTTCTTACTTTCCTCCAGTGGAACTACAAGCCTTTGGACAACTATGCACCTTTCTTTATAGGACATTTTATGTGAAAAATAGCTTGTTTTTTTCTCTCCCTATGTATAGATTGGCACGTAAACTCTGAGTTGAAATATTGATACTAACTTTGCTGCCCCTTTATTATCATATGTTTATTTAAGTGGATTCCTCTGCAGTATTTCTCTTCTTCCTTCTCTTGGTTGAATCTCCCCAGTCTTTCCCTTTGGAAAGTTGCCAAACCAAGAGCCTATTTAAAATTGTGCTTTTGGCTAGTATTCTTTATCACTGGTTTCTGTCTTATAATACTAGAGGTGACATATCTGTAAGCAGAGGTTGAGAAATGAATAAGGCCCAGCAGAAGCAGAAATTTTGATGAGATTAGATTTTCTCCCAGCTCCTTTTTGTTTACCACAGATTTCTCTTGTAGTTCTAGACTCTCAGTGAGGGTTATCATAAGGAAGGGGGAAGACAGGCACCTAGGGAGTAAGAAAAGAGAGAACACAACAATATGTAATTTGGGAGTTGGCTCTAGTCTAGAGCTAGAATTTGGCATTGCCATCTATTAGCCTAATACTGGACTTTGCAGAATCAAATGGTTATCCAAAGTCTCATCTGACTGTTAATGAAAAGGACCTGGTGTAATGGGAGAAGCACCAGCCTGGCAATCTACAGAGATTTGTCTAGTTTCAACCTGGTCACCTACCAACAGCTCAGGAGGTTCATCCATTTCTGCCTATTGAGTGCCTGATGTTTGTCAGGTACTGTGCTAGGTACTGGGGTAGATTATGATGAATTAGGCAGGGTTCTACTCGTTAAGGGGCAGACTGATGGTAAAATCTTGAACAGAAAGAAAAGAGAATGCAGGGTGACAAATGGTATCGTAGGAGTCAGTGAAAGCACTGTGGAAGTGAAGAGGAAGGGTCTGCAAATTTCTGGATAGGAGTGATTGGGACTGAATATGAAGATAGGTGCATTTCAACAGATGGAGGAGTGGGAAAAGGGCCTTCAGGCAAGGGGAATATCATTTGCAAAGTCATGAATAGGAGTGGGCTTTGAGGAATGATTAGAAATCTCCTGTGACAGTGAACATTGAGAGTGGTGGGAATGGGACTGGAGGAGTAAGTTTGTCCAGATTATGGAAGACCTTGTAAACCGTGGCAAGAAGTTTGTATTTTTTTCTAGTGGGCAGTAGGAAGCCATCTAAAGTTTAAGCAGAAGAATGAGATAAAGGCATAGGAGAGTAAAATGAATGAGTTGATTTTCTTAGGAAATGTGAGAAAGTAATTCAGGGTATTGTAATGATCTTCATCTCTCAGGGGTCTCATTGTACCTCTGCCCCACAGCTTTGTATTTCCACTGCCCAGTCATTCTTTAACTTGCCATTGGTGAGGCTGACATGGTTGAAGGAATGAGGAAGAAGATGGGAGGTGTGGTGATTTCTCCAGTGCTTTGTCGCTCAACATTCATACCCAGTGTGTTCTGGGCATTGTGCTTAGGGAATACAGAACTATATCTGCTTCATGATAGCAACATATTCTAGGATACGGAGTGGAAGGGGTCCTGAAGGAAATGAAAGCATTTGATGTATTAAGGACTACAAGTGATTTTTTTTTTTTTTTAAAGATGACCCATAAGGGGATCTCAACCCTTGACTTGGTGTTGTCAGCACCACACTCTCCCAAGTGAGCTAACTGGCCATCCCTATATAGGGATCTGAACTCATGGCCTTGGTGTTATCAGCACCACACGCTCCCAAGTGAGCCATGGGCCGGCCCTACACGTGATTTTTAAAAAATATTATCCTTGGGCCGGCCCGGTGGCGCACTGCTGCAGTGCGCTGCTTGGGAGTGCAGCAGCGCTCCCGCCGAGGGTTCGGATCCTACATGCAGACTGGTTCCTGCTCACTGGCTGAGCGAGGTGCGGGCGCGGCACTGAGGGTCGCGATCCCGTTGCCGGTCCCGGTCCGGTGTAGGTGCGACACTGAGGGTTGCGATCCATTGCCGGACACGAAAAAAGACCAAAAAAAAAAAAAAAAAAAATTATCCTTTTTAGTATCATAGTCATACAATAACTTTTTTTTTTTTTTTTTGCCTCCTAATTTTTAATTTTTCTATTAAGCAACACTTTGGCTGTTGTAGGAGATGGCAGGACCAATTATATTTGCTTTCTTGAACCTGGCAGTTACCTCTGCCAGCATGGCCTTTTCCCTCTGTGCACATTATTTTGTTCAATTAAGAAGATCTTGCTTACCTCCCTTGCAATATCCTTTTTTCCACATGGTACAGAGAAAGTACTGAAAATGGGTGAACCATGAAAGGAAGAGACTGAATTCACCAACCTGATTGTTTCCTAAGGCATGGGCCTAGCTCTCTGTCTCTTCAGTTACAGGTCTCTGGGACTCCGATACAGTAGGGATTAAATAGGCCTTCTTAGGCAGGTGTCCACCCTTTTTGTGTTCTGCTATAGTGTTGTTCCCTATTAGCACAGAAAAATCTATCACTTATCCCTTTTATGAATTCCATCATTTTCAGTTACGAGTTTTACTTGTAATATAACTTGAAGAAAAACACATCAACTCCCTAGTTAATGTAGAAATGACAACACAGCATCTGGCTGGGAGGAATATAGGGGAGTGGGAAGAAGAATTGAATGCCTGTCATGGGAAGTAAACTTGTTGCAGATGAAAACAAAGTTGCCCTCCCATGTGACTGGTGTCTGTCTCCCTCCAGCTATTGTGGAAAACATGGCTGAGTTCCGGCCCGAGATGTGTACAGAGGGTGCCCAGCAGGGTCTTCTGCAGTGGCTGTTGAAGAGGCTGAAGGTAGGTTTGGCTTTGTGGGTCTGCAGCTCAAATCTCTCTTTGATCTGGGCGTGGTTGATGCTGAATTATTGGTATAGATTGTTATCCCCAAACCATATGCTCTAGTTTGAGAAGCATCTGGTATTTCTTGCCTCTTTCTTTGCTTCTTTTTTGTTTGTTTTTAAAGAAGAGGCTTTAAAAATAGCCTTGGTTGGCCGCTTAGCTCAGTTGGTTAGAGTGCTGCCCTATAACTCCAAGGTCAAGGGTTTGGATTCCCTTACTGGCCGGCTGCCCCCCAAACAAACAACAAAAAGGAAAGTTTGAAAAATAGCCTTCATTACTTCTGAAAATAATACATATTGCAAATACTAACAGAAGGTTTAAAACAAATAGTTTCCCTCTGCTGATCTCTTCTAGTTTAACTTCTCTGTTTATTTAACCACCTGTTCCTATTAAATCTATAACATAGGCTTATACAACATATTGACTCAAGGATACTCAGTTTTCTAAGAAAAGGTGACTTCTCCATCAGGGGGGATTTGCCAGATACTCAGCTAGCCCAACTATTACCATCAGGGTATGAGCACACTTGCCTGGCAGAACCCTCCCACCTTCCATCCTTTAGTCCTGCACTCAGCAGGTAGTTAATTCACACATCGCTGTGTTTGCAGCTACCTCCTCTCTTGAGTCTAGATGTCCTTTGGTTTTAGAACTAGATTTGTTTCCACATGTAATTCCCTTCACATCTCCCTAAACTCGATTTCTTGTTTTCTCAATATTCAAAGCATTTTTATTCTCCAAAGCCTTTAGACATTTTGGGAGTGAGGAGTGGGGGAGAGCAAAGTAGAACACCGGTTAAAGGGTTGGGATAAATGGCAGGGACCTGAGTTGTTGGTGGGGAGGCCCCAACTTTAAAATATAAAAAATATTTTTGTCTCTGTGAAGTCAGGACAAATTTATGTCAGTTACTCAAGCCTTAATACTGATTCAGAGATTTTTCATTAAACCAGAATGTAAGACCTCCTCTGCCTTTTGAAAGGCATTGAAACTTTCCAGAGTCTTTTTTTATTTTTTTCCTCTTGGAATTGGTAACATAAGAAGGGAAGTTGAGACTTCTGGGTGTTTGGCTTGGATTCCATTACCCTTATGATAGTAATAAAGAGACCTATTTGATAGTCTAGAAAAGCTATTGACTCTTGCCTTATAGGCACAGCATTTGTGTAATCCTCGGGACATAAATAGCCTTGTTGCTGTGTCTAAAACAATTGTTCAAGATTTCAGGGTATTTAAACATATTAAATGCCATTTGGTTATTTTACTAGTAAGCAAGTACCCTTAGGAAAATCCTGTGCTGCCCAGAACATCAATGAAAGAAAGTCCTGCTTAAGGGTGTTTCCAGCAAGAAGGCGTATCTTCAGAAGCAATGCCTTGTTCTTATTTCTCATAATCTTGGAAAATACTTCTTGTAATCTTCACCATCATCAACATCATGGTTAATCATAGTGAATGCTGGACTCTGATCCTGATTTTCCCTTAGTAGCTGTGCAACTGTGGGCAATGGTCCCTTAATTTGTCTGGCAAATGAGGATCATATTTCCTGCCCTTCCAGTTTCACAGTGTTACTGTGAAGATCAAATGTGATAGTGCTTTTACATTGTGAAGTCTATATAGTAATGCGTTTCAGCTGGGGGTTTGTATTAAGTTCACCAGAGAAATTTTAAAAATACAGATCCCAGACTCTACTCTAGACTTACTATCTTAGTCTCTTTCTTTGGTGTATTTTATTAAAGTCCCACTGTAATTCTGATGTTCAACCCTAAGATCCACTGGTATCTAGAAATTTAAACTTTCTTGTTACTCATTTTTATTCTGCAGATTGATTTAAAACTCCATTTTCAGTGTGCTGTTCCCTGTTCAAGAACCTGCCTAAGGTGATGCTAATACCCTGTACATGAGATCCCACCTTCTCTGCCTACTTTTTAAGGTCCTTTAACTTGGCACGGCTTGACCACTTCTCAGTTTTGAAACATTGGCCTTTATCACCTTCTAGATATCTCCTTTACCTGTCCCGCACTCTGCAAAGGTCAAAATTATTTTGACCTCTGTGTCTGGCTTTGCTCATGCTTCTGCCTCCACCAGGAATGACTCCTTTCTTCCCTCTGTATTTCTAAATTACACATAATCTTCACATGAGGCAGTTTAAATCCCTACTCTTCCCATGTAGCCTCCATCGTTGTTAGAACTGAAAGGAAATTTATAAGTTGTGTTGAAGATGAAAGTATTAAAAATTAAGACCTATAGATGTTAAGTGCCTTACCCAAACTGGTACAGCTAGTTAGAGCTATAGAGCTAGGGTTAAAACCCAAGATTCCAGAATTTTCCTCATACACCCTTTCCATAGTACTGCTTTGACCCAAGCCTGTACTGCCCTCTTTTCTGAAAATCAGCCCTATTGTTTTTTTCCTAAAAATTCTCTTGTGGGAGTTAGTTGATCTGGGTTCCAATGTATACTCATAACTCTGTGACACTTTTTTTCATCTGTGAAGTGGAAATAATTCCATCACCTGGCAGGCTTTTATATTATTATGTGTGCTTATTTTCTTCCTCCAAATATCCTTAAGTTCCATAAGAACAGGGACTGAGTCTCTGTCATATTTGCATTTCCTCCCAGTTATTCTCAAAATGTGGTTCCCAGTCAGGAGTAGTAGCATCACCTGTCAACTTGTTAGAAATGCAAAGTCTTGGGTCCTCCCAGACGCATGGTAAAGCTGGGGGTGGAGCCTGGCAATCTGTGTTTTAACAAACTCTCCAGGTGATTCTGATGTAAACTAAAGTGTGAGAACCAAGGTCCTAGAGTGCTTATGTCTAGGTTGCTTGATAAAACCTTAGTATTTGATCATCCCATATTTATTCAGTAATCGTTGAGTGGGTGGCACAATAGTGACAGGCATTTTAGTCTTGGATTTTTCCTTTTTGTGCTGGTAACCTAGCAGTATATAGAAATATTCATGGATTTCTTCATCCACCAAATGAAAGCTCATTAATTTTTTCTAATTAGGGTAAAACTCATTGCAGATGATTGTATTAAATGGATTAGTAGGTAAGCAGATAACCGTAGTGTGGGAAACACTGTATCACAGTTCATTTTTTAAATAGGGAATACAAACTTATTAGGATATTATATGCTATTGAAAATAATACCAAAACCGAAAGTTTTATTTTTCTTTTCTAAAGAAACAGAATTAAGATTCTCTTTTGTTTCCCAGTTAAATGAATGCTTTAGTTGCAACATTCAGCATATGAGTTAATGAATTGAGAATTGGCTCAGTTATACTACCTATACAACTGGTTGATGCTAAAGTCCTTAGCCTTTTGTGACCAGAGGTTGGGATTTTGCAGGGCACAATCTGCTTTGACAATTGTACAGGGCGGTAGATGTGTCTGAACCTGCCCCATGTGTTCCAGGTACCATAGGAGAGATACAGATGTAATCTGCAGCTTCTGGCTGTGGGTGGTATCATAATTGTTTTGTACTTTCCAAAAAAGCAGCAGCTCCCCAAAAGGTGAAGTTTAATTTTATTCAAGGCTAGTGCATGCTGAGTACAAACCTATGCTTGACTCAGTAATTACTCCGACAGATGAAAGATTTAGTATCGCCAGGCTCCTGGATAGAAGAGAGCCCTACAAGTTCCAAGTCCCACTGGTTAACTTTGGCAAAATCCAAGAAACTATACCTACTGAATGAATTCTCCTTTCTCCCAATTTTGATGAAATGTCTTTGTAATTTGGCAGTTTGGTATGTGCAGTCTCTGGCTAAGATTTAAACTGAAATAAAATTTTCTTGTAAGTTTTGTCTTTGGCTTATTTTTGACATAAAAGATGAGTCTTCTTCCTTCCCACTTGGTCTAGTTTCTTTTATTTCTTTTCCATCAGATTAAACTCTTTGGTTGTCATCATCATTATTACTAAGTTTTCCCCATCTGACATGAGTTTCATGTATTGATTGCCCACTATGTGCAAAGTGTTTTTATAGATACCTTATGTACATTATTTCTAATCCTGACAAACAACCCTGCCAAGAGGGTGCAGCCAATCCTGTTTATAATGAAGAAAGAATCACAGAGAGGGGAAGTGCCTTGCCCAAACCATATGGGAAGTACGTGGGAAAGCCTATGAGAGCTGGGCCTTCTCCTTTTGCCAAGCCACTTCCCAGCTGGCACTCCTCTTGGGTCTGAAGATTTGCAGGGCTCACTGATTAGGGATTTATGGGCCTAATTATTTTGATTTCCTGATTAGATTTCTCCTTCTTGCCATTTTTTCAATAAAAGGGCTTATGTTTTAAGGAAAAAGTGATGAAATTAAGATTTTGATTTTTAAAAATTTACTTTGGATAAATTGGAAATTCTGTGTAGTATCATACAGCAAAAACTGGAGATTTCCTAGGGGAGCCAGGAATTCTCGGTAGAGGGCAATTCAGCTGTTGGGTGCCCGTTCTGTATATACCAATTCATTTAATACAGCCACCTCATGAGGAAGATAGTATTTATTCTCATTTAACATAAGAGAAATTGGGTTAGAGAGGCAGAATAATTTGGCCAATACACATAGTTGGTAACCTTTGGAGCTGAGGTTTAACTTGGATATTTTTTATTCTGATCATCAGAAAATCTTGTAGTATTTACTATGTGTTAGCTTCTCTTCAAAGTGGTGTTATTTTTTTTTTAATTTTATTTCCATTTTACAGATGAGGAAACTGAGACCAAAAAAGTGTTACTTGGGTCATAGATTCTCATTATTGATTCATGCTGCTCTTAGTGTCTTAATAATTTTGTCAGTGCCCGTATGCCAAAAAGTACCTAACAGTCCTATTTATTAAGTAGTTAGGTCCAAACAATTTAATATGTCTTTATGTCCTAACAATTTAGTAGCTATTTGAAGAAATAATACATGTAAGTCGAAAGAAAAAATATTTTAATTTTTATTTCATTTGGAATTACCTCAGTTACTTACTAACAGATGCTTACGCCTTTCAGGTACTACACAATTTCTCAAAACTTAGAATCGGATTGAGGACTGCCCCCCTCATTCCTATTCTGCATTGATTTTCACAGTTCTTTTTATCACAGCAACTACCAAAACCCAGCTCCATGAAGATGTGATGTCATCAAAGAAATGTCCTCAAGCTAGTAGTTAATGCAGTGTTCAACAGATGTCAAGTGTCACTATGTCTTCCTTGAAAATTTAAAATATCCTTCAGCGAATTCAATATGGCACCCCCAGTTACCTCAGCACACAGTTTGGGAACTGCAGACTCTGTCACATAGGGAGTGGCATGCTTATGAGTCAGTTAGGTGTGTCTGAGTATAGATCCATGTCGTTTTTTTCCCTTTTTATTTGAATTTGTACTACTTAATAAAATTAACTTTAGTGTAATATATATTTTTTCTTCTTTTCCTACCCTCATTTATCGCTTTTCAGTGTAATATATTTTTTTTTTCCTTTTTGTCTTTTTTCGTGACCGGCAACGGATCGCAACCCTCAGTGTCGCGCCTGTACCGGACCGGGACCGGCAACGGGATCGCAATCCTTGGTGTTGCTCCCGCACCTCGCTCAGCCAGTGAGCGGCCGGTCCGCATATGGGATCCGAACCCTCAGTGGGAGCGCTACCACGCTTCCCAAGCGGCGCACTGTAGCAGTGCGCCACCTGGCCGGCCCCAGTGTAATATTTTTAAATGCTGTAACAGTGGGCAAGGTTTAGGTATAATTAACCTCTGTTGCTGATGTACTTAATCCTTTTTTTTTTAGAGAGAGGACCAATGTGCCTAATTTTGTATCTTGCATATAGCAGGTGCCCAATAAATATTTGTTGAAAGGAAGAGACAAACTCTTTCCTAACTTGGAGACAGGAGTTAACAAAATCAAATAAAGGATAAGAGGCGATAGACCCACAGGAAGGCTATTGCTCTAGGGGCCTGGTGTCTTTTTGGCTTCTTTCAGTTAAGTTTCAGTATTGTTTCAAACAATAACCCTAGCCCTTGAAAAGCTGCATACAAATTGGTGTGGCTTAAATCATTTAAAATGTAATAGCAATACTTGGAATTTAAATAATTTGAGTTAGTAATTTTATTAGCAAATCCTTGATTCTGATAGATATACTCATCCCTTGGTTTTTCACCTTTGTGTTTTGATTATTATAAAAACATTTTTCTTAAAGTGAAACGTACCACATATTGCATTTAAGCCCTGGCTGTTATACCAGATTTCTTGAAACAAGGCCTTCAGCTTGCCTGGGGAGCATACCTTTCAGTCAGCACATGTAAGACCTGGCATTTACAGATCTTTTAACCTAAGATGGGTCATACCTGGTTGGTCTCCTAAAACCCTGTGGGGTGCAGTTAGGCTTGACGAGAAAGACTTTCACAGAAAACTGAAGTAATGCTTGATGTTGCTTGATTAGCCACCACTCTTCCTTCTTAAGTACAAAATCAATGTCCAAACAGAACTGTGAATGGCGCTAAGGTGATGGAAGTGTTAGCTCCACGATAAACATTTCCACTGTCCTTTCCAGGTACAGAAATTATTTGTCATTTCAGAAACCTGGATAGGTAGCAAAGGCTGCTGCTGATTAACAGTCATTGCCTATATGCCTACATTTTAAGAATCATAGGTGCTGTAAAAACATCAGTGAGGCTTGCTGCTCTCTGTGTACCTTTATCCAAGGGGCAATGTTAATGGTGAGATATCTGTCTCACTGCTGAAGCAATGATGTGGATAGCCATGAAAGATAGTCTGCAATAGATGTGTCCCTTTTGAAATTCCAAGTAGCAGAGCATGTAGCAGGGAAAGAATTGTGAGCAGTAATTTGGATGTTAAAATATTAACACATTTTTGCATATTTAATGTGGTTTCCTTTTTAAATAGTAGGCAGATTATGGCATATAAGCAGATAGGTTTATGGTTTCAAATTAAATCGTAAGCATAAAAATATCTAAAAGGGACTACAGTACTTTGTTATAAATACATTCAGCTAATCTAAACAGGAAATTCCTTTCTTTTCAACTTCTGTGATCAATATCAGCTAATTTACAGCCTAATTTTATGATTTTAAGTTGTGAATAAAGCTTCACATGAGTTTTAGTCTTAAAAGTTTAAAACTTCCTGTCATTCTTCTAGTTCACATTTCAGTACGTGCTATGGGCTAGACACACACGCTCTTTGGACTCAAAATGGGGAATCTGGGAAGGCTTCATAGAGGAGGTGACATTCATACCTGTACATTAGATGTGTGAGAGCCATTGTGTCCATCCGCCATTTATGGATTTACTATGTAGTGCTTGGGTCTGGTCTCTTGAGAACAGAGGCAGATTTTTTAATCTTAACCTGCCTTTTCCCTTTCTAACTATTATTTCTCTTTAACTCAGATCCTAGTACTGGTGAAAAATTTGTCCTGAGGAAGGAAGCAAAACTCCTTAACATTTTTCTCATTTCACGTATTTCCCCACAGGCAAAGATGCCTTTCGATGCCAACAAACTGTATTGCAGTGAAGTGCTGGCCATATTGCTCCAGGACAATGATGGTGAGGCTCCCTCTCAGTATTGATATTCTGTTAGGATAGGAGCCAGGCTTGTTTCAGATCATGACAGCAAGCTCTCTTGCCTTTGGCATCCCCTTGCTCTCCCTCTCGCTCTCTGTGCAGCTTTTGTACTCTGTCAAGCTGTATTGATTTTGTTTGCTGATGTATCAGTGTTAGACGGCTGTAAAATCTGACAGTTAGCTTCATTTTTTTTCTTCCTCTATTTTTTTTTTCTCCTTTTAGAAAACAGGGAATTGCTTGGGGAACTGGATGGAATCGATGTGCTTCTTCAGCAGTTATCCGTGAGTAATTCTTGTGCTTCCTGTGTGCCATGAAGATACATGGCCTGCCTTGAATGGGAGGTGGAGCTGGAAATGTGGGAGGGAATAAGCCATGTGATGCAAGCCATATGGAGCGTGCTGGCAGATTTGAGGTTACATTGGAGGTACATAGTTTGCCTCCTTTTCGTAGCCATTTGCTCTTTATGACCAGATATCACCGTATCTGGTGTGGACTTTCTCCGACTTCTGATGTGATATTGTCCATCCGAAAGAGATGTGCCACTTGCTTAAGTGTATGTTCTTGGACGAAGACTACCAAATTATTTTCATTTGACCCACTGCCAAGATTATTCATCTCCTTTCCTTTCAATCTGACACTAAAACTTAGGATCCAGATAAGCTCAAGGAGAACAATTTTCAATGCAGTGGGCTAGAGGTCACAGAGGAGGATAGGGAAGGATGTGGCACTGAAAAGGCTGGAATGAGAAAGTGGAAACTGCTGTTTGCTCACTGTAAGATGTGTTAATCCAGTTGAAATGTTATTCTGCTGGCATTCTGAAAATACTGTTAAGATTTCTTCTAACAAATCTCATCTGTGTTATTCCAAAAACAGGACTGAAAATAGATCATTTGGATAAAATCTTAAGAGTGTTGGGAGTGTCTGAGATGTCAGTTTGCCTACAGCTTCCTTCTTGGTGCCAGCAGCCTGAGTGGCTTGGCCTCCACCCCAAAAATAGAGCTTTGAAATATGAATCTGTTTCCAATTCTGGGAAGGTGCTTAGTCCTTTTCCTGTGAGATTATTGATCATCTCATAGTAGACTGTATGGGTATGCATATACTGTTAAATGGCTTTCCTCTTAACATGCCATACATCTCTGGCAAAGACAAAACTTCTGCTTTAAACCCTTCCCATGACTCAGAACCCCAACTGCTGTGTGGGGCAGTTCAGTGGTCCTGATTGTTAGGAAACTCCTCCTTATGTTGAGCCAAGATTTGACCCTCTGGATTGTGGCTACTTTTAGAAGGGGAGGAATGTGGTTGGGTTGGGCAAGTGGAGAGCTTTGGGGGTAGCTGGGAAAGTTGTTTGACCTTGAAAATGATTTTGGGGGTGCTCACTTTATTCATTTAACTATACATGTTCTTTATGGAGTTTTCTGTATCTGTTATATTTCACAGTAAACAGTTGTGTCTTTTTGTTTTATTTTCGCTTTTTAAAAAATCTGCTTGCCTAGAACTATCAATCACTCATGGATCCAGTGGTCATTTGAGTGTTTTGATATTTTGTGTGGACTGATAACCATTTATTTAATACCTGTGAATTGGAAAGCCCAGTTTCTCTAAAATGGAAAGTGATGAGAATTTTGTTTGGAAAACTTCTTTTTCCTCAGTTGTAGGGTTATTGTAACAGATAGGCTTTGGAAATTTGTCACGTGGTGGCTCATGAAAGGACGTTCTCTTAATGGCGCTATGCTTTCTGGTGTCTTTGCTTCACAGGTGTTTAAAAGACACAATCCCAGCACTGCCGAGGAGCAAGAAATGATGGAAAATCTGTTTGATTCACTGTGTTCCTGCCTAATGCTGAGTTCCAATCGTGAGCGCTTTTTGAAGGGCGAGGGTCTTCAGCTGATGAATCTCATGCTCAGGTATGTGCCTAGTCTCCTAGCTCTCCTATCCTTTTTGCCTGACTCTTCACTGTTAGCTCGGATTCACGAATGTGTAGCTATGGTCTTTTATTTCATTGAGTTTCCTAGATATATAGAGCAGTGAAGTCTTCAGGTGTGAGTATGTGTTTGTGTGTGTATATGGTCTTTTCTAAAGTTAGAGTGGATGAATAAAAAATATATTTGGTCTGTTCGTGTTCTGTTGTTATGTCATTTGCTAATATAACCACTCCATTGAAGGGCAATTTCTTTTTGCTCCTTCCCTTACTGTATTGGTTTTAGGGAAATCTAGCCATTAACTTCTAAACTTATCCTATGTTAATTTCCAAACAGCCCAACTTTCTATATGTATCATATAGACTTATCTATGCCATATGTTTGTCTGTATTTTTGTTGACAGCAGAATATCATTAATAATTTTCATTTATACATTCAATAATGAGTTGTGCATGTGCTATATGCCTTGCATAGGAAATATGAAAATGTTCAAGACAGTTATAGAACTTTTGTTTATAGTACCTTCCTTACATATCATTATTTATGCTCTAATTTCTTAAAGTGGGTATCATGTGAATTTCACAGTTATTGCACAAAATTCTAAAGTTGGAAGCAAGAGGAGGAAATAACTTGTATTCATAATTTTTAAAAGAAATCTGTTTAGAGAAGTGGTGGGGGTTTTTTGGGGGGTAGGGT
The DNA here is from genome assembly GCF_000696425.1 of Galeopterus variegatus. NCBI lineage: Eukaryota > Metazoa > Chordata > Mammalia > Dermoptera > Cynocephalidae > Galeopterus > Galeopterus variegatus. Next base: position 1,033,417 of record NW_007726170.1, read on the forward strand.
GGTGACCAGAATGTGGTTTAGGGTTAGGGGATGGTTTTTTAAATTGAGAGACACTGTAGCAGGTTTGCATGGTTGGTAGACTCTAATCATTATGGAATTATTCTTTATGAAATTGAGCCAGAGTCTGCTATCTTGAAACTTCTATTCATGTACACTGAAAGCCCTGTTAAGCTAAGATATTTCTTTGAAAACTTTTTTCATAAATTTGATATATATTTATTAAATATCATTTAGAATATCATTATATGGAGCTGCTGTTAAAAAATTGATACTGTGTTAAGTGCTAGGCATATGCAGAAATAAATAAGAAAAGATTCTTGCTTCCAGAAGCTACAAAAACAGCTGTGTTAGCCAAACGCAGCCTGTCTTTGGGTACATATTTTCTTCTAGTCTTTTTTCCTATGATTGTTTTCTTGTTTTTAACAACTTTTTAGGCCTGCTCACACATATAATTTTCCATACTGTTTCTTTTTAAACTTACCATGCTGTTTCCTATGCTGTGACATAATCTTCATTAAGAATTTTTAATAACTGCATAATGGACTCTAAGGGACTCTTAACTTACTTTGTATTCTTTTATTGTTCAGATTGAGGTTATTTCCAGTGTTTTTTTTTTTATTTTTTATTTTTTATTTTATTTATTTATTTATTTATTTTTTTAAAAGATGACCGGTAAGGGGATCTTAACCCTTGACTTGGTGTTGTCAGCACCACGCTCACCCAGTGAGCGAACCGGCCATCCCTATATGGGATCCGAACCCGCGGCCTTGGTGTTGTCAGCACCGCACTCTCCTGAGTGAGCCACGGGGCCGGCCCGAGTGTTTTTTTATTATAACAAATTCTGCAATGACCATTTTTGTGTTTTAAATGATTTTAGGATTATCAAGGTATATGTTTCTAAAATATCTTCTCTTTAAAAGGCTGTGGAGGGCTGGGGGCATAGTAGGCCTCTGTTTTTCCAGTACATATCAAACCTTGGGTTGATTGAAAGTCCTCCTTTGAGGAATTGCTTTTAGAAACAAATTATTTTTTAAAATGCAGAGAGAGGTATCGGAAATTACTCAGAGAACTTCAGTGTTTAGCTGATTTTTGGTAGCTTTACTCTCCTCAGTATTTTGTTTGTATTTTTCCTTTACCCTTCTAATTGCCTGTCCTTTTGTTGATATGGCCCATCTTCTCTCAAGTAAATAGCATATAAAGAAGATGCATTTGGCTTCTTAGGCCTTCTAACCTTAAAACTACACTCTGCAGGGACTCTTCCCTAAGCTTCTTAAAGGTCTGAAATGCCAGTATCTTTGGATGGTTGAGTGCAAATATGAAGTTATGTATTCCTGTAGTTATGGCTTTGCAGTGTGTAGCAGTAGGGAGCTGTATAAATAACCAGAAATACAGATTATTCAAACAGGACTGCTGAATTCTGGGAGGCTAATTAAAAAAGAGCTCCAAAGGACTTAGAAACTGTACCTCTCTAGCATCTCCTAACTTTTCATTTTTGAATGCTGAAGTTGCTGTTCGATTCATTCTTTTGCATTAATTAGCTGTATTAGCAGATTCAGCATTTCCTTTTTTCCCTTTCCCATCTTCTCTGTTCTGTGTTATTTTTCTTTTTCAAATTTCCAAATGGAAAGTTTAATTGGGAGGGAATATTTTTTTCCTACTATATTCACACTTTCTGATCTTCTTAGCTTGCAAGTTGCCCTGTGTCTAGAGGGCTCATTTAAAACTAGGAAGCTATAACACTAGAAGTTCAGAAAAATTTCTATGGTTCCATTGCCCTAAATACTAATCTTACTTTGATTCAATCATTTATCAAACAGTTATGAAATGCCCACTTGAAGAGGTAGTAGTAAGATGAAGGTGGGAGAATGGGCTTTGGAGTCGAGGTCAATGTGGGTTAGGAATATAGCTCTTTCACTTACTGGCTCTGGATATTTGGTGAGTTACTTTAACCTTTCTGACCTTCTGACCCTCCATTTTTTCTTCTGAAAAATGGAGATAATGCCAAATTTGTAGGGATTTTGAGGGAATTAAACTACATAAACTGGGACAATTCAGTAGCTATTGAAACATTAATAAGGTACTATGTTAACTTTCGTACAGAGATGAAGGCAGGATTCCCACCTTCAAGAAGCTCAAAGGCTAATGAAGGAGGCAGGCATTAAATAACTGTAATATAACTTAATGTAGTAACTATTAAGAGGAACAGTTAATTTTGTATGTATATACCCAGTGAATTTTTTGATTTCTGATTAAGTAAAAGTCACAAGATAGTCATTTATGCATACACACAGTCTCTGTTACTTTCTCTCTCTCTTTTTCTCATACACACACACACGTGCATGTACACATACATATATACATTATCAATTTAATATTTTTATCAACTTTATTGAGGCATAATTTATATACAATAAAATGCACCCATTTTAAGTGTATAGTTTTAATTTTGGCAGATGTATGCACCCTTGTTTCCACTACCACATGTATTTTATTTAATCCAGTATTTTGAAAATTATCATTTCAACATGTAATCAATTTTTAAAAATTATTATTTTGTTCTTTTTTCCACACTAAGTCATCAAAATCTAGTGTGTATTTTAAATTTACATCCCAATTTGAATGCTAAATTTTCATCAAAGTTGATTTGTGTTTAAATTCCTCAAAATCTTCAGTTGAAAAAGTAGTTTCTCATGCCCTAGTTTCTCTAAACATATTTAAACTCTTTTCCAAAAAGTGAATCAAGTATGAGTTTAAACTTAAATTTAAATTTATTTAATTTAACCTTAATCCCCCAGTTGCATTAGCCACATTTCAGATGCTCAGTAGCTTCACATGGCTGGTGGCTACTATATTGGATTATGTGTATATGAGGGGGTCTTCAAAAAGTTCATGGAAGCGGCGCTCCAGCCGAGGGTTCGGATCCCACATACAGACCGGTTCCCGCTCACTGGCTGAGTGAGGTGCGGGAGCAACACCGAGGTTTGCGATTCCGTTGCCGGTCCCGGTCCGGGCGTGACACTGAGGGTTGCGATCCATTGCCGGTCACGAAAAAAAAAAAAAGACCAAAAAAAAAAAAGTTCATGGAAGGATTCATTTTTTTTTTTTCTTTTAAAGATGACCAGTAAGGGGATCTTAACCCTTGACTTGGTGTTGTCAGCATGATGCTCTTGCAAGTGAGCTAACTGGCCATCCCTATATAGGGATCCTAACCCATGGCCTTGGTGTTATCAGCACCATACTCTTCCAGGTTAGCCATGGGCCGGCCTGTAAGGATTCATATTATATTTTAATTCATGAACTTTTTCATGAACTGTTTGAAGTACCCTTATACAGATCAATTTTACCACCCCCAAAAGTTCCCTTCATCTTTTTGCAGTCAGTTCCTATTCATCCACAGCCCCAGGCAACTACTGTCATTCTAGAATTCTATATAAATGGAATCAAATAGTATGTTTTTTCTCTAGCTTATTTCAGTCAGCAGACTGCTTTTGAAATTCATTCATTTTGCATATATCAAATGAATATTTCTTTTTCATACTTAGTAGTATTCTATCTCTACATTCTAGTATATAAGTTTGTGTATTCACCTCCTATGAACTTTTGGGTTGTTTCCAGTTTTTTTGCCATGTGAATAAAGCTGCTGAAAGTCTTTGGATAAACATATATTTTCACTTCTCTTTGATAAATACCTGGGAGTAGAATGACTGGGTCATATTGTAAATGTATAGTTACTGTTAGTGGCTACCAAGCTGTTTTCCAAAGTGATTGTATCATTTTATATTCCCACCAGCAAGGTATGAGAACTCCACTTGGTCCACATCCTTGTCAACACTTCGTATTGTCAGAATTTAATTTTAGCTGTTCAAGAGGGTGTGTATTGTGGTTTTAATTTGCATTTATCTGGTGAATAATGATGTTAAGCATTTTTTCACGTGCATAATGGCCTTTCTTACATCTTTTATTAAAGTCTTTGTTCAACTCTTTTTACCTATTTTTTATTTGGGTTACTTCTTATTGAGTTTAAGTGTTTTTTATTCTAGATCCAGGTCTTTGTCAGATATATATTTTGGAAATATTTTCTTCCTAGTCTTAGGTTTGCCTTTTCATTTTTTTTTTTTCCTTTTTGTCTTTTTTACTGACTGGTACGGGATCGCAACCCTCGGTGTCGCGCCCGTACTGGGGACCGGCAACAGGATCGCAACCCTCGGTGTCGCGCCCGCGCCACGCTCAGCCAGTGAGCGGGAACCTGTCACCACATGGGATCCAAACCCTCGGCGGGAGTGCCGCCGCGCTCCCAAGCAGCGCACTCTCCAGTGCGCCACCGGGCCGGCCCTGCCTTTTCATTTTTTAGCAGTGTCTTTTAAAGAACAAAAGTTTTACTTTAACGAAGTCCAATTTTTAAAGTTTTTCTTTTATGAACTGTGCTTTGGCATTATATATAAACTATGTTTGCCTAACCCGAGGTCTTAAAGAGTTTCTTTTATGTTTTCTTTTAGAAGTTTTCAGTATTAGGTTTTATATTTATAGGCTTGGGGTGTATATCAAGTTAAGTTTTTGTATGGTGCAAATTATGAAATAAGGTTCTTGTTTTTATTTATTTACTTATTTTTGCAAATAGATGTCTAATTATGACACAATTTATTGGAAAGACTATCCATGTTTCATTAAATTGCCTTTAAACTGTTGTCATAAATCAATTTATTATATGTTTGTGGCTCTATTTTTGTCCTTTTTGTTTTGTTCTATTGATCTATTCTAGTTTTTTAGTTCGTTTGTCTTTCCATGTAAAATTTAAAATCAGCCTGTTGATATCTACAAAAATCTTCCTGGGACTTTGATTGGGGTTGCATTGAACCTATAGATCCTTTTAGGGAGAATGGACATCTTTGTAATAATGCATCTTCTAATCCATGAACATGGTATATCTCTTCATTTATTTAGGTCTTTGACTTCTTTCATCAGTGTTCTTATTTTTTTAAGGACAATTTTGTATTTTATATTTTCCTAGATATTTTTCTATTTCATACACTTCCAAGTTTTATTAATAAAAATTGTCCTTGTATTCTTATAATTCTTTTCCATTACCTCCTTTTTGTTTTCTGTACTTTATGTCCCTTTTATAATTTCAAATGTTTTGTGTTTAAATTTCTCTGCTTTTTTCTCAGCCAGACTTGTTAAAAATATTGGAGTTTTGGGGGTGGGGTGGGGAGGGCATCTTTTTGTAGAGAACCAGCACTTGATCCTATAGAGTATAGTTGACAAATAAAAATTACATATATTCATGGTCTACTACATTTATATTTTGGCTTAACATTTTCTATATTTGTGTACTTTTGCCTTCTCAGGCATTTTTTTTTCCTGTTTTTAATTTCTTTTTTCTACTTTATTTCTTGTGTTGCCCTTTGTCCAAATTTCTAAGTTAAATGCTTAATGCTTTTAAAAATAGTTCTCTTATTTTAAAGTAAAAACACTTAAGATTAAAAATTTTCTCGTAATATTGCTTAGCTTTATCACGTATTTCTAAGTGTTTAAGTCTCGTTTTCTTATTACATTAACAGAAAATAATGGCTGTAAAATATTTACTTTTCTGAATTTGAAATTTTATTTGTGGCCTTGTACATGGCTAGTTTTTATAAATATTCTATGTACTTTTGAACTTGTGTTTCTAGGGCATAAAGTGCTATAATTATCTCCTAAATGAATTCTGTAAATGTATTCAGCTCTTCTCTGTCCTTTTTTGTAGTTGTTGACTAATTTGTTTAGTCTCTCACTATAATTGTAGATTTTTCTCACCATTTCTTCTTGAATTTTGTGCTTGTTATATTCCAATTGGCTTATTCAACAAGTAAATGTAATTTTATCTTAATCTTGGCTTGTATATTTTATCAAAGCTAAATAACCCTCTTCATTGCATATAATGAACTTGTCTTGAATTCTTTTGTAATTTTGTATATATCTGTTTTATCCCTTTCTGTCATTTATCTTTAGCTTTTTATGTCATTTAGTGTTACGCGTGACTGTTGTTAAAAACATGTAACCGTGTTTTGTTTTGTTTTAGTCCAATGTGAGAGTGTGTCTTTAAGTAGATGAATTTACCGTTTTTTAAAAATTGTAACGATTTATGTTTAACCCTTTCCCTGTCTGTTTTATTCTTTCCTTAATGGTTTTATTTTGCTTTTCTTTGTCTTTTTTGTTATTTTTCTTCTTCTGTGGAGATTTGGAAATTATTGTTTCTTTTCTATTAGTGATTACCTTTACTTTTTAAAAAAATGCACTCTGAATATTTGAAATGGCATCAAGTCCCTTCAGGATCTGGCCTCTACCTAATTCTCTTAGTGCTATTGCTTCTCATTTTCCCCTTCCCACACATTTACCTTCTACTTTCTAAACGAAACTATTTTAGGTCTCATAACACATTTTATTATTTTTTCTGGATGACTTACCCTTGATGTTTAGGCTTAAACTTTTCTAAGCAACCTTCTGCCCTTATGTCACTTCCCCCACCATGTCCTCACCCACTCACCCGAAATCTTGAGGGTTGGGTTCTAGAATCCTTTGCCTGCCTCTGTCAGAGCACTTACTACCCAGTATGGCAAATATCTGTTTGTCTGTGCCTCTAACTGTACCTAATACTCTTGAGAGCAGAGACCAGGTCTTCTTCCTCTTTTTATCTACAGTGCCTAGTGACAGATACACATTTGGCTTTGAGCAAATATTTTCTAAATGAATGAGAAAAATCTGAGAAGCATTTTTGCTGTTTAGAATCATTGGCTCATAGAGTTTCCGGTATTCCATAGATAGACCCAAAGAGAGAGGAGTGACTTAAGAAAACCATGTAGCTGAGAACTCACTCTCTTGCCTGAACATAATTCAGTCCTTCTTTTCCCTGTCAAATTTTTTAGTGCATAAGGAGCACAAAATGGACCGTAGAGTAGTTATGATCCTGACTGTCAAGGCTCAGGGGAGGCTAGGATAGGAGTCAGTTCTAGTCCTGAGCTCACTGCCCTGTTTGCCCTGCATACATGCTGGGCTCCAGAGCAGAAGCCAATGCAGGTGTCCACACTTTAGTTTATTCTCCTTCGGGACACTTGAACCTCTCAGCTCTCCTATCTCGTCCTAGGTATTTCAGGGTTAGGGCTTAGGTGTTCATTTCTACCTTTCTACTCAAAGATCAAAGAAGTCCTTCATGCAGATTTGTAGTCTCTCAACTTTTGTTTCTGGGGACTGTCTATAGAGCACTAGTACCTCCTTGCCCTTACCTCACAGGCATTTCCCCTCTAGTGTATCCTATTACCCAGGTGTTGGTTTAGTTGTCAGGTGACTTTTTTCATTCCTGTGTTCAGTGTCTGGATTTCACAGTGCTTGGCAGAATCAATAAGAAAAAACACTTTTTTTTTTCCCCTCTCTCTCTACCAAAGGACAGATGAAGACATCTTGGAAAAGAAGAAAAGATGGTTGAGTTGATGTTTAAGTTGGAACTCATGCTGTGAAAAAAAGCAGTAGATGGCCATCCTAGAGTATAGGAACCAAAAAAAAAAAAAAAAAAAAGATAGTTTCTCATTTGGTCACATTAGCTTTTTGATAAAGATGAGGTGAGGGTGGAAGGTGCAGAACCTCTTGGGCAGTGTAGAACTGTACATACCAAAAGCAAGAGAGAACAGAGTCCCCAATGTGGAAAATACTGCTCCTTTGCATATTCAGTAGTTCAGCCTCATTCTTTTGGGTTGATAGCCAAGAGTTAAGGTGCACAGAGGATGTTTGGATGGTCTTTGGCGAGCAGCAGTTAAGATATGAACATGAACCAAGCTGTGTTTTTATAGTTAGGGATGGCTGAGAGGAAAATAAAATTCAAGAAAGTCACAATTTTTGTGCAGTTTAACAAAGTGATCAGATTTGAAGGTCCAATCCACAGAAATAAAACTAAATTATACTTACTGGGGGTGGCCCTTTTAGAATTTAGCAAGAAATGAGGATGGAGCTATAATAATGCTGTCATTGACCCTGGATGGAGACTGGTTCGCCATTTCCGTGTTCTTAGTTATAGATGTTTCTCTCTGGTAAAAGATTCCAATATATAAAAATATAAAATTCCAATATATCAGGGTTAATTATAGCCTGTACTTCAAATCATTTGCTTCTTGTACCACAACACACTTTTTAACAGTATGTCCTTGTATCAAAATAGTTCTGTGTTCTTTAAAACAACAGAGCCAGCGGGAGACAGAAGAATTACATTGTCAGTTTCCTTGAAAATGTTGACATGAGCATTATTACTTCTGTTGTAAAACCTTGTTCCAGTTAGAAAGGGAAGACACCATCATGAGCCCAAGGGATATGTACAAATGCAACTTTGAGTTGTGTAGCAGAAATGCAGTGAACCCACCTTGGTTATTAACTATAAAGGCATTTTAAAAAAGAGAAGGATACAGAGTCACATCCATTCCAGAAACCCCAATTTTTTGTGTGTGCTGAGGTTTTTCAGTAAGGTTTTCCTTAATCTGAAGAAAAGTGTCTCTGACCAAGAAAACAAATAAAGTGGAGACAGTATACTATCTGCAGAGTAAGTCTTTGCAAGCCCTGTTCTGGACTGTGAGTTTGTGGCAAACCTTGTAGGTAGATAGGCCAGCCTGGGGAACTTTGGATTTTTATTCTCTTATTTGTTTGTTTGTTTTTTACCTTGTTCTACATTGATTTTGTTCCTAATGAACATCTGAAGGTCCAAACTAGATTGCATTTTTATTCTTGTGGTCCTTTATAGTTTTTCAAAAACAAGAGTTTTTTATTCTAACCTCCAGTCTCCCAATATTCAAGTATCAAAGGAAAATAATAATGAAAATCTTTTACAAGTCAGCTGTAGTTCTGGATGGGGCTATATACAGTTTGTGTTCCAAGCTGTACACACAGATCTTGCTTGTTTGTTCAACAGCAGCCTTCCCTTTCCCCTAAGCCAAATATTACTGTTCTGTCTTAGATGATAGGAATAGTTTGCCCTTGTTCTTTAGGAACCAGGAAAATGCTTCAAAAACACAAAGTAATTCTTCTAACAGCTCCCCACGCTTGTGTTACCTCTTCATAAATGGGAAAATGCTGTGGTGGAGAAGGCAGATAAACTGAATCAAGACTCCCTGGCAAGAAATGGTATAGGACCTGTCTGAGCCCTTCCATCAAATGTGATAGCTATTCATTGTTCCTGTGTATATATACGGACCGTTATACCCTCACTGCAAGCATGACAGTGAACATATTTATCACACCCAAATGTTTCCTTGTGCCCCTTTGTAATTCAGAATCCCTCTTCCCCTTCCTCAGCATCTCCAGGCAACCATTAACCATTGATTTGCTTTTGTTCATTATTAGTTTGCGTTTTCTAGACTTTTATATAAGTGGAATCATACAGTATGTTTTTTTGTCTGTCCTGTTTTACTCACTATAATTATTTTGAGATTCATCCATGTTGTGTATCAATAGTTTGTTCCTTTTTCTTTGATGAGTAGTATTCCATTTTATGGATATATCACAATTCATTTATTCACTTGTCGATGGGCATCTGAATTTCTAGTTTTTTTGCTCTTATGAGTAAAGCTGCAGTGAACATTCATGTACCCATTTTCAGGTAGATATATTTTTTGTTGCTCCTAGGTAAATACTTAAGAGTTAATTGGCTGGGTCATATGATAAATATATAGTTAATTTTTTAAAGCACTGCTGAACTGTTTACAAAATGGTTGCACCATTTTAAAATTCCACAGCAGTGTATGAGAGTTACAGTTGCTCCACATCCTTGTTCACACTTAGTATGGTCAGTCTTTTTTGTTTTAGCCATACTAGTGGTTAGGTGTGGCTATTTTATGGTAGCTTTAATTTGCTTTCACCTCATGACTGATGATGTTGGATGTCTTTTCATGTGCTGTATTGCCATCCAAATATCTTTTTGTGGTGTCTGTTCAAATCTTTTGCCCATTGTGGGCTGGCAGGTCATTTGTCTTATTATTGAGTTGTGACAGTTCTTTGTATATCATAGATACAACCTTCTGTCAGATACATGTTTTACAGATATTTTCTCCTGGTGCATGGCTTGCCTTTTCATTTTCATAATAGTCTTGAAAAAATTTAAGTTTTTTTGAAGTGTAATTTATTTATTTGTTCCGATGATCTTTTTCTATTTGAGTAAATTGGGCAGTTTGTGTCATTCAAGGAATTTATTCATTTTGTGTTGTCAAACTTATTGGCAAAACGTGGTCTATGAATATTCCCTTATTTTTTTTTACTAGACAGCACTTTAACCAACTAAGCAACAGCTTATTATCCTTTTAATATCTGTAGAATCTGTAGTGATACATTCTTCCTTATTTCTGTTGTAATTGGTGTCTTACTTTTTCTTTTTCTTTTTTTTTCCTGATCAGTGTGGCTAGATGTTTATAAATTTTACTCCTCTTCTCAAAAAAACCCAGCTTTTGCTTTCATTGACTTTTTTCTCTCCTGTTTTTCAGTTCTCTATTTCAGTGATTTCTGCTGTGGTCTTCATTATTTCTTTTCTCCTGATTACTTGGGGTTTAATGTGCTATTCTTTTTCTGATTTCTCAAGAGGGGAGTTTAAAGTCATTGATTTGAGATCTTATTTTCTAATATGTTTACTGCTGTAAATTTCCCTCTAATTGTTACTTTAGCTGTGTCACATGCATTTTGATATGTTGTATTTTCATTTTTATTCCATTCAAAATGCTTTCTAATTTCTCTTTTGATTTCATCTTTGACCCATGAGTTATTAAGAAGTGTATTGTTTAGTGTCCAAATATTTGGTGATTTTCCAAAATCTTTTTTTTTTTTTGACCAGTAAGGGGATTGCAACCCTCGATACCAGTGTGGTCTGCACCACGCTCAGCCAGTGAGCACACCAGCCATCCCTATATAGGATCCAAAGCCGCGGCCTTGGTGCTCCCAGAGCTGCACTCTCCCGAGTGAGCCGTGGGGCCGGCCCTCCAAAATCTTTCTGTCACTGATTCAGAGAACATACTTTGTCTAATTTGAACATGTTAAATTTATTAAGACTTGGTTTTGGCCCAGAATACAGTCTTATGTTGCTAAACATTCCTTGTGTACCTGAAAAGAATGTGTATTGTGCTGTTGTTGGATGGAGTGTCTTATACATGTCAAATGTTGTTTTGACATGTTGTTCAAGTCTTCTGTATCCTTACAGATTTAATGTCTATTTATTCTGTTACTTATTGAGAGAGGGGTGTTGAAACCTCACAGTGTAATTGTGAATATGTGTGTTTCTCTTTTTGATTTTATAAGCTTTTGCTTCAGGTTTTGGAATTCTTTTAGGTACTTAAACATTTAGGGTTTTAAGTTCTCTTGTTTAATTGACACTTCTGTCATTATGAAATGACTTTCTTTATCCCCGGTAATGTTCTTTTATCTGAAATCTACTTTGACTTATATTAACATAGCCACCACAGCTTTCTTTTAATTAGAGTTAGTGTGGTATATCTTTTACCATCTCTTATGGACTAAATTGTGGGCCTCCCCTGCCAAATTCATATGTTGAAGGCTTCACCCCCAAGGTGACTGTATTTGGCTTTTAAGGAGGTAATTAAGGTTCAATGAATTTGTAAGGGTGAGGACCTAATCCAACAGGATTAGTATCCTTATAAGAAGGTGAAGAGATACCAGAAGTGCACACACTCACCTATGGCATAGGTTGTCTTTTTTTTTTTTTTTTAAACAGTGTCCACAGCCCGGCTTATCTCCAGGTTCCAGGGCAGGGGACCGAGGGTATAGCGTAGAACCTTACAAGTGTAAACTTCTGTTTCTCCCTCCTGGTTTTTATGCTTCTGTCATCATACATTTTACTTCAACATATTTTATAAATTCCATTATATATTGTTCTTTTTGTTTAAATGGTCGGTTATCTTTTAAAGAGATTTTTAAAAATAAGAAAAAAGTCTTTTATATTTACTCACATTTTTGCCATTACCAATGCTCTTGTGCATTGTGCAGATCCAGATTTCCATCTGGTATAAATTTCCTTTTGCCCAAATAACTTCCTTTCACATCTCTTATAGTGCTGGTCTATTGGTGATGCCTTTGTTGGGTTGTGTATGTCTGAAAAGTATTTGCCGTCATCTTTGAAAGACATTTTCACCAGGTATGGCATTCCAGGTTTATAGGGTCTTTTTTCCTTTTAACACTATCTGTTGCTTCACTGCCTTCTGGCTTTCTTGGTTTTCAACAAAAAGTCTACTGTAATTCATATATGTGTTCCTCTGTGTGTAATTTGTCCTTTTTTTTTCCTGGCTATTTTTAGGATTTTCTTTTTATCATTGGTTTTGAATAGTTTGATTATGCTGTGCCTTGGTGTAATTTTTTCATGTCTCTTGTGTTTGAGGTATGTTGAATTTCTCGGGTCTGTGGGTTTATAGTTTTCATCAGAGGTGGAAAATTTTGGGTCATGATATTTTTCAAATACTTTTTCTGCCTCCATCTGCCTTTTGGCCACTATAATTACATGTATATAATATAATTATATTTTATAATTAAATGTAATTATAAATTATATATTATAGAATGTAGTTACATGTACATTAGACTGTTTGAAATTGTCTGATCACAGTTTCCTGATGGTCTGTTAATTTTTTTCAGTCTTTTTTCTGTGTGTGTTTTATTTTGGATAGTTTCTATTCTTATGTCTTAAAGCTCACTCTTCCTTTTCTTCTGCAGTGTGCAATCTACAGTTAATCTTGTCTACTGTATTTTATCAGACATTGTATTTTTTCCTCTTTACGTGTTCAGTTTGCTATTTTTTTATGTTTTCCATGTTTCTAGTTAACGTGCCAAACCATTTCTCTATCTTCTTATTTTACATATTAAATGTATTTATAATATCTGTTTTAATGTTCTTGTCTTCAAATTCTTTCATCTGTGTTATTTTTACTAATGATTTTTCTCCTGTTTATGGGTCATATTTTCCTGCTTCTTTGAGTGCCTGGTAATTTTTTTTTGAAATTCGAATATTGCGAATTTTACCTTGTTGGATGCTGGATTTTGTGTGTGTGTGTGTTCCTATAAATATTCTCGAGCTTTGTTCTAGGATATAAAGTTATTTGGAAATAGTTTGTTCCTTTGAGGCTTACCTTTTAAAGCTCTGTTAGGCAGGACCAGACCAGTCTTTACTCTGTGGCCTCATTGCTGAAGCAATACCCTTCTTAGTACTCTACCTGGTGCACTTTGAATTAATAAGGCTTTTCTACTGTAGTTGGTGAGAACACAAACTATCCCTGGCCCTCTGTGAGCTCTAGGGATTGTTTCCCCTAATTTTTTCAGGAGGTTCCTTTCTGGAAGTGTGGTTAGTTTCCTCACATGCATGTACTAATCACCACTGAAGACTGGAAGGGGGCCCTCTGCATACTTCTGTGCAGCTCTCTGCTCTGCTATTCTGCCCTGTGAAATCTAGCCACACTGGTCTCCCCAGACTCCCAGCTCTGTCTCCTCTCTGCCGCTCTAAGGCCTGGAAATGCTCCAGTCAGCCAGTCAGGCTCATTGCATGTGTTGGCTTCTCTCAAGGATCACTGTCCTGTGCTGCCTATCAAGAGTCTGATAATCATTTTTTTTTTTTTGTATATTTTGTTCATTCCCCCCCCCCCCCCCTTCGGTCAGGGGTTTAGGGTGTGTTACTGTCACTTCCTTTTGGCCCAGAGTGCAAGTCCAGCAGTATATTCTACTTTTTAAACTACATTTTCTTACTCTTTATTGCTGGTGGATAGTAATGCAATTAACTTTTGTGTATTCATCTTTTAATATTAGGTGACTTTGCTATATCATGTATCAGTCATCAGTCAGGTTTTGTTGTAATAACAACCCCCAAATCTCAAGGACTTTCAATGACAAATGTTTATTTTCACTCATGGTACATCCATCACTGGCTGTTAGAAGCTCTGCTCTATACCTTCTTTATTTTGGGACTTAGGCTGAAGGAGCAGTGCTTAATGGGACATGGCTCTCTCATGGCAGAGGGAAAAGTTTACATGATGCAATAAATCTTAAAACTTCCCCTCTAAAGTGCATATATTACTTACACACACAGTTTATTAGACGTATAAAGTCACATGATCAAGTTCGAGGTCTGCGGTGGGAGGAGGGGTAGTGTGATCAGTGCTGTCTTGGGGCCGGCTCATTTAGGCTTATGAGAACTGATTGTGCACATCTCTTCCCATCACTGTGTTTAGTGACATCATGTTGATAACTTGTAATTGGCTATGGTCATATTGATGTCACTGTCTAATTCATAGAAATCCTGGATCCTATAAAATGATTTTATATTTTGGGAGCTCTAAAGGAAATGAACTTTGTCAGCACATTGTAAAGCAAACAAACAGGGCATTATCCAGATTTCTTGCCAGGATTAGTTTATGGTTCACAGTATCTTTTAAAGAATGCTTTGCCACTTTTTTTTTTTTTAATTCCTAAGTCTCCTTTGGCTGGTGAGGGAGAGGACTTTACCTCTTTTGCTTGTCCTTCTAGTAAGTTTTCTCCAGGGTTCTAGTCTTTTCTGAATATTTTCTGCACCCTCCTAGGGTAGTCTTATTCACACCATGAATTAATTACTACCCATACATTTAATGATTCTTCTGAATTTTCCCCTATTGCTAATCTCATTCCTGGACTTTAGACCCGTAAGTCCAAGCTGGACATCATGCCATGTCCCACACATGTCTCAGGCTCAGTCAGAGCTCAACCCTTTTCACCTCTAGTCTACTGTTATTTTGCCTTTCTTGCCAGTATCTGCCTCTAATATTATTTCCCTCTTTCTTCTCCTTCCCTCACCCCATTACTGTCCGACACACTGTGGCAAAGTGCCATCTTTCTAATGCACACAGTCAGCCTGTCTCATGTTTTGCTGCTACCCCTCTCTTTATATTCTAGCAGTAACATGTACCTCCTTGCTGAATGTCCCATGGCTTATTCAGTCTTTGCACATGCTCTTGTCTTCTTCTTGAAATATCCTCTCCCTCTTTGCCTATCCTGGAAAGACATCCACTGAAGCTTGGTTCAGACATTATCTCCTTTGTGAGGCCTCCCTTAACTCAAGACACAGTCAGCCCTCCTTCCTGTGTTCACTCTCCACTTTGTATATATCTCCACTGTAGGGCTTAGCTCTTCTCAGTCTGCTCATTGTCTGCATGTCTGTCTCCCCTGTGGACCAACTCCTCAGAAGCAATGAGCTGTGCCTTGTCTCTGCATCTTCCACTTACTATACAGCACCAGTTAGGTACCTCATAAGTATTTGATGAAAGAATAAATGAACAAGGAAAAGCATACTCAGAATCCATGCTTATTGAAGAAGTGTTTTTGTACAATAAAGAAGAATAAGCTGATTAAAATTACAATAGAAAACCTTTTGCCCTGCATCAGAAGGCTCACTTTAACAGAATAAGGAGCAGTAGATAACTCTCGGCCATTCCCTAGAACCACCCAGTTTTATAGAGGCTAGCATTCACGTTGGTCCTGGCATGATCGACAACCTGATGAACCCAGACAAGACTAAGATAAACTACTTGTCCTCCAGTAGAATAAATATTTCAAATAAAGTCAACCAAAGAAAGCCAGGCCAAACAGCTATTGATTGCTAAAAGCCTGAATTTAAGCCCAATGAATATTCCAAAGTTCACTTCCATGCAGCTTGCCTAAATGGTGATCAATATGCAATTACTGCCCCCTTTAAACATGTCCTACACTGCCTACCTGAAGAAGGGTTTTACTTTTAAAATCTTTTGTTTGTTGAATTTGCTTAGGCAGGAAAAAAAAGAGAAAACTTGGCTAAACCAGAGTCTTTTACCTTTAGTATTTCAAACAATTCCGTGTTGTGAAATTATTTGAATGTATGCTGAATGGTAACTCAAGGTGCTCTGTTATATGACCATCATTCTTTTCAAAGGTCCTTTTCCTGAGTGACTAAACAACAAGGATATTGTATCTCAGTTTCCTAATTTTTGCTCATATTGTTATCTGCCCTACTCATAACCTTTGTAAATTCAAGCTTGTAAAGTAGGATGCTAAAGTCCAGCTGCAGTGAAAACAAATATATTATTTGTCTAGTTTTATGTTAAAATTTCATCTTGATACAAAAAAATTTTTCTACTGAGTTTGGAACCTTGTTTACTCTGCTCCTGCTATTTAAGATTTCGTATTTCTCTCAAGTATGCTTTTTTTATATCACTGCCATAGTCAGAACCTTTTGTCATTTCTCATTTACACAGTCGCCATAGTCTCCTGACTGGCCTCCCTGCCTCCAAGCTCTGTCACTCCAATCCCTTTATCACACTGCTGCCAGATTAAGCCTTCTAAAATGTATCTATCTAGTGTTCTGCCTTGCCGAAACTTCTTTCACCTTCTCAACATCTATGAGATGGAGCCCAGGTTCCCTGGCAGCACAACTAGGGCCTGTTATGACCTTGTTCCTGCCCGCCTCTCCTCAGTCATCTCCACCTCTGGTCGTTCGTCACTACCTCTAGTTCCCCAAGCTTGCATACTCTTAAAAGCTTCTGTACCTTTGCACCTGCTGTATCCCCACCAGTGCCACCAGTGTCATCTCTCCTGGTGAATACTCATTCTTTAGACTCAGTTTGGATGTCACCTTCCATTTGACACCTTCATAGACTTCTCCCAGATAGTTAATTTTTTCCACCTCTCACCTCCTTGGACTTAATTTCCATCGCTTCAGGCTTTTGAGATTATTTTTCAATTGTTTAAAGATGGGGACCTTATAATTCCTAGTGGCTATCATAGTGCCTGCTGCATAAAGGCATATGCTCAGTAGTAGCCTTTTTTTTCTTTTAAACTCAATGGATTGAAGGTCCTTTGTGAGTATCTGTGGATTCTTTTGACAGATCCAGAGCAAGGGGAATAAAGGTAGGAATATTTACACTACACTCTTTTTGATCTTTTGAGGTTGGCACCATATAGGATGGCCAACTATCTTGGTTTGCCCAGAACTGAGGGGTTTCCTGGGATGTGGCACTTCCCATACTACAGGTGGGACAGTCCCGGGTAAACCAGGATGGTCCAGTACCACGGGGCACTATCAGCAGGCTCCTTACCTACTCTCCTTTCCTTCACTCATTGTGACCCATTCCTGGCTAGCTAGTCTGACCCCAGGTTAGCATTCTTTGTGATCATTAGTGCTAACAGTACAATGCTTTAAAGTGTTGCCTCTACAAAAGACTGTCCAAAAAGGATATTGTTTCTGGTCTCTCTTCTTTGGCTTTCAGATAAGAAACTGGATGAAGGTTTTTGGATTATTACCACTTTTTTGATCAGGCTTGCCTCCTCTTGCTTGACCACTGACCAGTCACCTTGCTCTAGCTATTTAATTCTACCTTGTTTTATCTTTAGTCTTTTTCACATCCTAAGATATGATTAAATTGTTCATATTCTTAAAAATAATAATTAAAAATATTAACCTGGCTTCTCAAGCTGATGGGTTCTCTCCTCCGGGCTTTATAATAAGTAGCCCACACTCATTCCTCTTACTTCCTCACCTCCTTTCACTTTTCAGCCCACTTCTGCCCTACCACTGCTTTCTGATAGTGGAATCTGGTGGCCCTTTCTTTAGGCCTGACCTCTTTTTCACGAGATCATACGAGATTGGGCGTGTTCAGGCTGGTATAGTCATAGACAGGCTTGACCTCTTTTTATTCTTTGCTTCCATGACAGACTGGAACCTCTTAAGAAACCTTCTCCTTCTTCTGAATAAATTGTTCCCTCCTTGTGTGCCCACTATACTTAATTTATTCTTTTGTCACCTAGTCATTCAGACATTTATTTTAAATATTTACACATGTATCTTTCTTTTCCCACATTCCCCCCAATACATATAATCTATTCCTCTCACTCTAAAGTAACTAACACATAATAGTCTCAGAACATACATATTGAATTACATCTTCCTTACTCCTAGAATCAGTTCTTTACTTGGATGTCTTATTGTGGCCTACAAGATTAGGTGGCATGCCTTTGATATAGCCCGTGTTTCCCCTTCTGATCTAAGCTAGGAACATTCTGCTCCTTGGTATGCTTCAGGTGTGCTGGTCTTCTATCTGTTCTTTGACCATGCCAGCTTATTTCCACCCTGGGACCTTTGCATTTGCAGTTTCTTCTGCCTTGAATGTTTTGCCCCTAAAACTTATCTCACTGACTCATATCTTACCACTCAAATCTCAACCCGAATGTTATGCCTTAGAGAGGCCTTCCTTAATAACCTAATCCAAAATACCCGTGCCAGTCATTCTTTCACATTGCTTTGCTTTATTTCCTTGACACTTACCACTGTCAAGTTTCTTGATTTCCCTTTGTCTTATACAGTAAGCTGCATGAGAACTGGGACCTGATCTTTCCCATTCACATGAGAGGTATCCAGCAAATATTTGTAGATTGAATAATACATGAAGAAAAAATTATATGCTGACTTATACTTTTCCCTGATTTTTTCATATTAATTTGGTCTCCCTAAGTAGATTTACATTTTTTTTTGGAACCAGAAGCCATATCTTACTTTTTGTTTTCTCTTGTGCCTACCACAATGCTGAGTAAGTGCTCAAGTAAATATCGCGTATTGGCCTGGTCGGTTGAATTTCCAGCTGTACCAAGACAGGAAATGACTGACTTGCTTCTGTGTACCTCAGAGTGTCAAAGAAAATAATATAAGATTACAGAAAATTATACTCCCTAGAGAAGTATCTGTAAGAGCAGTAGCTAGTGGCAGGATTCTTCTATGACCTTCAGCTTCAAGAGGGAAAATCTTTATTTTTTCTTGAAAATTGTTTATCTTTTATAATTCTAAAAAGTACTCATGTTCATTATGGAAAAATGAAAGAAACTGAAAAGTAGAGAAAGGAATTATAAGATGCAGAAAAAGCATTTGACAACATCCAACACCCTTTCATGACAAAAATACTCCAACTAGGAATAGAAGGGAACTTCTTCAACTATTGATAAATAGTGTCTATAAAAACCCCACAGCTAACATTCTACTTAATGGTGAAAGACTGGATGCTTTCCCCCTAAGATCAGGAGCAAGACAAGGATGTCTTCCCTCACCACTTCTGTTCAGCATTGTATTGGAGTTTCTAGCCAGGGCAATTAGGCAATAAAATGAATTAAAAGGCATCCAGATTGGAAAGGAAGAAGTAACAACTATCTCTATTTGCAGATAACACCATCTCATATATAGAAAATCCTAGTGAATCTACTATAAAATTATTAGAACTAATAAGTTTAGCAAGGTTGCAGGATATAAGATCAATATATAAAAATCAGGTGTATTTCTATATACTTGCAATGAATAATCCAAAAATGAAACTAAGGAAATAATTCCATTTACAATAGTATCAAGAATAAAATACCTAAGAATAAATTTAACAAATGAAATGCAATTTTGTACTCTGAAAACTAAAGCATTGTTGGAATAAACTAAAGGAGATCTAAATAAATAAAAATCCCATATTCATGGATTGGTAGACTTAAGATGGCAGTACTCCCCAAAGTGACCTACAGATTCAACATAATTCCTATCAGAATCTCAGCTGACTTCATTTTAGACACTGACAAGCTGATCCTAAAATTTACATTGAATTGAAAGGGTCTCAGAATAGCCAAACAATTTCAAAAAAGAACAAGGTAGGAGGGCTCCCAATTTTAAAACTTCCTACAAAGCAGTGGTTATCAAGACAGTGTGGTACTGGCGTAAGGATAGACATATAAATCAGTGGAATATAATTGAGAATCCGGAAATAAAGCCAAGTTTTTGCTGTCAACTGATTTTTCAGAAAGAGTGCCAAGACCACTGAATGGGGAAAGGGTAGTCTCTTCAACAAATGATACTGGGACAACTGCATAGTCACATACAAAAGAATGCAGTTGCACTCTTACCTCATATCACATACAAAAATTAACTCAAAATGGATCAAAGACCTAAATGTAAGAACTAAAACTATTAAATTCTTAGAAGAAAACATAGGGAGAACATTAGAAGAAAACATGACTTTAGATTTGGTAGTGGTTTTTAGACATGACACCAAAAGCATAAGCAACAACAAAAAAATATATAGATAAATTGGACTTCATCAAAATTAAAAACTTTTGTGCTTCAAAGGATACTATCAAGAAAGTGAAAAGACAACTCCCAAAATGGGAGAAAATATTTGCAATCATCTGTTATCTGTTAAAGGACTTGTATCCAGAATATATAAAGAACTCTTACAACTCAGTAGTAAAGATA
The DNA here is from genome assembly GCF_000696425.1 of Galeopterus variegatus. Taxonomy (NCBI): domain Eukaryota; kingdom Metazoa; phylum Chordata; class Mammalia; order Dermoptera; family Cynocephalidae; genus Galeopterus; species Galeopterus variegatus. The sequence goes on from NW_007726170.1 coordinate 1,053,692, forward strand.
ACTAACCCAATTTAAAAATCGGCAAACCATCTGAATAAATATTTCTCCAGAAGGTATACAATGGTTCATAAGCACATAAAAAGAGAAAAATGCAGATCAAAGCCACAATGAGATGTCACTTCACACCCACTAGATGACTAGAATGAAAAAGTCAAATGAAAAGTTTTGGCAGGGATGTGGAGAAATTGGAACCCTTATACACTGCTGATGGGAATTTAAAATGGTGCAGCCACTTTGGAAAACAGTCTGGCATTTCCTCAAAAGGTTAAACATACAGTTACCATTTGCCCTACAATTCCACTCTTAGGTATACACATACCCAAGAGAAATGAAAATATGTGTTTACACAAAAGCTTGTACATTAATGTTTATAGCAGCATTATTCATAATAGCCGAAATGTGGGAACAACCCAAATGTCTATCAACAGATAAATGGACAAGTTGTGGTTTATCCATACAATGGACTCAATTCAGCTGTGAAAAGGAATGACGTACTTATACTTATTACGGCATGGATGAACTAATGCCATGTGAAAGAAGCCAGTCACAAGAGAGCATGTATTATATACCATTTACTTGAAATGTCTAGAATAGGCAAATCTATACAGACAGAATGTAGATCAGCAGTTGCTTAGGGCTGAGGTGAGATCAAGAGGGTAGGAGGGTGGTGTGCTAAAGGGGATGTGATTTCTTCTCAGGGTAGTGAAATGTTCTATAATTGATTGTGGTGATGGTTACACATATCTGAATATATCAAAATCTGTTGATTTGTACATTTTAAATAGATGAGTTGTATGGTGTGAATTATCTATCAAAGCTGTTAAAAAGAAAGAATAAAGAATAATAAATCATCTATAATCCCACCACCCTGAAATTATCTCTCAGCATTTTGATCTATTTTTCCCAGTCTTTTTTAATGCATATTTTCCAAGTAATTGTTATAGTGCTTCATATAGATTTTGAATATTGCCTTTTGTGTTTGTCATTCTGACCATAAGAATTTATTTATCCTGTTATAGACTCTTCTAATTGTTAACAAGTATGTAATATTCCATTTAGTTATACCATAATGTAACCGTCTTCTCATTGGTAGGCATTTAGGTTGTTTTGTTTTTATTTATTTTTTCTTTTCCTTTTTTCCATTATAATGAATACTGCAATAAGTAGCCCCCCACCCCCACCCCCCGCTTTTTCTAAATGCTGGAACTTCCCTTTGAAATACCTTCTATGAAACTTCTTTTGTTCACAGGGAAAAGAAGATCTCTCGGAGCAGTGCCCTGAAAGTGCTGGACCATGCCATGATTGGACCTGAGGGCACAGATAATTGCCATAAGTTTGTTGACATTCTGGGCTTACGAACCATCTTTCCCCTCTTTATGAAATCTCCCAGGAAGATCAAGAAAGTGGGAACTACTGAGAAGGAACATGAAGGTAGGGTTCACTGGAAGAGTCAGCCTAATTCAGGTGCATTAGGAGAAATGGGGAAATGAGAGCTACTTTGAAAAACTCTAACATGCATTTGAGGAGTAGACTGTTGAGAAGAAGAGTGCTACCTTTTTCTTTTCTGTCTTCTGATGGAAAATGCATGAAAAAGCAACCCAGAGACCCCAGCTCACCAACAGCCTTTGTTGCAATGGTTCTCTGCTTGTTTGAATCCTGGTAGCTCCATTTCTTTCTGGCCTGTTAATAAGTCTGTGTGTGAGGGTTTTGTTTTCTTCACTATAATTTGTAGCAAGGTGTCTCTCTGATGGAAGACCCTTTTGAAAAGAGTAATGAGGTGGCAACACATGTCACCTCCAGAGTGGTGCTTTCATGTATTTCTGTACTAAAGTATGATTCAGCCAACATCAGGAATTGCTGAAATAAACTATTTACAGCCCGGGTTCCCCTTTTTATGTTTCTCCTCCCTGATGGTGCACACTCCCAGGAAAATGCTGCCATGAATTGCGATGCTGTAACCAGAATAGTTATTGCTAGGCCAGTCTCTTCTTGCTATTGTCTAGTGGCCTGCTGTGTCCCTCCCCCCAATAAATAGCCGCAGTGCAATCTGGAAGGCCAGGGATTTATGAGCATTGACAGTTCTGCTGGAGGCTAGCAGACAGTTACACCAGGGAATTTACATGGTTGGATGGTTATTTTAAAGTGTGGGGAGGGAGTGAAGGGGATGAAGAGGTAGTGTTTGTGACAGAGGAGGAGAACCTGAGCTGATTGGCTGTCTAATTTGGTTGTCTTGTCAGGAGCAACATTTGTCCCATGGTTTGTGTTTTATTTTCCATCAGTGATTGGTAGAATTGGCATAGGTATTTGCAAGATCTTTTGCACTTCTCACCCGACTACATACAAGTTTGAGAGCCCCTGTCTGTCTCTTCTCAAATTGCCTTGGCTTAGTCTCTCCCACCTTGGAGTGGCTAAAGGAAAGGTGGTGTGACCTGTTTTCAGTGGTCACTGCCAGTGATATCTTCTCTGATCAAATCAGCTCTCTAGAGACATCAAAAGTCTGGCAGGGGCAAGGAAGGAAATGGCATTAAAAACTGTGCACTAGGGGCCGGCCCGTGGCTCACTCGAGAGAGTGTGGTGCTGATAAAACCAAGGCCAGGTGTTCGGATCCCATATAAGGATGGCCGGTTAGCTCACCGGGTGAGCATGGCGCTGACAACACCAAGTCAAGGGTTAAGATCCCCTTACTGGTCATCTTTTAGAAAAAACAAAACAAAACAAAAAAAACTGTTCACAAGAGATCTGAGAACAAGTAGAGACTTCAGTTTAACTCAGATCAGATATTGACCAAACACTAGCTGTAAACATGTTAACCCCACTGCTGGCCTTTTTTCTTTCCCCAGTGTAAATTCAGCAAAATGAAGCCATGGGAAAGCGACTGGGGGGTCTTAAGGATCTAGGGGATAAAATTTCACAGTCACCATTGACTGAAAACTTGCCACGTCCCTGGCTCTGCTGCATCAAATGATGCTATCTTACGAGGACTCACAACCAATGGAGGAGAGGGTGGTATCCTTGTTTTTAAATGAGGAAATCAGCTGAGAAAGGGACCGGGCTGTGGTTTTATAACTAACTAGCTGTCTGACTTTAGACCTTTTGCTTAACTTCCCCGGGCTGCATTTTCCTTCTTGAGCTGTAAAATGAGGGAACTAGACTCGTGAACTAGAAGCTCTGATATCTACACCTTCAGGTTCATAGGCACAGGCCCTGGCTGTCATGGTTGCCCTATAGTCCAGGAAACTCCTTCAAGGGCTGTTCTGTGGCTGACCTGCTGGGTTCTGCTGAGAGACTTGATGCTGTATCTTGAGCATGCTTGAAGAGAATGTGAAGAAAACAGCCCTTAGCAGGCTCTTGCTCTGTATACATGGTGCTGAGAAGAGGAAGAAGTGACAGATTCAGTGAGCAGCTGTTTTCCTCCTGAAAAATGTGCCGGGTGGCATGCTGGTAACAGTACATTTGCTTTAGAGTACCCGCATTTAGGAATTTGATAACATTATATTAGTGAGGGCAATGGCTTGGTAAGAAAGCTCCTAGAAGGCATGTTTGGACTGTAATGGCTGGTGAGGATGAGCTCTGCATCCTGAGTACTCCAACACCCAGAGAGCAAAGTGAACACCAAGGAGAAAGCACAGCCCTGTGTCTCTTGCCATCCCTGCCAGCTGCTGCTGTCCTTCTGGCAAACTGGCCCTTGGGCCATGAATGGTAGGGTGAGAATGGAGGCAGAGCAGGGCGCATCATGCAAGGTTTCTTTGTGCCATCTCATCCTCTGCACAAGTCTTGTGCGCTCGGTTGCTCTCTTTGTGCTGGCTCTTCTGATATAAGCGGACCAGGTTTGTGTACTAAGCTAGAGCACAGTAACTGCAGGCCATCAGGAGTTTTTGAGAACATGTCCAGCTCATTCCTGCCCTCAGGCTTCTACCCTGCTCTCTCCTCCATCTGCAGATTTTCTCTGACCTGTCTGCCTGGCTGCCTTTTAGTCATACTTCACATTCTTAGTTTTGATGTTACATTCTCAGTGAAGTATATAATGAACCCCTAGACTAAGATAGAGCCTCCTATTAAATGGATTCTTGGTCCCAGGACTTTGCCATCATAGTCCTTGAAATTAAGGAACCAGTGGCCTGTCACCTTTGGGTCTCACTGCCTAGCATGGTGCTTGGCAGGTGGTAGATGCACAGTAAATATTTTTTGACTGTGTAAATGAACAACCACTTACCTGAAAGACTGCTTATTGAGGACAAATGTGGGTTTGGGGCTCTCTCCAGAACCCTACTTGGTTGAACTCAATACAGTCCTATACCTGGAGTGAGTGGTTTTTCACCTACCTTGTTTGGAAGCAAAAACAAGTGGGTTGCTAGCCGTTAAGTTTTACTTTGTCACATTGGCTTGAGATTATGGCAGAAACACCCCTTTAGAGCCACACCCTTAAGACCTGTGTTGTACATAGAACTTCCTGTAGGTGAGGCCACCCTATGACCAGCTTCTTGTTATAATACTACTCCTAATTCAGCACTGTGGGCTGTGAATCAGCTTGTCCGGAAGCTCTGGAGGGCTACCCTGCATTCTCTCCTTTCTTGTGAAGCTTTAGGGGTTTGTCACATATCCTGGTTTGCCTCTTCAAGTCCATCCTGGTCCAGTGTTAGCCCCTGTGTCACCTCTCAGGACCTTCCTCAGACTCCTACAGTAGCAGTATAGCCAGGTGTGGTACACATGGATCTGCTGCTTATTAACTGTGTGATCTTGGGCAAATTCCTAAACTCTCTGAGCCTCAGTTGCCCAGTCTGTAAAATGGTGTGGCTAGAATCTACCACACAGCGAGGTTGTGAGGGTTACATGAGCTGACATATATATGTTTAGCATAGACCCCAGAATAGAATAGGCATCTTAAGAAGTGTTAGTTCTCTTTTATAGCAAAACCATCCTGTTAGTTCTACCCATCCTGGCCTTAGTCACACATACCTAGTCTTCTAAGAGATCATGGGGAAGGCGATGCAGAGAGAGACTGCCCACACCTTGACTTATGGGAGGGCCAGGAGAGGGTATTTTTTTTTTTTTTCCTTTTTGTCTTTTTTACTGACCGGTACGGGATCGCAACCCTCGGTGTCGCGCCCATACCGGGGACCGGCAACGGGATCGCAACCCTCGGTGTTGTGCCTGCGCCGCGCTCAGCCAGTGAGCGGGAAACCGGTCACCACATGGGATCCGAACCCTCGGCGGGAGCGCCGCCGCGCTCCCAAGTGGCGCACTCTCCAGTGCGCCACCAGGTCGGCCCAGGAGAGGGTATTTAGTTTTTACTAGCCTGTGGTCTAAATGCTCCATGACAACTGTGAAAATGTGCAAACTCATTCTTGAGAGGAGTGTCAGGAGTCATGCTGTGCTAAATAGTGGGGTGGCATAAAAACAGCTGTGTTCCTAAAGCCAACAAAAGGGGTTGAGAGAGGAAAACTTCTAGATTAAGTCTAGAGAGGAGGGAAAAATCAAAAACCTAGACCTAGCATTGCTGGTAATTTAGTTTCTCTTTTATGAGTTGGGATGGAGATGGAAAAGAATTGTTGTAATTGAAACCCATTCAGGTTTGCATAATAAAACCTTCAGAAATAGAACAGGGGAGGCACTTAGTTTGGGGGATGGGTTGTTAAGAAATAATTTGCCCTTGGGTGCAATAGCATGATTGGTTGCCTCCTTGGTTTTATAAAGAATAGCACAGTATATATTGTCTCCTTGGTATTAACTGCTTCAGAATAGAGGGGAAGAAGAAAAGAGCTGAGATACAGAAATGGCATCTGACCTTTACTTCTTGTCTCGTTTTAAAATTCTTATTAAAATAGGTCCAAGTTCCTTGTATTGCTTCATTAGGTAGGTGAATTATTGAGTTTGTAGCAGTTCTAGTTAATTGTGCTGTTTTAACATGGTTCCCCAGGAGGCTGTTAGGAGCTTTAAGGGGAGGAGCTACTGAGCAGTGTGTTAGGTGTGTGGTGTACATGCTAGGCGTATGCACGCAGTTTTACCTTATCAACAATGACAGCAGTTGATGACAACTCAGTGCTTTAAAGAATACTTTTCTGTCATCTGCAAAGAATTGTGATTCTGGTGGACTCCACATCTCAGGAAGCGTGTAGTTGCTTTGTGCTTCCTCCTAACAGCCAGGAGGTACAGGCCAGAGCTCCCACACCACTTACCAAGGTTAGAAGACGGAAATGGCAAACCCTTCCTGCAATCAGAAAAGAAGGGAGGTTAGTTAACATGTACAAAAAAGAAACATTTTGCTATGGTAGTGACCTGGCATTGTTTGGGGCCAACTTTTATTGGGGCTCCTGCTAAGTTCAAAATATAACAGAGACCTAGTACGTGGACACAGAGAACAAAATAGGGTGCCCATCCTGGAGGAGGCTGCTCTTTCCTACCATTCCATTGCCAGACCCTTTTCCTCCGCCTGTCTCTCAGGTATTCATTTTCGTATGAATTGGCAGTATCTTCCCTTAGTTCTTTTTTTTTTTCTTTCGCACACTCTTCTTGGGTGATCTCATCTATTTTCTGCAGCTTTAACTTCCATCTCTCTGCTGGTGACTCCCAGATCTTCAACCTAGTTCTCTCTCGCAAGCTGTAGTTGGCACAGCTAATAACCAGCCGACAACTCCACCAGATATTCAAACTGACCTTGTTCAAAACCATACCCATTCCTTTACTGCCCCAGCCTTCTCTACTTTTCCTGTCCTAGTAAACAGCGCCACCATCCACCCCACCACCGTGGCAGAAATCAACACATCGTGCTTAACTCTAACGTTCCCCTAATGTAATTGGTAAGTCCTGTGAATTCCACCTCATAAAAATTTCTTGAATCACCTCTCTCCATTGCCACTGTCTCTGCCTTCATCACTTCTCCTGAACTTCACTGCAGCCATTGTTAAGTCTCTCTGCTTTAGTCTCCCAATTTTTCTGTCCTCTCAAAGCCACCACCCAGGTGAGAGAGACACTCCAAACCCTCAACAAATTTACAGTTTAAGGAAGGGGAAAAACAAACATGGGGGGGAAGCAATTTATACACATATTTACCACAAAACCATATTAGCAATTTCCAAGACTTAGCAGACAAAAGGACCTCGTTGTTAAAAAGAACAAGAGAACAGAAATGCTTAAAGAGGCAGACACTTCTGGTGGAATGGAGATGATGATACAGGCTAAAACAGAGGGCACTGGGATTTCAGCCAACCAGTTCATTTATTATGACCTATGTTCAGCAACTCTAGGAGTGTTTTTACACATCTGATCATATTTGAATCATCAGTGGCCCTGCAAAGTTGGTGTTATTTCTCATTCTAAAGATGGGGAAATTGAGAGACTCAATGAAATCGTGACTTCAGGTCATGCAGTAGCTAAGTGGCTAAACTGGGACTCTCAATCTCCCTCAGCTTCTGATCACAGATTTCATGCTTGTTTCACAAAGTCATTGCCATTGGTGTTTGCTCTCATGGGTCCAAACTAGCTTGTTCTTCTTTGGATTGCTGGTGTAGCCTGGTAGCAGTTCTTGATCAGAAGACCTTGGTTCTAACCTTGGTGCTTTGACAAGTTGTCTTGGTGGCGGGGACTCTTATCCTTTCAAATTACAGAAGTTATTAGAAGCAAATGGCAAAATGACTTGATCAGTTGTTGTTAGGCATTTCTAGTGCCTATCGTAGTGCTTGGTACATGGTAGGTACTCAGTAAATATTGAGTAAATGAATAAAATGAATTTATTTAACACCTATGTAGCATGTACTAGTTACAGTTAAGATCGGACACATGCCCACAGTTAAGAGCATTGTGGAATTCAGAGTATTCTTACTGTGTTAACCAATTTACTCTACCAGTACTAGAAGCAGACTGTAAACGTGCCAGTTCTATGTGTAATATAAGACGAAAACCTTCCCAGAGAGGATATCCAAGGGGCCCTAGGTCCCCACTTCTCTCCTATATAACCTGTAAACAAATAATTCAAAGATCCTCCCCCCAATTTTTGTATTCCGCAAGCTTGAAAATCACAAAGAGTTGTTAAAGTGGTCATAACAGTGCGCAAGTGAAGAGTGAACTGTATTTAATTTTAAGAATGGCATTAAGCCATATACTAATAGGCACTTTATGTTAAACAAGGATGAAATGTCTTGCTGTTGTTTTTTGTTTCTATTTGAAAACCTTATAATTGAACAATTTCTGGATCAATTCCTTTTCTCCCCCTCCAGCTGCTTGTTTCATTCTTGACCTCTGATGACAAAATGGTACAGATGCTGAAATAAGCAATGTGTTTGGATTTGGGGTTCCTTTCATCAAGCTTGAGGGGATGATTTTGAGAGTTGCACATCTGGTTCGCTAACTGGTTCAAGTCATATTAAAGATTTACCCGCTAGTCTTTCCCAAGTGGAGCACAGCATAATTATTTGCCATTGAGAAAGACAGTGGAACAGAGGATGTATTTATCATCCTGGAAGCAACTCTGCTCTTTTGGGGAAGGAGATAAACAGGCCATATTGGGCATCTACTAATGTACTTAGGGGCTTTACAGGTGTCCATACTTTATGAGTTAGGAATTTCTATCTTCTTCTTACAGACGAATCACAGAGTTTTATCAATTACCGAGTACCTTTTAGCAGGTGAGTGAGAGAAGCAGATTTTGAGCCTAGGTCTGCTTCTAAAGCTTCTTTGAACACCAAGGTGGCTCCAGTGGTCTTCTGGTTGGTAATCCAGAGGCAGCACAGAGTCTTGGAAGGAGAATCATTTTTGTAGCCAGACAGATCTGATTTTAAATCCAAGCTGTACCCACAAACTAGTTGTTAGTGTTGGGCAAGTTATTTCTCCTCTTTGGACCTTGAATTCCTGTTCAGTCAAACAAGCCTGTTGAAACCTTCTCAAGATGTTGTGCAAAGAATAATGATCATGAGTATCCTACATAGTCTCCAGTCTGTGCATTCAATAAATGGTAATAAAGTTTGAATATCTCTAATCCAAAAGTCTGAAATCTGAAATGCTCCAAAATCCAAAACTTTTTGTGTGCCGAGATGATGCTCAAAGGAAATGATCATTGGAGCATTTGGATTTCAGAGTTTTGGATTAGGGATGCTCAGCTGGTTAAGTATCTGCAAATATTCCAAAATCCAAAAAAAATTCAAAACGTTCCTGGTCCCGAGTATTTCAGATAAGGGATATTCAACCCATATAGTTACTTCATATAAGCTTCTTTTCAAAAATAGTCATCCCTACCTTCCCCAGTTTTCACATTTACATGTAGGATACAAATTCCTTGGCTTTTGTGAGTGCGAAACCCAGCTGTGAACCAGGACTCTCTATGTGGACAGGCTGGGTCATAACAAGAGCTACCAGAGGGATGAGACAGCCTCTGTTTATTATTACGGCCTGTTAACCTGGACCTCAGTTATGATAATGACTGTGCTAGCCCTGTTAAAATTGATCACTTCTTGAATGAGGTACCAGACCCTTCTGTTTCAGTTTGAAGCTTCCATTCTAGGCTGCCCTTGAAGAAGGTCTGTTTCTGTGATAGGTGCCCTAAAAGTAGGTCAGTGAGACCTCATTAATTCTTTTATTAAACTGACCACTAGCCCCTGCTTTGTGCCAGGCTTGGTGTTATAGATGGAAGGTGAACAAGCTATATATAGAAACCTGCATTTATATTACAAGGTAAAAATGGAAGGTAAATGAGCTCACAGCCCAGCTAGGGAGATAAGATATGGAAACCTGCATTTATATTATAAGGTAAAGAGGTAGAAGGAAGTGTGAGGCACTGTGGGAGTGCAGAGGAGGGGCTCCTAATCTAACCTGAATGGTGAGAGAATGGGTGTAGATTAGAAATAGCTCCACCTTAGAAATGTGGCCTCCTAAGCCAAAGCTTTGGTAGAACTTAGCTAGGCGAAGGAATGTCAAGTGGAAAAAGCACCATGTATAAAATAAAAGTTACAAGGGACAGACCTCTGTAAGTATTAAATTTAGCTGCCTATCAGAATCATCTAGGATCTTGTTGAAAATGTAGTCTTCTGGGACATGTTCTCTGAGTTTCTGATTCCACCAGTCTGAATAAAATTGGTGGGTCTTTTTACTAAACTTCCCAGGAATATCCTCTTAGATCAGTCTGGCACCAGCCCTTGGTGAGTAGAGCGTGGAGAGAGGAAGCTTGAATAGTTAAGCAGAAGCTGTAGCAGAAGGACCCTGCAGAGCTGTTGTGAGGATTGACTGAGTTAATCTATGGACAGTGCTTCACCTCAGAAGTGAAGTACTTCTCAGACGGTATTGGCACCTACTAAGCATTCATTAGACGTTGGTAGTCATTGCTGTTAACAATAGTTATTTTATTATATTATATTATAGTAAAAAAGGATTCCCCCCAAGTTTTCCAGGTTATAGGTATAGTACTAATTTCAGTTATTTTGACTGGTTAAGCCAATTTGGCACAAATTCAATTTTGATATTGAGGATTTGGATGGGGAAGATAAAGGAAAATCATTTATCCTTCCTTTCGTGTTTGCATTTTGTCAGGTAGAAACTTAGCTCTTTGGTGGCAACACTAGCAGAATTCTTATTTTGGAAATAGAATTTTCCACTGATACATTTGTTATTTTGTCAATGTGACTCCATTAGTTTTCATTTATAATCTTGATTCAGTTTTATAGGAATAATTTAGTATGCAGTGTATCTCCTTCATGGAAGGAAAACAAATACCAGCCGCGCAGAAGCAACAGTAGAGAAACAGCCAGACTTTTAAGGTTATTTCTCCAGCATTTTTAGGTGGTGCCAAAATGGGGAAATAACTTAGGGATGAGGCAGTAATTAACTGTGGGCCCTAATATTACCATTCGGGGACCTTTTTTGTTCTTACTACTCTAACATGCTTTTACATGTATTGGCTCATTTTATCTAATCCTCACAATAACCCCGTGAGCTTTGTGTTATTACTCACACTTTACAGGTGAGAACACTGAGGCATAGAGAACTTATTTTCTGAAGGTCACACAGCTAGTGTGTGGTCTTACTAGGAATTGAACCTAGAATTTTCCTGTGGTTTCCAAAAACTGAATCACAGGTAGTGCTTTTCTGTTTTTTCTTTTTTTAAATCCTAAATCAAGGTTGCTCACCTGTAGTGGACCTAATTTAAACTGCTCGTTGTATTTTCCATTCAAATTTTTTAAGTTAATCACTAGTCCTGCCTCCAGTACAGCCTAAATAACCTCCATCTCTCAATCTGGAACATTTTATCCTGCCTCACTTTGTTTGCTTCTTCTTGGCCTCAAACCTTAGGATGTATCTACTCACTCTATTCTCTCTGCTCGTGGCCTTCCACACCTGATATTCAGCACTGCTTAACCTTCGGTTTATGTTCCTGAATGTTCCCCTGTCTGATTACCTTGCAGTTGCCTGACTTTTAGGTGAATACTTCCCTCAGCACTCTTGAGAATGAGACATAAATCTGTAGTCTTTGACCCCAGCTGATCAGTATCACTCAAAGAGCTTTGACAAAATACACATGCCTGGGCCCCACCTCCAGAAATTCTGTAGACTGGAGCTCTGAGCAACTGTATTTTTAAAAATCTCTAAATCCTGTTGCTCAGTTAGTTTTGAGAACTACTGGCCAGAATGCTCATAGCACAGGTCTTAGTAAAGCATCCTTTTTAGTTTCTCTCTGTGCAAAGAAAAGATTTTCAGCATTTTTTTTTGGTGGGAGGGAAGGAGACTTATTAAACACAGCTTTATTGCTTTTTCTGAATATGAATAAAATAATGTAGAAAATTCAAAAATTGTGGAAAAAGATGGAAGGAAAGTAAAAGTCATCCCCAGTCTTACCACCTAGAGTTAATTACTGAAAACATGGACACCATCCATTCAAACATTTGTGTTAGGGTTGGGGTTGTATATGTGTGCATGCAATTTTGTATAAATGGAATCATGATGTAAGCTATTTTGTAGGTACTGTTTTTACTCACTGTGTCTTGGGCATCTTTCACAGGGATGGGCCTTCTAATACCATTAGGAAGCTAAACTTTATATTCTTAGAAGGCAAGATAAATTTCAATTTAAACTATTAGGTTATGGAGGTGATAGCAGTTTGGAGAGGTAAGTTCTGCTGATGGTGGTGATGGCTCTTCCAAGTATTGAATGTGCTGGGACTTCAGGATGGTAAGGAAATGAGTTGTGGACTGAAGGCTAATGTTTCCGAGTTCATTTGGTGATAGCATAAGAACGGGAAGTGAAGATGCCTTTCAAATGGTATTTTTTTTAACGTGTGAGTATTTGAATGTGTTAGACATGTTGTCATCTAACAGAAAATATAATGTGGAAGGGAGTAAATTGAAAATAAACTTATATACATTTCATTGCTCGTGAAGAATACAATTACATGTGTGAGGTGTTTGTTAGTGTCTACCTTCCTGGACTCTTGTGATATTGGATGTGATCTTTATATGCAGCAGCCTGCAGGTTGCTGGGGAAATGCTCTGTGTATTTAATCATGTTGCAGTCTTACTTGTTTGTTTGGTTTTTTTAATGTAAGAAAATGTCTTTGGCTTGCTTTTGTAGCCAGATTGATTTTGCTTGTGGGTGTCCAGATGCTGATGAGCAGTAATTAGCATAAGAAGGAGGTTGGAAAGATGTTGAACATTCTTTCCAGGTAGCCAAACAAAGGATCCCCAAACAGAAATTATTGTCAGGTATCAGGTTCAAGAGTAGCAGCCCTTTTCTCTTCTAGATGTGGTCTATTAAAGGATGTATGTGTTAGGCAGGGTAGGTCACCACTGGGGTTAGGGTTGCAGAACCTTGCTTGAACTGGTCATGGGGGTGATTTTCTGCAGCTGAGCATCTGTCTTTGGGAGAGTAGTAACTTTTAAACCCTCCAGTAGCCTAGTAGAAAAGAGCCCTGGGGGCTGGATTCAGAGGACTTGTATTTTCATTTCTGGGATAGCTCTTGTGCTTAGGCTCTGTGTTGTAGATGTCGTTTGCTCTCTCTGAACCTCAGTTTCTTCACCTTTAAGATAGAGATGGTATTTCGCAGTGTGTGAGAAGTGAATGAGATAATGTATGCAGAAAGTGCTTTGTATACTATAAAATTATGTACATGTATGATATGGTAGTGGTGTGTATTACATTCAGTGTTTTTCCCCATCTCTTCTACTTTCCTTACACTTTTTCTTTGTAACACTTTTCTTGCTTGTCCCTGGCTCCAAAATATAAAGAAAATGTTAATTTGTTTCCTGTTTGCTGCAGGGTTACCATAAAATAAATTAAGTGTATCATTTTGATAATCACTAAAAAAATATGTCTACCCCTTTCTTAAATGTATTGATTACTAATAAATCATGTCTATGTTAAGTATGCCTTCCGGCTAGCAAACTTCTGGAGTAAAAATATTTGCTAGCTGAGTTAATAGGCTGATTTTCCCGATGATATGTCAGCCAGTCTGAGGTTACTGTTGATGATGGTGGTGATGGTTTCTCACACTTACTATTTGCTGTGTTCCAGGATATACATGATGTCATTATCCCTAACATCAGCTCTATGTGGGGTATCATTTAGCCTGTTTTATTACTGAAGAAACAGCCCCAAAGTAGTTAAGTACTTTCTCAAATTGCACACACAGTTTAAATTCATGTCTACTAGAACCTAAAGCCCATATTCTTGATACTGTGCTTCAGTCTCTCAAGGAGACATCTGAAAACCAAAAAGGTAAATGACATTTAATCACCAAAGCAACAATGCAGTAAATTTAGCTATTTCTAGAAATAAAATAGGAAAACTTATAATATTGGCATGGCAGGGCAAGAAAGCTCTATTACCAAGTTTTTGGTATTTGGTAGTGTGGGATGTGAAATACTTTTTGTAACTTCATCCTTAATTTTTGAAACAATGAACTATGCTATAATAAAGTTTTTTTCTGTATATTTCATATTAAGTTAGATATTTTTTCTATGCTGTAGGCTTGGCGTGGGTCTCAGTAGCAGAGTAGTGGGAAAAGTAGAGCCTTTTAGAACAGGCAGACTTGAGTTCAAATCCCAACTCTCACCAGCTGTATAACCATGGGCATGTTAATTAGCTTCATTGATCCCAGATTCCTCATCTACACCAGTGCTTCTCATAGTTTGTATTGCAGACCAATTACCTGGGGATCTCATTAAATGCAGATTCTGCTTCAGTAGGTCTGAGGTGAGGCCTGAAATTATGTATTTCGAACACACCCCCCTCACCCCCACCACATACACACGTGATGCTGGTGCTGCTGGTCCTCTGGCCACACTTTGAGTAACAGAGATCTATGAAACGGGATATTGATATCTGCCTCACAGACTTGTGGCATGTAGTAGGTGCTTAACAAATGTTAGCCCTCTTCCCTTCTTCTTCTAACAATCCTGGGACTTTCTTGGGGACGGCCTTTTTATTTAAGAAGTGGATCTGAAAATATCTATTTCCAGCATGCCTTATCTCTGTTAAAAGTCCCAAATGACAGAATGCATTTCAAAAGTAATGAGCTCAGGATTAAGCTTTGAGATGAAAGATGTCCACATGTGAGCAAAGCCTCATAACTTAGGAGGGTGTCATCTTAAGGAGTTAACCCAGAAGTAGAAGTCATTTAGGAAGTCTGTGTGACAACCTTTGTAAGATGGCTCAAAGGAAACCTCAACTGACCTGTTCCATGAGTTCATTCACTCTTTACTTCTTCAGCCAATATTTGTTGAGCACTTAATGATGCCAGGCAAGGTGTTAGACCCTGGGAGACACAGATGGACCACCTCAGCCTCCGCCCTGGAAGCACTCACCTTCCTGTGGGGAGACAACATGCAAATAATGACTGTGATACAGTACATTAGAAGCTATACAAGGAGCTAAGTACAAGATGCAATTGGAAGCACTGAAAGAGGAAATAGGCTTCTAGTCTACTTGGAAGAGCCTTGGATATCTTCCCTGAGAGTAGAAAGACTGGAAGTGAGTAGGAGTTTCCCAAGTGGACAAGAAATGGGAAAAGCTTTTAGACAGGGGGAATAGCATATACAAAGTCACTGAGAATGTGATGGGACTCCGGGAAAGGCAGGTATTCCAGTGTTGTAATCTTGTGGTCTGAGGCTAAGCTCATTGAGCCAGACTGCTGGCTGTTTTTGTCAAGACTAGTAGGGATGACCAGGAGGGCAGAGGACCTGGACCAGCCTTCTCCTGAGCCAGCCTGAGCAGACACTCCTAGCACAGTATCACAGCTCTTATATGTGCCTAAAACCTTCAAAAATGGAGAGTCAGGAAGGAGCCACAGCCCACATACTGTCTTCTTTGGCTGTCGTCTGTAAGTCTACTAAATTCATTTTATTTTCAGGATATTTTGTAGGTTCTTCTGTGTTAATTCCAGTTTTGGTCTCCTTAAGACCTGGAGTTCATTTGATGACATCAGTTATGAATAACATGATAGCATAAATACCTCTTGAATTTAACCTCTTTGCAGTTCCTATCACTACCTATCCCCCACTACCCCTGTTCCCCTTAGTTCCTTTCTCAGGTCATTATAGCCTTCTTCTCCTATAACTGGCTTCCTATTGGAATTCTTGCCTCTCTTCAGCCCATCCTTTTCTCGTTCCAAAGTCCTGCAAGACACAGATGAACTACTTCTGGTGCCTCAAAAGTATGAATCTGCTCATGTGATCCTGCTGCTTAATCCTTTAAAGTCTTCCTAGTCAGGTCTAGGATAAAATCTAGACTCTTGTATGACATAGATACCTGCCCATTTTGCCTTCTCTTGTAACCCCCTTCTCTCATCCCTGTTTGCAGCTGGCCTGAACTCTTGCAGTTCCTCTCAGTGTTACTCTTTTCTCACTTCCACATCTTGTCATTTTTTTTTTTCCTTTTTGTCTTTTTTCGTGACCGGCAATGGGATCGCAACCCTCGGTGTCGCACCTGCACCGCGCTCAACCAGTGAGTGGACCGGTCTCTACATGGGATCCGAACCCTCGGCGGGAGTGCCGCCACGCTCCCAAGCACCGCACTCTACCAAGTGCGCCACCGGGCCTGCCCCACATCTTGTCATTTGATGCTTTCCTTGACTGAGATACTCTTTTTACCTCATTCTCTATGAGACTGATAACTTACTCTTTTAAATTTCCCCTAATCCTGCTTCCTCCTTGAAACCTTTCCTGATTTTCCACTTCTGATCTTAGATTTGTCCCTTCCCTATGCTCCCAGCAGTATCCCTCATGTGCAGTGGTTGTTGGCTTGCTTATTTTCAGCTCTGCCAGGCATGGACCATGTCTTGTGCTTGGGGTGGGTAGGAATTTCTTTTATCTTTTATATCCCTTTAAGTAGGCTCAATCAGAAGAAAAAAATACTTTTTATTATGGAAGTTTTCAAAAATATACAATGGGAGAGAAAATTATGTATTGAACCTTTAGGTACCTATCACCCAGCTTCAGTGATTAACATTTTGCCAATCATGTTTAATCTCCTCCCCTCCTTTTTTTCCCGGAATATTTTAAAGCAACTCTAGATATCATGTAATTTTACCTCATATATGGAATTTTTTTTTTTCCCTTTTTTTGTATTTTTTTACTGACCGGTAACGGGATCGCAACCCTCGGTGTCGCGCCCATACCGGGGACCGGCAACGGGATCGCAACCCTCAGTGTTGTGCCCGCCCCACGCTCAGCCAGTGAGCGGGAACCAGTCTCCACAAGGGATCCGAACCCTCGGCGGGAGCGCCGCCGCACTCCCAAGCGGCGCACTCTCCAGTGCACCACCGGGCTGGCCCCATATATGGAATTTTTTAATTTACAAAATCAATAACCGATATGAACTCTTGGAGTTAGGCATTTTTCTAGCTGGAATACATATGTTAACATTAGGATCTATTGATAGTTTAGCCTCATACCATTAGATGTCAGAAATATATATGGAATTTTTTAATTTACAAAATCAATAACCGATATGAACTCTTGGAGTTAGGCATTTTTCTAGCTGGAATACATATGTTAACATTAGGATCTATTGATAGTTTAGCCTCATACCATTAGATGTCAGAAATAGCTTATCAGGGTTTCTCATCCATGGCACTACTGACACTTTGAATCAGATAATTCTTTGTTGTGGGGGGCTACCCTGTGCATTGTACAGTGTTCAGCAACATCCCTGGTCTCTACCCACTAGATGCCAGTAGCAAGACTGTCATCATAAACACACTCATAAAAATTGCAAAAGGTATCAATCAGTGGAATCCTGTTCCCCCCAACCACCCATTGAGAAGCACTGACAGAAAGGGAAGAATTTTATACCTGTTGAGGTCTGGGAGGACTGTCAGTAGACAGTTGGAAAAACTGAGTCCCAGAAAGGAAGAATGCCTTTCTGATTATTATTGTACTTACTGGTATCATGTTGGAGAATAAAATCTGTGTTTTCTGCTCCTTCTGCCAGTATGTGTCCCACTCTACCACATGTAGTTTCCAGGAGCTACTAGGATGATGTCAGAGGCCTCCTAGGAGCAGGAAGAATTCTTGTGGTCCTGGTGGGAGTATCTCCCTGAACAGGGAAGATTGCATGGCTAGGCTGAGGGGAGTTATGGAATATACCCACCCCCACCCCGAGCAAGGACACACTGCTGCTGATTTGTAGCCGTACCCAGCATCTGCTGAGGCCGCTCATCATTCCTCTTTACCAAATATTTATTATGAAGCAGGCTGGGGAACTCTTTCCTTGAGAATACATCTTGAATTCCATAGTGGTAGACAAGTAGGATTTGTTTCATAGAGATTATTTTGAAGTCAGTTTTTGCCAAAACCATCTGTTTTGTATAAAGCAGAGGGACATCAGAGTTTGTTTGTAGCTTTATTTAAAATGGGCTCTCTGCTTATTTCTCACAACTCATTTTGCTAAGGAGTGCCCTGGAAAGTTGGGTGCTAGTAAATTTAGTTCACCACTAGAAAGGCAGATTTGGGGCAGTGGAAGGAAAGGTAGCCTTTGGAGTCAGAGCGATCAGTCTCTGGCTCTTACTAGCTCTGAGAGCTTGGGTAAGGCCCATAATCTCTCTGGACCTTATTTGTTCTCATCTGTACAATGGTGAGAATAATTCACTCCATAGGTGGTCAAGTATTAAATGAGAAAGAGTATGTGAAGGACCTAGCATGATAATCTGGTACATAACACTAATAAATATTTTTCTCTCTTAAGAAAGACCCACTGGGAAAGGCACATAGATCTCATAGGCCCTTAGCTTGTTGTCAGTACAACTGTAAAATGGCTGCACTGGGTATATGGGAAGATTAACTGGTGAGAAAATGATGATGACAAAGTACTTAGTATATTTGTCAATATATATTGCTGATTATATCCTGTTAGTAAAATAGAGCATAGACACATTCTTTAGAAATGCAGTATGTTTTTTAGGACTAACTAGATTCTTTTATCTCTGCCCTAAGAGTACTTTAATCCCGTTAGAATGTGATCTCAAAGCATTTTCACAACAGAGATATCTGCATGTTTTCCTGGTAGATTTTGTGTGTGAAAGATTATAGGATTGTTTAGTTTGTTAGTCTGAG
Organism: Galeopterus variegatus; assembly: GCF_000696425.1. NCBI lineage: Eukaryota > Metazoa > Chordata > Mammalia > Dermoptera > Cynocephalidae > Galeopterus > Galeopterus variegatus. The sequence continues at coordinate 1,072,219 of NW_007726170.1, forward strand.
ACTATAAATAGAAACTATATAAGTGCAGCACTGAAATTCCTCCTGTCCTTTCACTCTGCCGCATGACTGGCTGAAGGAAGAAGGGTCAAGAAGTCAGACGTCAAGAAAATGAACGTAAGGCTGCCTTGGGACCGTGAGCAGGCTTTGCTGGCTTCTGTGGAAATCAGCTGAAGGCCTGGAGCCTGGAGGAAGTGTATGTGGGGCTCAACAGTTGGTGAGGCTGCAGCAGCTTGAAGGAGGACTTTGCTGCTTAATGTGGGAAGAATAGGAGGAGGAGATTGTGGCTGTTTGAAGAGCACAAAGGCAGGACTGTTGAATAAGATGAAAGTAGTGAAGAGGTAGGTTTGGATCATTCTTGGAAGGCCCTGGAAACAGGCTCCTCTCTTCCCCCAACTGAGTTTCTATCTAAAGCGAAGGCTTTCAGAGGAGCGTGAAAACACCTCCTTTACTTTGGGGCTGTGATGATCAGCTCTCCTGCACCAAGCCTCATTGATGCTTGAAAGTGGGAAACTGGGAGAGCAAAGACCGCCGATGCGGGGAGAATGTGGGATAATTGTGGCATTTGGGCTTAACCTGGGGTGTATGAATCCAGGCCAGAGTGTGTTGTGCTCTGACAGGGTTCTGCTCTGCTTTCCCAGCCTTCCAGTGCTATTTGAGAATACAGCTCGCTAACCACTGAGAAGGACTCTTTACAAAAGAGAGGCTGATTGTCTCATTTTAAGATCTAAAAATTTTCTATGTGTTTTGTTGGGTGGGGGTAAGGAGAGGAGTAGTAACTGTATGATGTACTTTTTTTTCTTTGTACAATGTACTTTTCAAACCCTGAAAGAGCTTCTAGGCCACAGAGTCAGTTTAAATTAATTTAGATGAAATACTCCTAAAAGTGATATGCTGTAGGAATCTAAACTGAACCAGCCACACTGACATACAGCTGTCTTCATCAGAGGACTTGCTAATGGGCTCAGTCTGGTGAGTCAGAAACTGGTCTTGTTCCAGTTCTTCATCATACTGCTGGGTGTAGGTGCTACTAAGGTGAGTACTTGTGGGAGTACAAAGATAAAACAAAGGTGCTAAAATTGCCTTTACAAGGATGTAGGTTAATTTAATTTTAAAAAAACTCTATCTGTCCTTCCAGCCAGGTTCTCCAGAGTCTGTGTATAATGGAAACCTGTCCTAAGGAGGTACTTTGAGACAAGTGAAAAGAAGGGAGTGTGCCTTTTCACCAGCAGTTTCTTCTAGTTCTAGGACTTTCTCAACTGGAATGTTTGGCTGCTTCTAGAAACAAGTGAGGCTGTGCACTCAACTTTGCTTGTGGTTAACACCTGAACTCTCAGGACTCACTGTCTTTCTTTTGATCCTACCTTGGACTTCCCAGAAAATAACTTACTGAATTAGTGTATCCGTTAGGAATTACAGTTGATTGCTAGTAAGAGAGACTAGAAATAACAATGATTTAAACAAAATAAAACACATAAAGGTTTATTTCTCTCTCAGGTAAAACAAGTCCACAGGTCAGCAGGACTGGACTGGCATTTTCATGGTGTCATCAGAAGCCCAGGTTCCTTCTGTCATTCTGTTCTGCCATCCTTATCACAGGGCCAGGGATGTTTGTTTGCTTTTTAATGTGCCCCAAGCACCTATAAAAGTGCCTGGCTTCTATTTTCAAGATTGCCTCATGGTCCCAGATGGCTACTAGAGCTCCATTTATTACGTCTATATTCTAAATAGCAGGAAAACAAAAAAGGGAAAGGTAGAAGGGGATGTATTCCCTTCCTGGAAGTCCCAAATACCGGTTTTTCCTAAATCTCTGGTTTGAAGTTAGTCATATGGTTGTAAATAGCTATAAGGGAAGCTGTAGGTTTTTGTTACTGTTGTTGCTGTTTTTTAAGCTAGTCACATTACCTCTCCCAATAAAATAAATTCTATTACTAGGAAATATGAGGGTAATGGGTATTGGGTAGGCAAGTGGCAGTCTCAGTAGGTTGCTGCTACTTGGTATATAGAATATCTCTCTTGGGCAGAGTTTTGCCAGGCCTTCTCCAAGTTCCTGAAGTCATTGGTTGGTACCCAGCTCATCCTTCATGGTACTCCCAGAACCAGCATCATTCCCCAATCTACACTGCTGCCACCGGAGTGATGGGGTTGGTTTCAGTGACAAAGCACATGGTAAGGGCCATAGAAAACAAGATAGAAAACTACAGATTGGAGTAATTTTCTACAGGAGACGGTTGTATACACATGTGGCAGGCACTTAAAGCTTTTGTGAACCTCTCCTTCAACCCATCTGAGATATGGGCCTTCCCTGATGTATGAACACTTACTTGACTTAGGAAACTTCATGCTTTCAGCTCAAGCCCTGAGAGGGAATGTTAAATGCCGCATCGTTCTGGTCTTTTCCCTCTCAGCTCTTGGAGAAAAGTAGTATAGCACAAAGAAGCATTTTCTGAGCATACATATCCACTTCTTGCTGCAAGGTACATTTTCCCACAGATACAGGGCTGTAAATTAGTTAAGATAGAACTTAAACACTCTTTAAATCCATAGTGCTGCTGAAAGGAGAGAAAGAAATCCCATGAGAATGGTGAAAATAAGTGATTCAACCAAAGGCAACATTTATCATATTGCTTTGCACCTAGTAGGTGCTTAAACAATGTTGGTGGAGTCTCATCATAACTCAAAAATGAGAATACCGAGTTAATTTTGGCTATATTTCAGGTTAAATGGGTTTCAGTGGGCCTATTTCAATTGAAAAGGCATTCAACATTTCAAACAACAGACATATAAAAACTATATTTTGGATAAATAACCTTTGGGAATCTCATCATTTATATTCCAAGTTCACAGCTCTTACTTTTTTCTTGCCTCCTTTTTCTCGACTTTACTTGAAAAGAAAATTTTCAAACATACAGAAAGTCGAAAGAACTGTATAGCGAATACTCATGCACCCACCTCCTTGATTCTACAGTTAACACTTTGCTATATTTGCTTCATCACATATGAGGGTACTTCAAAAAGTTCATGGAAAGATTCGTATTATCTTTCAATTCTATTTCTCCATGAACTTTTGGAAGTACCCTCATATATATCCATCTTATTCATTCATTTTATTTTTTGATGCAGGAATCAAGTTGTAGATGGCAGTACATTCTACCCTTAAACACTAAAGCATGCATTTCATTAACCTAGAGTTTTATTAAAAATAAAAAATATATATATACACACACACACAAACATACATACATATATCCACAAACTTTTTGAAGTACCCGTGTGTGTGTGTGTGTGTGTGTGTGTGTGTGTGTGTGTGTACGCATGTGTATACGTATCTTCCACACGAGGGTTCTTCAAAAAGTTCATGGATGTGTGTGTGTGTATATATATTTATAAAACTGTAGGTTAATGTTATGAATGCTTTAGTTTTTAAGGGTACATTGTACTGCTGTTCACAACTTAATTCCTGCATCAACTAGTAAAATTAATGAATGAGTGAGAAAGATACACAAGAGTACTTAAAAAGTTCATGGAAAATAAAGTTGAAAGATAATGTGAATCTTTCCATGAGCTTTTTGAAGTACCCTTGAATATATATTTAGATAAAATTGCAGAGTAAAACAACACAGATCTTGAATGCACCATTTGATGAGTTTTAACAAATACATACTCTATCAAGATACAGAACATTACCACCACCCTGGAAAGTTACGTTATGCCCCTTCCTAGTCAGATTCCTCCCCCTACCTCACAAGGGTAAACATTGTTCTGAGTTTTCACCATAGCTTATGTTAGCTTCATCTAGAACCTCGTATCAAAGAACTCATATAGTATATACTCTTTTGGGGGTAAGTCTTTCACTCAGCATACTGTTTTGTTTTTTTCTGCCTCTTTTTTTAGAGGAATATTTAACCTTTTTTTTTTTTTGGCTGGCTGGCCAATATAGGGATTGAACCCTGGACCTTGGTGTTATCAGTACTATGCTCTAACCAACTGAGCAAATCGGTCAACCCTAGCATACTGTGTTTGAGATGCGTCTGTGGTTGTTGTATGCATTGGCAGTTTGTTCCTTTTTATTGCTGAGTAGTATTCCATTGTATGGATGTATTTTTCCATTCTTCCTGTTGACAGGCTATTTCAGGTTTTTGGCCATTATGCATAGAGCTGCTATGAACATTCTTATATAAGTCTTTTTGTGGCCATATGTTTTCATAATCTCTTAGGTAAACATCTAGGAGTAGAATTATTAGGTCACTCAGTAGCTGTTCATATCTTTGTTTGATAACTAAAATCTTATAATTGAATTTAGGGAGGACCTTATAAATCATCTAGGCCACCTCTCTCATTTTATAGACAAAGGTGTTGTGACCCAGAGAGTAGGTGGAGAAGAGACCTATTCACAGTCGCATGGAAGATTTTTCTCAAAGTGTGGACTAGAAATCCATGTCTGCTAACTCTACTGTAGTGTTCTTTATATCACATTTTCTTCCTTCTCCTGAAAAAGGAGGATGGAAACTAGGATTCTTTCTGAAAGATCATTAACTGTTTCAATTTTTGTTTGGGGAGAATTCAGTATTAGATATACCCAAATACAATGTATCGTGTTTGCTGCCCATGTATCTGTAATGTCAGGATCTGACCTTGCTTCTTTCAGTGTGCATCCCTGAACCTCTTCCAGGATGCACACAAAGCTGCTCATACTGCTTATTCTCCATCCTCTATGCTATAGGTCCTGCAAGATGAAATCCAGATTCTTTAGTCAAGTGTGCAAAGTTCTTGCTTGCTTCTCTTACCTCACCTTCCATCCCATTGCTCATCCCCTGCAACCTACCCTATGCTGTGTTCCTTCATATCTTCATGCCTCTAAACCCCTTGTGTTTGCCTGGAATGCCCTTCCCCTTTTGTCTCTCTGGTAAATTCCTACTCATTCTTCAGGATTTGACTCATCCAGACCTTCTCAGTGAATCAGCTATTCCTTTTTTCTCTGTTCTCATGGAGTCAGTTATTACTTTTTAATACATATGTACCTCTGAAAGCTAACTCTTGCATGGTATTTTGTTGGGATGCCATATTCAGCATTAGTTGAACTCCTGGCACAGTACTACATACTGAAGGTACAGAGATTAATAAATGTGGGCCCAGCATTTTAGGAGCTTACTACCATTTATTGGGGAGATCTTGTAGCAGTGTACTTCCATTATAGCATAATAAGCACCTGTATGTGCAGTAGAGTATGAGAGCTCACCTCCCCACATCCTTCTAAGTCTTCAGGAAAATAATCAAATTTTTTAAATAGGGGAACTAAATAGGTCACTGCTTCGCTGAGACGCTGGGAGGCAAATTTCTTTTCCTGCCTGAGTCTCTAGTTTTTCATCTGTAAAATGGGAAAACTCATTAAATGTGTTTCATAAGATTGTTGTGATAAACGAGGTAACATGTGCAAAGCACACATAGGCACATAGTAGGATTGCAATAAATGTTGCCTCTTTAAGTCCCCAGTCTCTAGCCCATTCCTTATCACATATTCAGTATTCAGTAAATGTTTGTGAAGAATAGGACTAGATGTATTTCGTGTATGTGTTAAAAGGGGCTATATTTAGATGCTGATACAGATCCATCTGTCTTGAGAAGAATGTTTGATTTGACTTGCATCAATATTCAACTGGAGTGGTTGAGCACACACACGTGACTCTTCTTAGGTTGCCACATCTCTTGCTAGGCAGATGTCCATTATAATGAAATGTAAAAAAAGAAAAAATAATAATAAAGGCAGAGGAATGTAATGTTATGGCTTGATTTGACAGGGCCTCCTGCTACTTCAGCTGCCAGTGGCAGGCATGGAACAGATTAATCTGTATTCCAGCATACCAGGGCTGAAGTCAAGATCGATCTAATTAGGGTATTTTAAACATCCTGCTTGTATCTAGAGCCTTACCAGGAACCAGACTGTCTGTCCATCTGGGGGAGCTGGGAGGAGGTGGGCAGCAAGGTTCAGCAGTGAAACAGAGATGGTTGTAATTTTAGAAGTGAGAGAAGAGCACTGCTTATGATTTTCTTAAAACAAAAGAGCTAATGGCCTTAGATGTTCATGGAAACAAAGGCAGCTCTGCAGCATGGCCTTGAATTTTAAAGTGGTCCTGCAAGGTCTTATCAAGATATGGGCCTGATGGTTGAAGTACAGTGACTAATTTCCATCCTAAGAGCAACTCTGGGCTGACCCATGTGTGACTTTCTTAACCATTTGGGCTTCTGGAAGGCAGGTGTAGGCTCTGAAGCTGGGTGGACAGAGCAGCCTGCCAGGCTGATCTAGTGTTTAAATGTCAGACCAATGCGCTGGTGGTTAGGGTCTACTCTTCATAGACCAGCATTCATACTTATCTATGCTCTGCACCCTACCTTCCCAATTGCATTACCTTTCATCCTGCCTTCCCTCCTGCACTCTGATCTCTTCTCAGCTCTTTGTCCATACCCTGTGCTTTCCAGTTTGATTCCTTTGCTTCATGTTGGTCCATCTGCTTGGAATACCCTTGCTCCCATTGCTCCTCCTTCCTGTACCTGTCCTTCAAGGCTCACTCAGTTCAAATGTCACCTTTCCTATCTTCCCACCACCCCTGGCTGGGAGAGTGCTTGCTCCATCAGTAGTTTCTGCCCTCTTCCCATTCACTATCACTTTCTGTAATGTCATTTTATTTATTTTTTAACAGCTTTGTTGTGATATCATTGAAATATAAAAATTGTATATATATATATATATATGTGTGTGTGTGTGTATATATATATATATATATATGGCATACAACTTGATGTTCTGATATACTATACACTGTGAAATGATCACCACAATCAAGCTAATTAACATATCCATCACCTCACTCAGGTACCATTTTCTTTTTTTCTTTTTTTTTTTTTCCTTTTTGTCTTTTTTCGTGACCGGTAACGGGATCGCAACCCTCAGTGTTGTGCCCGTACCGCGCGACCGGCAACTGGATCGCAACCCTCGATGTCGCGCCCACACCGCGCTCAACCAGTGAGCAGACCGGTCTCTATATGGGATCTGAACCCTTGGCGGGAGCGCCGCCACACTCCCAAGCGCCACACTCTACCGAGTGCGCCACCGGGCCGGCCCCAGGTATCATTTTCTATCATGTATTTTAGACATAATAAACCATTATCACCAGGCAGGCAGGATCAATGTCTGATTATGTCTGTCTCCAAATGCTGTATCTGATACATTGTAGGATCCATATGACTATTTTATGGAGAGATGAATAAATCCTATGCCAAGGATTTCTAAAGACCTTGCCCTGTAGCCTGGCTCTGCTCGTTAGTGCCTCCTCTTCCTTTCTGGTGAAGTAGTCTCCCCCTGCCCTGCCAGACTGAAACATAACAGATTCCAGTAGCACTCCTCAGAAATCTGGAGGCATCCCTCTTGGCACAGAAAGATGAGAAGTCAAATTTAGGAATTGTTACTGTGTACCTTGTCACCTTCTTCTGTTCTCCACTTCTCACCCCCTCTCCTCACCTTGGGAAGCTTGTTAATATAAATAGTATTCCATTTATCCCTGACTTTTAAGAATATGATCTAGGTGTGTGCCTCAAGAATTAAATGTGCCCATAGAACCCACAGTTCTGGCTTCTATCTGACAACTTACTCATTGAAAATGTGGAGCTGTGAGCTCATGGATAGTGTAGCACATCCAGTTCTATATCCCTCCCAGAAGTCCCTGGGGAAAATGTTTTCCTTTTATCTCAGTTCTGACTTCCTAACCTCCAGTCTGTATAACTGTCCCTCTCATTCGCTCCTCTTTCCTCCCCCAACTGAATTAGGAGCCCTTCACATGTGTGCTATGCATATTCCATGCATTGCCAGTTAATTGTTTACCTATTGTAGTTGTTTATTTCTTAGCCTTGCTCATAAGACAATGAGCTTCTCTAGAGTATACTACCTATCATCTCTACAGTCCTAGTACTTGCTACATTGCCCAGTACACAGCAGGTACTTAGAATTTTGAGTAAAGGAATGGCTGGTGTATGTACTACTTTGTGCCCTGTGATTGTCCTGAGGTTATAAAACTCAAGAAGGAGAAGCTATTTTTCATTTCCTGTATAGATCACATGTTGTATTTTTAGTTTTTGCAGCAAGATCAAAAGGCAAATGATTATCATGGCCAACTGCTTTATTTTTATTAAAAGATAAGAACATCTCTGCTTAGATGTGCTGTGTCCTTAACTTATTAGTAAATAGCCACTACCTGCCTTGGGGCTGTCTGCGGGTCTCCCAGAATCTTGTATTATTTGGCTTTATAGGCAGCCACACACAAGCATTTTATTTTAATTTATTGTGGGATTAAAGAGTCTGAGTGGGGCCGGCCCGGTGGCGCACTGCTACAGTGCGCCGCTTGGGAGCGCAGCGGCGCTCCCGCCGAGGGTTCGGATCCCACGTACAGATCGGCCGCTCACTGGCTGAGTGAGGTGCGGGCGCAACACCGAGGGTTGCGATCCCGTTGCCGGTCCCGGTCTGGTACGGGCGCGACACTGAGGGTTGCGATCCGTTGCCGGTCACGAAAAAAGACAAAAAAAAAAAAAAAAGAGTCTGAGTGAAGTTGGCCTTGCTCCATTTTAGGGTTAGAACAAATCTCAAGTTATAAAAAATAGCCCTACCAGCTGAGAAAGTCAAGCAATCTAGATTCCTGTTTTTCTCAGCAGGAGCTAGTTAGGATGACCCAGGCAGACTGGAACATGGTCAGTGGCAGACATGTGATCAGGATGCAGTATGGAAGGAGCTGGCTGGTGATCTGTGACAGGTACTTAGGTAACAGAATCTCTTGTGATGCTCTTTTTCTTTTTCTTTTGTCCTTTTTGAGACCAGCTGCACCGCGCTCAGCCAGTGAGCGTTGTGAGCGCACCGGTCATCCCTATATAGGATCCGAACCCACGGCGGGAGCGCTGCTGCGCTCCCAGCGCCTCACTCTCCCAAGTGCGCCACGGGCTCGGCCCGTGATGCTCTTTTTCAATAAAGCAGATCTCAAACTACTGTCTGTTGAGTGCCTCCTATGCACATATTTCATATGTTACAACAGCTTTAATAGGTGGAAGGGATAGCACCATTTTACAAGTGAGAAAGGTAGACTCAGAGATTAAGCACCATGCCCATAGTTTAACCAGCTAATGAGTACCAGAGATCAGATTTGAATCCACATGCGTCTGATCCTAAACCCTACGTAATCCACTTGTTGGCATGTCTGGACCAGATCCCAGGAGTTGGTCTTCTCAGTGTAACTATGTGAATTTCTCAGCTTTGGGACCCTGATAGGCCTACTTGCAAGCAGGCCTGTCTATGGATAAATGGCTCTCCTCACAGAAAGAGGTGATGTTAACCAAACGTCTACTAGAATTTGGACCATATTTTTTTTAAGAGTAAGGATGAGAAATGCTAGTCCATCCATCCTTTACAAAAGTGGCACATACTGTAAAAGGCTGGTTGCAGTGACTGCCAGAGTCCAGTTGTACAGTCCTGGAAAGACCTTTGATTTGGGTATACTAGGTCTAGGGTTCTTAAGGAGCCATCACTAAGAGATGAGAACACTCTGAAACTCCGTGGAAAATGTTACATTTGTGTATGTATTTTGGGAGGGATAGCATACATAGTGTTCATCAGATTCTCAAAAAGTGTCTGTCATGATTTGGGGAAAAAAAGTTACAAATGTGTACGCTAGTGACCCACAAAGGTGATTTTGACCTGAGGCAAGTCACATCCCTTCTCAGGGCTATTGTTTCTATATTCAGAACCTCACAGGAGTAGGGGTTTCTAACTCTCCTTCCAACTCTGAAAATTATAGAACTCTAACTGCCCATGGAAAATCTAACTTTTAGGCCCCTTGCTTATACACAGGGGTCTAACCCATTGCTAATCACTCTTGAGAAGATCTGGAGAAACTTGGGAAGGGTGGGCCAGAACCACCCCTCTAGGCAGTTTCAGTAATTAGTGTCTGAGGCAGTCCGTTGTCTGTTGAGCAGGGTGCCCAGCAGGCAGGGACTCATACTGGCACAATTTCAATACTGGCTCTCTAACACTCCACCTAGATGCCAAGATGCCTACCTCCCTTCCTGGTAATTTGGAAATGTAGGTTTCCTTAGCCTTCTTTCTGAGGAGTCTGTGTGTGTGTGTGCATGCGTGTGCACGCTGCTCTTCCTGATCCCTGCCTTAGACATTGTCCTCTGCACTGGGAGCTACCACATCCACCCCATCTGCTTTGACAGCTCCCTAGCCATCCTAGCCATCCTTCACCTCCATTTTATTGTCGAAATGACAGAGCAGCTGAGCAGTGCTGGCCAGCAGATAAACCTGTTATCTTCCCTGCTCTGTGTGCCTGCAGTTCTCCCCATCTCCTTGGTGCATGAAGAATTGACACCACCTTGGGCTGAAATCTGTTCTCAGGGGAGCTATATTTATTAGTAGCTAATGAAACCCCGTTTGTGTGTGTGTGTGTGTGTGTGTGTGTAAAATTTGGGGTAGCTGAAGTGTTTTCCTACCTGGTGTGTGTGTGTGTGTGTGTGTGTGTGTGTAAAACTTGGGGTAGCTGAAGTGTTTTCCTACCTGGTGTGTGTGTGTGTGTGTGTGTGTGTGTAAAAAATGGGGTAGCTGAAGTGTTTTCCTACCTGGCAGGCACCAGTGACCCACGGCAGGCCACAACACCCATATATAGAGAGATGGAAGAAACATAGTCAGCTTCAGGTCTCCTGAAATTGACAACCTGTCCTTTACTTAAAATCCCAAACAAAGAGGTAAATGTCATTTGTTCTTAGTCTACCTTTACAGTTGATCAAGGTATCTCCTGCTCTAGGCTGGGATGAGTTGTGGAAATGCGTGCTAATATGATCTGGCACAAAAAAAAAGATGATTCTTCCATATATTTCATTCTCCTCTTTGAAAATTACAGCTCCTGATACCCTTTCTCTGTGCCACCAGCACCCACCCAGTGCTCCCATTTCGTTAAGGTATAAAGAACATTCTCCTGCAACTCTTTCTCATCTATCTTAATCAGCAAGATTAAAAGGGAAAATTATTGAGAAGTTCTGGCTCAGTATTTATGGAACTGCCTGAAACCCAAAGTCTTTTCTTTATTTAGGCTTTGGTAGAAATTGCTTCTGGAAAGACTAATTCAGTAAAATAGAGGAGAGGGGTTGTTATTCGTGTCTTATTCCATGTGGCCTTTTACTTCATTTTACCCATTAGAACTGTTAATTTTTTTTTTTTAAAAGATGACCGGTAAGGGGATCTTAACCCTTGACTTGGTGTTGTCAGCACCATGCTCTCCCAAGGGAGCTAACCGGCCACCCCTATATAGGGACCTGAACCCTTGGCCTTGGTGTTATCAGCACCACACTCTCGCAGCTGAGCCACGGGCCGGCCCTAGAACTGTTAATTTTTTTAAATCCACATTTACACAGTGCTTGTCTTTTGGGCAGAGTGAGCCCACATGAGGCATATTTTCAGGTTTAGTTTGTAGTCTCTTTTATCTTCCTTTTTTTAGCTGTGTTGATGTCTACCTTTTATACATGGAAAATATATAAAAACCAGAAACTAGAAACCACCTAAAATACCCATGAATGGGACACTAGTAAAATTATGATAAATAAGTTTGTGTGCTGATATAAAAAGATATATTAGGGAATATATATACGTAATATACATAAATGTACATAAGTTACTTTGTAGTTTTTCTTGGGATAGAGGAATAGGGTAGTGGGAGGATGGGAAAAGGAAAAACTTAGTATAGGTGCTCAATAAATATTTGTTGAGTACATTTTATACCTTTTTGTACAGTTTGATTTTTGACCATGTGTGCCCATTGCTTTTATCTTAAAATCCATTGGTAGGGGATGGAGAGAATCAGTAATAAAGGGATAGAAGGCATTGCTTCCTGTGGTTGAGTGTAAATTCATTTTTGAGCTTCCTAATAGCCAAGGCAAAGAGGGAACTTTGATAAGGAAGTACAAAAAATTCATCAGGAAAAATATTTTTATGATCTTGATCTGTAAAAGCAATGTAGCTGCCAAGGAGATTGGTCTAAACTCAGATCTGATGTGTCTCTCCCCAGCTTTTTTTCATGATTCAGCCTTTGCCTACCTGACTGGCCTCCCCTCCTCTACATGTACATGACAATCCATCCAAACTTGTCTTTGCATATATTGTTCATTCTGCCTGGAATGTTCCCTCATCTTCTCTATGTTCTGTCATCTTCTCTATGTTCCCTAGTTGTTAGCTGTGGTTCTTCTTTTTGTATTTTAATATTTTCAGTTTGTTGTTATCTCCAGTGGGAATACTTCTAGGTCAGATGTCCCTCCTCTGTGCTCCCCAAGTTCCTTATGCCTAGCTCAGTAATGGAACTTGCCACACACAACACTGTAATTATTGTTTTTTTTCCCACTAGATGAGGAGTTCTTGCAGGTTAGGGATACTGTGGTGTTTGTTTTGGGCCCTGAGCACCCAGCACCTGCCAGTGAATGAATGAATGAGTGAGTGAATGAGTAATCTGAAGTTTGAGTTCTACCTCTTTCACTAGTTAGATGTGTGCGCAAGTCACTTTTCTCTGAGTCTTGGTTTTTCCATCTACACAATGAGAGATTTGGCTCAGATAACCTATGAGAATCTTGGCTCTAATTTTTTTCCCTTCCTCTGTGGTTGTCAGATTGTCATATATATACCTGGAGATTGTTACCAGCTGTCATGCTAAGTAATTTCAAAGTTTCAGAACTGAGCTTGTTAGAATTCAGTGCATTTATTATGCACCTTATCCCACATATGTTCACTAGCTGAACAGACACAGCCGTATCCAACTTGCATGGCCCAAGATTGCAGAACACTCTTCTCCTAGACATACTCGGAGGTCAGAGGACTTTCTCTGATGTGTGCCTCCAAAGGCATCCCTTTCTTATCCTACTTTCTCACCCTGAGCTGAGCTCTCTTCGTCCCTTCATGATGTTTTTCGCCTTCCTCTGGGGGTAGGGCCTGTTCTCTCCTTTCTCCACTTTCTATCCTGATCCCACTTTACCCTAGGTGATTACAGCAGATGGAGATTACACCACCTCAATCTCAGCATTACACAGGAGTTGAAAGAAAGATATTGGGGGTGAGCCTGGGGTCTTGACAAGGTATATAATACCTCTGTCCATAGCATATTTTAAGAAAAACTTTATTTGTTTTATCCTTAAAAGTTGCATCTACTGGGGGCCGGCCCGGTGGCGCACTGCGCTAGTGCGCCGCTTGGGAAGCACGGAGGCGCTCCCGCCAAGGGTTCGGATCCCACATACAGACCAGTTCCCACTCACTGGCTGAGCGAGGCGCGGGGGCAACACCGAGGGTTGCAATCCCGTTGCCGGTCCCGGTCCGGTACGGGGGCGACACTGAGGGTTGCGATCCGTTGCCGGACATGGAAAAAGACCAAAAAAAAAAAAAAGTTGCATCTACTGGGCCGGCCCGTGGTGCACTCGGGAGAGTGCCGCGCTTGGGTGCGCAGCGGCGCTCCCGCCGCAGGTTCAGATCCTGTATAGGGATGGCCAGTGCGCTCACTGGCTGAGCGCGGTGCGGGCGACACCAAGCCAAGGGTTGCGATCCCCTTACCGGTCACACACACACAAAAAGTTACATCTACTAATTAGAGATATTTTATTGAAACTGATGGCTCCCTAGGAAAAAAAATCATCTGTTACTTCCAAATGAAAAAACTCTTTACGGACCATTTTGTACCTGAACAGTTTGGGAACATATTAGCAATGCAAAGGTAGTATTTATTCTAAATTTGGGATAGGCATGCACTGCATACAAAAGTGGGAAAACTTTTTGAAGGCATTTGAAAGATACCAGAATTCAAGAGTTGTCTGGTGCCCCCCACGCCCACTGAAAACTCTTACTGAGAGCTTGCTTTCTTCCCATTCATTTAGCAGGTATTTCCAAAACACCTACTAGGCTAGGTGCTAGACATTCTTTTGGAACTGGGGATATGGCAATGAACAAAGCAGACTAAAATCTCTACCCTTGTGGAACTTATATTCTAATTGAAATGGGATGGTGAGCAAAATAAATAAGTAAATTATGCAGTATTTTAGAAGGTAATACATGATGAAGAGAAAAATGAAGCAGATGAGATTGGAGAATAGCCAGTCTTAGGGCATTACATGTTTAAAGAGGGTGGTCAAAGGAAAGCCTTGTTGAGAAGATGACAGTTGAGTAAAACTAGATTTGAAGAGTAAGCCATGCAAATAATCTGGTGAGGAGCACTTCAGGCAGAGGAAACAGCAATGCAGAGGCCTAGAGGCAGGAGCAGCCTGACATTAGAAGCAGCTTTTAGTCTGAGGGAGTTGGGGAGCCATTGGAGGGTTTTAAACAGATCTGACTTTAGGTTTTAACCTAAAGAACATTCTGGCTGCTCTATAGAGATTAGGTCAAAGGGGGCAAGGGTGGAAGCAGAGAGACTCACTAGTATGTTATTGGACATTCCAGGTACCAGATGATGGTGCTGTGGACCAGAGTAGCAGCAGTGGTGGTCGTAGTAAAAGAAGATGTGATTCTGGTTATAATTTGGAAGTAAAGCTGACAAGGTTTCCTATGGGACGTGTGAGAAAGAAGAGTGTCAAGGACATCACTGTTTTTGGCTTGAGAACTGGAGAACCTAGTTACCATTGACTAGATGGAAAAGACTGGGAACAGGTTTAGCGGGCAAGGTCAGAACCTTGGTTTTGGATGTATTAAGTTTAAAGAACCTGTTAGACGACCAAGTGGAGAGAGCAGTAGACAGTTGAATGCATGAGCCGGCATTCATAGGACAGGACTGAACTAAAGATTCAAGTTTCTGCATCGCTAGCATGTAAATGGTTTTCAAAGCCATGGAACAAGATAAGATCACTGGGGAAATGAATATAGATAGAAAATAGAAGTCTAACGACTTTACGAGTAACTCTAGCATTAAGAGATTGGGGAAATGAGGAGGTGGGGAATGCTTATGATATAAGTGAAGAAAAAACCCCACAAGTACAAAATTATATCTGTGCTACAATCGGAGAAGTAGGAATGCTTACTTATGGCCTTACTTAGTAGTCAAGTGACTTTTGAGAACTCAGGTAAATGGCATATGAAGATACTCTTCAGTTTTCAATACGATATTTGTTGTCCACACTGAACATTTTATTTCAAAATAAACTTTGCTCTGCCATTTCTCCATGAGTAGACTTCTGTCACCTCCTTTTCAAGGTCATTATTCTTGATTTTTAAAAAATTCTTTTTAAAATAAAGAATGTCTTTACAACCGAAGCCTATAATATACCATTCAATTCCCTTCTTCTTCCAAGGGTAGAAGGATAGTGTTCCATAATAGAAGCTGCTGGATTATGTGAACTCAAAAACCATTGTTACTGTTTTCAAGTGCTTGTAGTGCAGCTACCTTTAAACTTGAAGGTGAGGGTTTTAGTTGTACCAGAATGTAATTGATAGCACTGGGACCCTGTCATATTTCTTATTTAATTCCAGGGTATTTACTTGGGAAAGTTATAAGATAATTTGAGAATTTGATAGAACATGTCTTATTCATTATTTGCTCATATCGTGACTGGTGTTTATATTCCATTCACAGGTTATTTCTGTAAGTAGAGGATTAGTTTAAGGTTCTGTTGTGGACAATAAAAATCAATTAATTCCAGGCAGAATAGAAAGTCTAACCTAGTTTTGATTCACTTACTCAAGTTGTCCTAGAGGATATCATCCCTTTTGAATATGTTTCTTGTGCAGCGTGTGAACATCAGTTCAGTTTTCCAATGACATAATTTAGGTTCTTGTCTTATTAATCAATAGCAGCCGTCAGAGAAGGCCTACTTATTCCTCCTTCAATAGAACCAGATGAGGCTTGAAGAGAGGTGATAATTACTTCTGTGATCTCAGCATGTTCTCTTTTCTCCTTCCCTACCCAGAGCATGTCTGTTCGATCCTGGCTTCCCTCCTGCGGAACCTGAGAGGGCAGCAGCGAACCCGGCTTCTGAATAAATTCACTGAAAATGACAGTGAGAAGGTGGGTGATTATTGGACTGTAAGGATGGGACCAGGACTGGTGGGGACAGAAGGGCTCTTTACCTGCTGCAGTCTGAGGGATACTGGGTTGAGTGTTCCTGCCCAAAAATATCTTCTCCAGCGTCTGGGCTCCATTGCTTTGAACCTCAAAGGTTTCTCTGGTTATTCTGCTTCTCATCTCAAAATCGGTTCCCCTGAGGGTAGTAACACCTTAGAGTAACAACAACTCGCACTTCAGGGGAATTTTCAGACCCAGTGATAGTGGATTGTAAAAGGATTTTGGTTGGGGGGTTGCTGCACAGCATAGCAAAGTGATTGAGAGCATAAGCTTTGGATTCAGATGTCTGGATTTGAACCTGTTTTTGCTACTTTCAAGATGTGTACCATTCTGAGCCTCATTTTCCCTGGCTTTAAAATGGAGATATTAATACCTATCTTGAAGAGTCAATGGGAGACTAATTAGGTGAGGTCTTACTAGGTGGTAGTGATGAAATAAGATGATGATAAGGAGATGGTAGAGCCTGTAAGATGGGCTATGAAAGCTGGGAATGATCATGTAAATGAGATTGGATGGATATTTTATATTGTTATCTAGCATGCTAGACCATAAGATTTTAGCAGTAATAGCTACCATTTATTGTGACTACTGTGGAACGGGTAGTAGTGCACATACCTTTCATTGTTGCATATATTCCCACAGCGCTATGTGGTTTATCCTTGTGTAGGTCACCCTGGTGATATCATTTAACATTTGTGCTTCGGTGTCCTCATCTTTAAGATCAGGGTTGCTATCTATCTTCCCTCCCTACCTTGTGAGATTTTTTTTTTTTAAGGTTTTAAGGAAATAATGGACATGAAAATACTTTTATACTAAAATGTATAAGGGCTTAGAGTCATTATTGTTAGCTAAAGAGGGTTTGGGCACAGTCTTCCTGAACTGTCTGATGCTGTTTTGAAGCAATGTGTATTAATTGATATCAACTCCTCGGTAAATAAATACAAAGTTACCAAGAGCCATGGTTGCCAACCTGATAAAAAGATAGGTCAGAAGTCTGGGCTGGCTTCACAGTGTTCCTTCAATCTTTTGGAAGTCTTAGGGGAAAATGAAACTTTTACAAACCCACTGAATGTTCCTTAGGCCAGTGTTTGAAGCATGACTTTGCTAAGGTTAAAACTGATTTTTAAGTTACTGCAGAGTAAAAGTCGAGGCCTTTTTTTAAGTTGCTGAAGGAGTTTTTCTTGTACTCTCTTCTGGCTCAAGAGCAACTAAAAAGATTTTTACTCAGGCATTTTTTAAAAAAAGATCAGCTCTGGGGCAGAATCTGAACATGAAAGGTTTCAGTTTGAAAAAAGAAATTTCTGTAAAGTTCTAAGTGAATGTCAAGTATGTAACTTCAAGCTCCTTCTCTTTGCAAAAAAGGACTTGAATTTTTATTTATTTATTTGCTTTTTTAACAATGTGAATTCCTGGGAGTCCTAGAAGGGTTGGGAATGCATAGTCTGCTTTTGGGAATGGGCCTGTGTGCAAACTGCATCCATCCCAAGTGTTTGCTTTGTTCCACCCCATTCTCTGATCCATTCCTGATGTGTCCCTAAACAAAACTTATATCCAACGTGGTGGAGTGGTCTCCTTTTGTAACGAGTGATAGTGTAAGAGGTGACAGTGAGATGAATAGGAGCGCCACTGTTTTCTTGCCTTGGTGTTCTCTTTCCTTCTCACTCAGTCCTGCGTGATATCTCTTTTTCAGGTTGACAGACTAATGGAGTTGCATTTTAAATACCTGGATGCAATGCAGGTGGCCGACAAGAAGATTGAAGGGGAAAAACATGTACGTATCCCTGCCTGTCTTTTCCAGCTGTTGTCTTGCACTCCATTTGGGTCCTTGTGTGCCTCATATCTCTCCACAGGATGGGTAAGGGCAGAAGTGCCATCTACTGCCATACGCCATCTAATGTGTTGTACGAGCAGAGCCCATGACAGTCTGCCAGTGGTTGTAACTGCTCTTCTAGAGGGAGTGACAGTCTTTTAGGAGGAGGGATGTGTAGCTTTGATCCAGGTCTGACCTAGGAGTGAGGGTGCATATCACAAATACCCTTGACAAGAGCTACTCTTAGCAATGTGCTTCAGCTAGATTTTCTATGACTTGTTACCATGTTGGCAGTATGTGTCCTGGTACACACACTTGCTGACTTCTGTAAATCTGTGAGATGCATTCTGAGGAAGGGTATAAGAAGGAAACTAAGAGGTCTTTGAATCCAGTTCCCGCATTTATAGATGAAAAACTAGAGACCTAGAGAAGGGAAGCTCAGAGACATTGTGCAAAGCCAAACAGCAGGTTCAAAATGACAACCTTTGTTTTCTTATGCTTCTGGTTGCTGAGAGAAGTGAAACCTGCTAGATTTTTCTTCTTGAGGGACTGTGCTTACTGTGGTGTTATCCTACTTTCTGTCTTTCACCTGCTTCCATTTTGTTTTCTGCCATCTTTGGCCTTTATAGCTTTCTCATCTGTACTCCTTAATCGGGGTAAGTTTTCATGTCTGATATTTAATGTCCGATTTGTATTCTGTCTTCTACAAGACACTCCTCAGTCTTTGGTCACATTATAAAACGATCCCTTTCTTGCTTTTTGCAAAGTCTATAGGAGACTTCATTATCCTTGTGATCTTGATTTACTGTATTACTCTATTCTCTTTTCATTCTTCTTGCCTTAAAGATACACTTAAAGCTTTTGAACCTCACTTGTAGGAGAACTGGTTTCAATACTGCTCCCCGTCTCCCCATCCCCCCACCCCAATCTACGTTGGAGCCATCCAGCTGTGCAGCAGAGCCGTGTGCATTGGGAATTACACTAGCACTTTCCCTCCAGCTATGCCTCAGGCCAGGGTGAGAGACTAGAGCTTGGGGGAAGACAGTGACCCTGGTGTCTGAGTCCTGTTGCTCTTCGCCACTTCTTATCCACCCCTTCCACAAAATGTACTTTCATTTATGAATACCAGTAGATGGGTAACTGTGTTTTTCATTCTTGTGATTTCCCTATGATCCTTGGACCTAGTAAGTCCTCAGATGTTTGTTGATTGATTGAATTTATTGACTGGGACTTTCTTTTATCCGTGATACTACTGCAAGATAAAAGGCAGCTACTCTAAATTCTGAGGCTGGACTTGAGATACTAGCATGTTCCACACACAGTTCTTTCATTCCACACATCCCACCCCCTGGGTTTTATTCTTTGGTTAAACTTTTTTTTCCCATTTTTTTCTTTCCTATACAGTAACTTGTACATGATGGACACATAGTGATTATTAAAGTACCAAAGTAATATATTCTTTTTCTCTGTCTGAATGATGATTAGAAACAAATTGAAATTCCCCTAGACTTTTGTAGGAAAACAGCCATGGGACGATTAGAACTCTAGCCCTGATGGAATTCCTGATTGCATCTGCTGGAGGAGATTTTGAGGGGCAGTAGAAAGAACACCTGGGAGTTCAGGAACGTAGGATTTTAGTGCAAGCACCACCTCGAAATCACTGTCAGCCATGGCTTGTCACTGTGCCTCATGTAGCCTCAGTTTCTTAACCGTAAAGTTGTGCTAGCCAAGGTGATCTCTTAGATCCCCTCAAGCTTAATGTTTTCCCTCAGTTTCAGTTGAACATCCTTTGGTAACTGCCATTTTGGGGGCAATGGAATGGATAAAACACAATGAGAGGCTGACCAGTAACTGAGTTGTCTTCTAGATAGAGGAGCGGCAACGTAGTAAAAGGTAAGGTATGCACAAGATTGGGAGTCACATAGCCCTGGGTTTAGGTTCCAGCTGTGCCACTTCTTGGTTTGGATATCTTGGACAATTGAGTTGATCTCTCTAAGCTGTGGTTTTCTCATCTGTGGAATGGGAATAGCACCTTCCTTTTAGGATTATTATGGAGACTAAGCATAAAGCATATAAAGTACCTTGCTCAGTAAGTAGAATCTTCTGCTTCTACTAGATTTTCCTAGCTTCCTTCGGAATCTTGCATAACTTTTAAGTAAGCAACACAGTTCTT
Organism: Galeopterus variegatus; assembly: GCF_000696425.1. NCBI lineage: Eukaryota > Metazoa > Chordata > Mammalia > Dermoptera > Cynocephalidae > Galeopterus > Galeopterus variegatus. The sequence continues at coordinate 1,092,311 of NW_007726170.1, forward strand.
TCCCTGAGAGCATCCTCCTTGCCAGTTGACACAGAAGGAGTCGCTCTAGCAGAATAGAGTGTTGGCACTGTCAGATGCTTCGTTTGAGGTGAAGTTTAGGCTTTTTTGAGGGAGACCGAGTAAGCAGCTAGGCATTAGGGAGTGGCTTGCATGTAGCAGTTAGGAAACTTGGCCTGCTTCCCACAAGATTATCTATTATCAGCATTGAAGAGGGTGTGAAATTGATTAGCACTGAGGAGAGTAATCTCTGCAGCCACTCTCCCCAGCATTCACAAAGCTGCTGTGTGCCATGGGCACCTGGGCCCCTGCCATTCCCTGACAAACATCTGTCTCCTTGATGCCAAGGCTGTTTTGCTGGGCACTGGCAAACATTCCAAGGCCATTAGTGCCCAGCAGCGTCAGCGTTGCTCAGAGAGCCACGGTGGGCAGGGGCAAGGGATGAATTTGTTAGCGATGTTGGCTGCCAGCACTCAGGCTCCCTCCTGGCAGATGAAGCCACCTCACAGATGTAAAGTGACTTAGAGCAACACGACCTCCTTTTCACCTCTCCCCCACAGTCTTCTCTCAAATCGTAAAGAGTTTGTCCCTCACCCCCATTCTATTTGAATGTCCTACACTAATTGAACACTCAGTAAATATTTGTCGACTTGAACTGAATGCTTATTTCTCAGGGATGTTAATGACATTGACTATCAGATCAGTAATGAATAAATATCTCACATACTTTGTCAAGTATACAACAAAAAAACCTTAGAGAATAGGGTCAGGTATTGGCATTTTTAGTGTCTCAGTCCCACTGCCTTCCCTGTAAACTTCAAACTTCTCTGGGCTCAGTGCAAGTGTCCATGGTTTGCAGCTGACCAAGATTCACTGGAGAGAATCCAGTTTGGCAAATATTGATTAGGCGTCTGCTCTGTACAAGGCACTGGCCAGGCACCAGCTGGGGGTGAGAGGGAAGTGCTGCTGATCAGGGCTAGAGGATCCAGGGAGCAGGGAGAGGTTGTATAACAGCGAGTCACTCCGAACAGTTTTGTGGATGAAGCAGCATTCATGCTGAACCTTAAAAACAGAGATGGATAGGGCATTTGCATCTCTGGGGAGAACAGCAAAAGAGGGACCATGGGAAGCCCAGTTAATGGGTGGGTGGGGGAGTGGTAAGTTACATTCAAGGAGTGGAGGGTGTGAGAGGAAGAGCCTGAGCTTTAGAGCCAGGCCTTTTCCTGGTTCTCTGACACTGGACAAATAGCCTAACTAATCCAGCTGTATGAGGGCACTACAAAAAATTGGTGGAAAAATAAAAGATAATATGAATCTTTCCATGAACTTTTTGAAGTACCCTTGTATTTTCTTCCTTGGTGTTGTTTTGTTTTTAAGGTATATGTCCCAATTCATGTACTTTGAGAAATTACATAGGTAGAGATATGCTGATGATAAATATACCATACATGAAAGCTCCTTGTAGAGGGCCTGGCACACAGGAGGTGGTTAGAGAACCTTTAGTTTTCTTTTCTCTACAAGGACTATATGCCCCCCACACACACACACATGCTCGCTCACTTGCACTCTCTCTCCCTCCCTCTCTCCCTCCCCCCCTCCCCTAGTACTGCAAGATTTTGCATGATCTGAGTCTTTCCTACTTCTCCAGCCCCGGGCCTCCTGCCTTACAGCCTTTACATTCATTTCTCCCTTCTGCCGTGGATCTTCTCGTGCTGGCACCTCCTTCCACTGTCAGGTCTCAGCTTAAATGTCACTTCCTCAGAGATGTTTTCAGTGATCACCTATGCAAAGACCCCCCACACACACTCCTCACTACTTCATAACCTGTAATTATTTTATTTATTTGTTTATTCTCTGTCTCTGGGACTGTAATCTCTCTTGGTTTTCATATTCTCAAGACTTATATTGTGCCTGACATTCAGTAAATGAAGGACCACTGTTCATTAGATAAAATTAATATTTGTCTCTGGGTATTAAAGAAGATAGAGGATCACCGTGGGCTTTCCACATCTTTCATTAACTCTAATTTTTAACCCTAAGTTTTGTTTTCTCTATTATTAGTCCCATCATTGAAAATATTTAAGTATAACTATGTAGATTCTGTGGCATACCTGCAGCAATATTCAATAAGGAAACATACTCCTACTTAGAAGAGTCTAGGACTAACTGATAGATAATTTTATACACTTTCAGTTCAAATCATATTATTGTAATAATTTTTAAGTAGCAAAGACTTCCACATCTTAGGCAGCAGCCTACTGCTTTTGTGTTATATTCAGTATCCATGAGATTTCAAAGCCACAGCATACTTGGACTTATACCCTAGGGGTTCCTGGTTAACAAGATTTGACCTGAACTTTTAAAGGGCATGTAATTCTTAAGACTCTTCTAGTGAGCAGCAGTTCTTGTGATCTGTAAATATCCAGGGCACTTGTCTCAGCAGATTTCACCTGATTCCCCAAACAACTTGAAGCCCAGAAAATACTAAGATCCTTGTTTTGGGGAAGATGTCCTGACTTCTTGTTAGCTCCTTACAGCTTCTGTTGGTTAAATGTACAGAGCAGAGCATGCTTTGCTTCCAACCATCAGAAGTAAGACGTAATTATATCGGCAAGGGTTTCTAAAAGAGGGAGGAGAGCCTTGGAGAGAGGTTTTCCCTTTTTTAGTTCCTGAGAAAATTAACTCAGCAGGTTTATTCAGTAAAGTGTGCTCACCACATACTTTGCACTGTAATGACTTACAAATTGCATACTAATTTTGCCACAGTTAAATTATTTGAAGCTTTATCCTGAAAAGGATGGACTTCTTGTAATGAAACAGTATCCATAGGACTTGATGTCTCCAGTGGACTTTGTTTCTGTAGCATTTGAAACTCATGTAAAGATTTGTGTGAAAGCTGTGAAGTGTGGGGATGATGGTGTGGGGTATGTGATCCTAGAGCAGTGGCTGAGGAGGTAGACAATGGAAGCCTGAGGCAACCACTGATTCTTCTTCCAACTGCTGGAAGCTTGGGGGCAAGCTTTAAAAAAAGGAATCCTGCTGAGAGTTCTTCTCAGCTCTTCTTTAAACCAGTAATTCCCAAACTTTCTCAGTCCATGAATTTGCCGGAACATAGGGTACAGCCAGTAGAAGCTGGTGGTGCAGGTAGGGTGTCATGGTGTTCTTCCCCCTCTCCTGCTTCCCTCTCTCTTAGACACCCACAGTTTCATTCTACCCTGCCTCACCACCTAATCCCTTCCTAATCACCATCCATCCTTTCTACTTCTGAAGGAGAAGTCAGAGGACCTGAGTTCTGGTCCCACACCTCTGCCACTGACCTTGCACTGTGGCCTGGAGCTCTCTCTTTTGCTTTTCTGACCCTCTCTGTCCTCCCCATTCATTGGTACTAATAGGCTGTCCTCCTACTGACCTCACAGGCTTGCTTCAACAGGGATCAGGGATCAGTGCTCTGTGCCAGAGCCTCCCAAATCTCTGCAGACTCATTTAGCCAGCTGCCACCTGGATATCACCTATAGGCTTTTCTAACTCAGCAAGTCCAAAACCAGGCTGTGGCCCTGATCCATACAATCTCTTCTTTCTCCTCCCCACACCAGGGCCATTCACATATGACCAGGTCTAAAACCTGGTCATCATGAGTTTACTCGTCTCTCCACCCACCTCCCACCACATGTCCATTGGGTGAACTTTACCTGTGACATCTCTGCGACCTATCCACTTTTCTCTCTCCTCACCACCAATAAATACTTACATTCGGGCTGCCATCATCTTTTTCTCTTGCATTACTGCAGCACCCTCCTAACTAACTAGTCTCCCTCTCTCTTGGTTTGTGCCCTTCCATTCATTTCCTACACAGTAACCAGAGATTTTTCTCAAGTGAAAATTCACGTATGCCACTTCTCTGCCTGAAAACAGAAAGCACTGGGTCTGCATAACCTTCAGGATATGACCTACTCTTCCTCACTGGCCTCACAGTATCTTTCCCAGATTGGCCCCTGCCTGCCACTCAAGCTACATCCCTCACCTTTGTGATGTGCAAAAGCCATCCTGCGCCACTCTCACTTTCTCACACCTTCTTCTACACCTTTGCCAGTTGCTGTTTACTCCACCCAGGATACCTCTGTTTGCCATCTTTTCTACATCCCTTTCCTGCAGCTGGCTAATTCCTCTCTATCCTTCAGAGTTTGGGCAAACAGATTAGCCAATAAATATGTATTGGGTGTCTACCAAGTCTCAAGCATGCTGCTTAGTGTCTCACTATCAGTTCCTGCAGAAAGGCTTCCCTGAGAGTACCTGGAGCCCCTCTGTGTGCCCCGAGTGCACCTTGTGCACTGCAACCTCAGACTGAAGATCAGGGACTCTGGAGCCAGACTACATAGACACAAATCCTGGCTCTGCCTCCTACCAGCTGGGTGGTCATAAGCAAGTTACTTAAACTCTCTGCTTCAGTTCCTCACCATTAAAAGGATGAGAATAATAGCACCTATCTTGTAGGGTTGTGAGGAAGATTAAATAAATTAATATATATAAATCACTTAGAGTGGTTCCTGGCACAAGGAAGTGTGCCATAAGTGGTAGCTTAAGTTATTACAAGTATTTTTGCCCCGCATACTTGGCTGTCTCTCCTTCTAAACGAATGCTGAGTCTTCACAAGTAGGGGCTGATCTTACTTTTTCTGTTTCCCCAGTCATGTTACTGTTTTCTGGCCTTATATTATTGTATCTGCTATCACAGAAGGCCTGGTTCTTTCAAGCCTGGTTTATATGTTGCCAAAATGCAAATGAGAAGTCCAGGATTTTTTTAAGGGAGGGTGGATGGAAGTGTTCATTAAATTTAGAAATTAAGACCTATGATGGAGGCATCATGGTATAATGCAGAAGGAACATGAGCCATGGGGTCATACAAGCCCAAGGTTAGATCCCAGCTCTGACACAAACAAACTCTGTTCACTTGGGAAATGCCTTGCCCTGTGTGCATGTGAGTTTTCATGGTAGCTTTATTATAGGGTCCTTTTGAAGATTAATGAGATTGTTTGTAAAAACCTGGCACATGCCTAACATGTAGTCCGCCTCTTCTTTGTGGGCAAAGCCCTAGCCTGAGATCCTTGGATTCTTATCAGAGTTGCCTTCAGTTAGCTATGTGTTCTCAAAAAAATTCCTTTTATTGATTCTCCAGCCTTGGTTACCCTAGCTGAAAAAGACTTGCAGTCTCTAGGATCCTTCTCTAACAGTCTGCCCTATTTTAGAAGATTTCAGAGGAAGGTTTTGTTTTGCTGGTGTTTGTGCCTCTCCCATCTCCGTGTACGTCTCTCTCCCATGGTTTAAGTTTCTCCCCTTGCTTTGGAAGAAAAATAGAAACTGGCATTTTCTGAATGGTGGGGCAGTTCCTGCGCATGACTACAGACAGTAACTGTGTCGTCTGCTGTGGCTTCGCATGTAGGCTCTGAGTCATGTCCGCTCTTATTAAGGCAAAAGGGATTCGTATTGGCTTCATAGCAGCCTCTTTTATGACTGTCTCCTTCTATCAGCGAAGGGCAGCTCGTGGCCTGTCAGGGGCAGATTAGAAATGGCATCCGCGTGCTCATTTGGAGGTTGCGACTCGACTGCTGAGAGATAGAGGCATGTGGAAAGGTGGTGATTTGGTAGTGCTCCTGAAGACAGATTAACGTTTAAGGTGAGGATGTGGTCTGCGAGAGGGGAAAAACACAAACACAACCCTGTAGAAATGGCACCTTGATGCTATACGTACCACCTCCTTGTGTATCTTTGGAGATGGATCTGTTTGTTTTAGCAGCCCCAAAATAGGCTAATGCTGTTGTGAATTGCAATCTGTTCTACTTAATGCACCATTCACTGAATTACCATCTAAGTTTTTATTTCTAGCCCTCTCTTATGGAATGTACAAAAGAAGACCTATCAGAGTTCTTTTTTTTTTTCCTTTTTTTTTTTAAACTCTCAAATTGCATGTGGAATTTGCTGATCTAGCTATAGATTTTTTTTCCTTTTTTTTTAAGTTTTTATTTCTAGCCCTCTCTTATGGAATGTACAAAAGAAGACCTATCAGAGTTCTTTTTTTTTTTCCTTTTTTTTTTAAAACTCTCAAATTGCATGTGGAATTTGCTGATCTAGCTATAGATTTTTTTTCCTTTTTTTTTAAGTTTCTTCAATTTATAGGGAAAAGATAGGCCAAGAAGCTAGGTGACCTTACATTTAATGCTATTGGTTTGCATTAGTCCCCAGATATGGCATAAAGAAAAAAAATCCTATCTCTTTGCTTATATGCTAATACTGGAAAAGACCTATCAAACAAAGATTTTTTTTCCTTCTTTGGGCTGTGAAGGTAAACACAGGTTTGGAGCCAGATTTCTGTGGTTTCTGTCCTATCTCTACCACTTACTCCATCACAAGCTTTGTGACCTTAGGAGAGATTCAGTTTCCCATTTGAAGAGTGGGAAATAATAATAGTTCTTACCTGTTGGTGTTCTTCTGAGGAAAACTGAGAAATCCATCAAAGTGCTTAGCACAGTGCTTGGCATTCAGTAAGGACTCAGGAAATTTTGCTATCGTTACTATTCCATTTTTGCTGCTCATCTCTCTTGCCAGACTGAAAAGACTAAATAGGAAAGGCCTCGGACTAGGGAATCATTTTCACTCAACTCTCCAACTGAAACTCAGTGACAGTCATTCGACATCTGTCTCAATTTTTGCATCTGTGAAATCTGAGTGTGATATTTGCTCTACAGACCCAACACTGGGCATGTACAACAAGTAAGGTTAATGCAGGTGCCCTGCTGAAAGGTAAAACATGCTGTGTGGATGCTGAGTTGTCAATGCTTCACAAAGAAGGCGGTCACCTTCATTCTCCTCAAAGGTGGGAGTTGAATGAGTTAATTTGTGGAAGACTTCTTTTAAATCTTAATGCTCCTGTCTTATTTCAAATACAATCCAACGTGTATGTAGCTTTTCACTCTGAAGTTTTGTAAAGTGAGATACACTTCTACACTTAAGGAGGTTATTGGATTCTTGGAATTGCTCTCTAATCCCTATTAATCATATTCTCATTTGAAGAGTACTTGATTTGCATGCCCAGCCTGTTTTGAAATGGCCTATCTAATGTGACAGCCGTTTTAGGGGCTGTGTCTTTGTCACAGGGAAGTTTAATATATTGACGAGAGAATGAGCTCATTGTCAGTGTTGGCCATCATGTCCTGTTGAGTTGGTGGTACGTGTCTCTAGCTTGAAGCATTTCTGACACTGGTTCTTCTGACTGTCTGGGAGTACCGTCAGCCAACATCTTAAATCCATCCGCATACCCACATACAGGCAGAAATCTATTACATCTGGTTACAAAGGTGCTTCAGGCCTAGATTTGATAACCTGTTTATCAGAGCTGAAGGGAGCCTTCATGAGCACTGGATCAGGGAAGACAAAAGTGAGACAGTCAGTGCAGGCCTTGCTAACTGATTTCAGTGCTCTTTCCCACTGAGCTCCAGCTAAGCCTAGCACCCCTTTTCCGTAGAGTACTCTGCAGCCACCACAGTGCGTTAGAGTTGGTACTCAGGATGAACCCTGTTTACCTTCCTTGCTCTGGTACAGGCTTCTTATTTCTAAGCATAGAAGCTGAGGCCAGGAACATTTCAATGACTTGCCTAAGGACACTAATAAGTTCGTTTTAGAGCTGGGATATGATCACATTTGCTTAGTACTGTCCCACCTTGGCAGAGGAACTTGTTTGTCATAGTTCAGAGAAGTTCCGATACCTAACTTAAAGGCAAGGGGAGGTTGAGCACCTTTGTTAGAATGAGATACTTGGACCTGTTAGTTCAGTATCTATGTACAAAGGAGGTTGGGCTGCAGGTCTTATCCCCCCATGGGCCAGCTGGCTTCACTCTGCTCTTTTTGTAGTCACTTTTAAAACATGTCTCACTGGTCAGTTGGGCATAATTTGGTTCCTTCCTACTACTAGAGAAGAAAGTCCACTTGTACAAGGTTCTTCAAAAAGTTCATGGAAAGATTTGTATTTTAATTCTATTTTTTTCACAAACTTTTTGAAGTATCCTCATGTATTACTAGAGCGTAACCACCAGAGTATTGTAGATCAGACTTCTTCATTTCTTTTGGAAACTTTTACAAGGAAAGGAATAAGATGGGGAGAAGCTTGTGATGAATTTTTTTTAATTCTTAGAACTTTTATCTTACTTCTCCAAAGACTGAATCCTAATGAGTTGTGTTGTACTGACAGCCATTTGAGTTTCAGACACCCTTAAAAGTTCTTTCAGATGTCTAGTTCTACTTCATCCCATACATATATCCAAGGAACCATATTAAGTCCTTATCTCAAGATCAATTTTTTATCTGGTGTCTTGGAAACCCAAAAAAGGAGCCAGAAATTCATTAATCCATTTATAATAAGTTGACCCTGTCCATACACAGAAAGGGATAGAGAATAAAAGTGACATGTCATCTTACTTCTTTCTAAAGTAGACCAAAACTTGAGAAGATATACCTAAAAGAACTTTGCTCAAACTTTCTCACGTCCTTATTTTCCATCAGAATGATACATAATCACCCTGCTTCTTTTATTTCCCTTTAAGCACTCAGTACACATTGTGCTCAGCTTCCCTGAATCCACTCAACAGTAAATATTCCATGCCACAGAGTTGTAACAGGCTAGATAAGGTGCCGTCCTGACAGCAGTCAACTTCACTGCATGCTGGTTTCTGTGGTGCTTCTAAAACTGTCAGGACAGAAACTTCATCTTCAGAAGCCAATGCCTATTTCATCTTTGTGCATGTTCAACACAGCAATGGTGATGCCTTTCTTGGAGATGAGCTATAGTCGTATCTCAGATCTACATTTGAAAATTTCACTTTCAAATCATGTGGTCGTATGTCTAAAAGTAGAATGTCGAGTTAAACACTGTCAGAGTCTTGAAGTTCTGAGGAAAGAGGAAAAAATGGAGTTTGGCATTGCTCTCTTGGGTCTGTTGTTTCTAGATGATAATATAGAGAAACCGGAGGGTACAGTGTGTACCTGCCTAGTTAAAAGAAGATCAGATTGCAGGAGAAAGCGTGAAAAGGGAGAAATCACCAGGGACACTTCTGACCTAATTAGAGAAATTTAATTTGACTAAGCTCCATTCTTGAACCTTTCTATCACTCTTATTTAACATGTTCATTTGTTCTCCAGACAGCTCTGAAATCTGTACCTACACAAACATGGTAGTGTGCAAAGGGCACAGACTTGAGTTTGAATTCCAGTTCTGCCACCCACTAGCCTTGGGGAGGTTGCCCTGCTGGAGCCAGTTTCCTCATTTGAAATGGGGGTAAGAATTCCTGCCACTTGATATTTATGAGAAGTAAAGGATTTAATATATGTGAAGCACTTAGCACTATGCCTGACACATAATAAGCCCTCAGTAACTAGCTGCTCCTCTTCAGTGGGTAGGTGATGGAAGCAGTGGTTATTATTCAGACTGCCTCACACAATGCCTAGTATGTAGTAATCAATCAAAAATAATATGATCTGCTGATAGCTGTGATTTAATAAGCAACAACAACAACAAAATGTTCCCTTAGTCCCTTCTCATGTTTCTGTTAGTGGTACTGATATTCCACTGTTCTCTCCCAAGCTAGCGAGGTTGACTTTTCTATGCCTTTATCCATACTATTATTTCCTCTGCTTGGAATGTCCTTTCCAGCCTGTCAGTCTCCTTCAAAGTCCAGCTCAAATGTTACATTTCCTTTGAACTCTCCTGACTTCCCCAGACAGACTTAGTCTATCTTGCTTCTGGGTTCCCACAGTACTCGGTGCAGTTTGAAATGTCCTTTATAATAGCTGTTACTACATTTAAAAAAAATAATTTGTTCATATTTGTTAACTTCATTAGACTATAAACTCCTTGATTATGTGGACTGTTTAATTTATCTTTGATGGTCTGGCATATCACACCTCGCACAGTTAGGTGTTCAAGAAATCTTAATCGGGTGGGTGAATGAATGAGTTCCACTCCAGGTTCCCATGTTCACAACCTCCAAAAGTTTCTCTCTCCCTGTCCCTTTCTCTTCCCCTTCTCCATCTGATCTACTTTGCATAGGCTGGTGCTGTGGCCTCCTAGCTATGCACTCTACCTGCCTCTCAACATTGTAAGCCAGTGTGTCTATCATGTGCCTGTTTGCATATTCTTGTTCATGACATTTTCCTGCACAGTGCTATCTCACAGTCTGTGGCTGATCATAGCCAACTTCTCTGGCCAGCATTTTAGGCTCGCATCAGCTAACCCTCCAAGGCACTGTCCCTCACCATTTCTTGATGTTTCCCCTTACACCCCATATGCGTGAGTCTTAGCGCACACAGCTCGTTAAACAGCTTTGAACCTCTGTGGGTTTTTTTCAGTCCTATTTGGCAAATGCTTTCCAAGAGCCTACTAAGCAAATAAGCCTACTAAGCCTACTTTTTTTTAGGGTACAAACATGAGTAGAACACAACACTTGCTTTCAAGGAACCTGCACAGACGAGAGGCACACATCTGAATAACTAGTACAAGACAGGCCGTGGGAAGTGCCATACAGAGGCACAAATCCAGGGTGTGGGGGTTTTAAGAACTGAAAAATCTTACCTGCTTGGGGATCTGAGGAAATGTTTTGTGAGGAACATCACATTTTACACTCTCAACATATTATGACAGCAAGTAAGTGATAGGCAGCACCAACATTACAAGCAAAGGTGAGGCAGTCAGCCAGAGCAGGGAGGGCAGGCCTGTTCATGCTGAGGGGCAAGGGAGCACAGCTAGTGGGCAGTATGTTTGGACGGCACAAGGCATTTCCCATAAGGCCTCAGACAACCCAAAGACCATACCTTTTAGGCATTCATTCTGCTGTCTCCACCCATTGTGAGCCTTGAAGCCTCACCCAAATGTCACTTTTTCCAGGACCCCCTAACCTTTCAACCAACCCTGATCAGCCTCTACTACTGTAATTATTCTAACTTGTGGGTGTGCTATATCCCTTTACTTTCTGGTCATTTCCTATGTCTCTGTGGTCTCCCCAGACAGATAGTTCTTGGGTGCCTAAGACCAGGGCTTTCCCTTTCCTCCATTTTCTGCCTTAACTCAATGCTTAGGATGGTGTTTTTGCCACTAGGCCCTCAGGAGGGCCAGGTCTGAACACTCTGCACCATGCTACTCATCAGAGATGAGATAGAGAGGATTCTTGTCCCCAAGGGAGTCCATGCTACTAACTGGTAATTATGTAATTACGAATAACTTAACCTCTGTGTCTTGGTTTCTAATTTGTACAATTGGATTTTATAATCCTTTCCTGCCTTCTTTGAATTTGGTAGTAAGGACCGTATATGTAATAACATTTTAAACTCTACAGCATTATTGAAAGGTAAAATATAAGCACCAAGTGCTTTTTGTATGAGTGAAAGTTAGGAGTAATTTTCCTTCCTGCACCCCAGCTGCTGAACACTTAGGAGTTCTGGAGCCAGAAGTTATAATTATAAGTAAATGGGAAACTGAAGAGGGCCTTCTGGTTTTAACCTCCTTGGACATCAGTCCAGTGCTCTGTGACTACCTTGCAACTGTTCACACTATTAGCAGATTACCAAGGAATTTGCTACTAAATGAAGCTAGGAATTAGTGGTGGTGATCCTCCAGGCGGTACAGGGCCTGGAATCTGCAGCCTGTTTTCCTTACAGACAGAGGCCTTTAGGAGCCGATGAAAAGTAGCCTGGTGTTGCTGCAGGCTGGCCCCCTGGGCAAATAAAGAAGTGCATTATCTGCGTCTAAATGGCCTCCGAAGGATTCTTGTTGGAGATTGATGACCATAATGGTGAGACCTTTGAGTTTGGGAGAGTGGAAAACAAGGTCCCAAGGGCTTCTGTCAGTGACAGAAGCCTGAGTTGTCAGAAGGAACCAGGGCCATAAAACTATCTATAGAATTAAGAAATGGATTGTTGTCATCGGAAGCATGTATTAAGCACTTGCCTTCTTAGGCCGTCTGCTGGTTGTACAGAACGAGTCCCCCACCCACTTCTCACTCCTGAAAGCTCACAGTCCAACACAGAGGTATCTTTTTTCTCTCATGCGCTGCATGGATGTTTACTGAGCTGGGGGTATGAAGACAGACACAACTCAGGCCCCACCTTCACAGAGCCCCCAGTCCACCCTCATGAAATAAAGGCTGTAGGTGGAGGGAGTTGACAGTGACTGAGGTTGGTGAATTTCATGCACAAGGAGAGATCGTGCTATGGAGTAGCTTGTCTAAGGTGCTCTCAGGAATTTTGGAAAGGAGCAGTTGTTAACCTTAAATGATCAGGAAAGGCTTTGTGGCAGAGGTAGCTTAAAAATAGTATGGGGTTGAGAGACACCCAAAATCCCTAGGAGATAAGGCAGTAAGGGCCCTGAACTGGGGAGAAGAGCTATCTTGGCAGAATGTTATTAATCCACAAGATGGGGGCGGGGGGAGTGATGAAAATATTCTAAAATCGATTGCGGTGATGATTGCACAATGCTGAATATACTAAAAGATGTTAAATTGTACACTTTAAATGGGTGAATTGTATGTTATGTGAATTATATCTCAATAAAGCTGTTTTTTTTTTTTTTTAAGAAAAGGGCCCACTAGAAGAGAATCCGCTAGAGAGGAATAGATGTGGGGGCAAGTCTGACAGGTCTGGGGTTACAAACGATTAGGAAGGAGACTGTCACTTATTGGGGCTTTGGCCTAGAGGGGTGTTGGACTTGTGAAATGCAGTGGAAAGGTGGCAGCATTTTGCAGCCAACAAAATGTAAGCCAAAGGCTGTGTGCCTGTGCCGTCAGTTTCACCAGGGTGCCAGGACAGTTATGGAGCAAGGGGACCTTTCTTCCCTATGTTTAACTTGATTTGGAAGGGAAAGTGTATCTTATGAAGAAGTTATTTATGGAGGCCCAAACCAAAGAGTGAAAAATGAGTGGAAGCAGATAAGTAGCTTAGATTCTTGTCCCTTCAGCTTATTGTTTTAGGTTGAATATGTAGATGAAATTATTTTGGTCCTAACTCATCAGATAGGAAAAAATGGGCTTTAAGCTTGACTCCTGGGGCCTCTGTAGTCCATTGAGAATGAAGAACATAAGAATAATACTTTAGAATAATGGGAGAATTAGACAAATCAAGATGAGATACTTTTCTTTTGTTTGTGCTGTAGTTGCTGTTCTTTTGTGTATTGTGGCCAGACTAAAAGCCTATTCTTCCCTTCTCCATCACTGTCCAGCTTTTACTCCCAAATGTTCATTCATTTCTAGGACATGGTTAGGCGTGGAGAGATCATAGACAATGACATCGAGGATGAGTTCTACCTCAGGCGCTTGGATGCAGGGCTGTTTGTCCTCCAGAACATCTGCTATGTCATGGCTGAGATCTGCAATGCAAATGTCCCCCAGGTAGGAGGGGCTTCCCCTGGATGGGCCTCCTTCTTTGCCATCTTCATCTTTCCTTGTCACCTGCTTAGGTAGAGTCTCTCAAGGAAAGAAGTGGATCATGCTCTCCTTGAATTCCTTCACTCTCTGTGGGCCTTTTTTTCAGGAATGGGCATGAGGTGAATACTTTCAAGTTGATGTATTCTGGTGTCTGCCAGGACAAATGATCCTTTTTCTCTCTCCCCATTCTCTCCCTTCCTTACTAGATTCGCCAGAGGGTTCACCAGATCCTAAACATGCGAGGAAGCTCCGTCAAAATTGTTCGGCACATCATCAAGGGTAAGCTGATGCTGCTTGTGGGCTCCGGGGATTAGATGGGGCCTGCTTCCTGAATCAGTATTCCTGTTGTGTGGTGCACAGCATTTTCTGCACGAAAAGCCTAGGCTTGTTGTCAAGTCCAAGTCATCTTTATAAGAATACTGAAGACTAACCTAGTTATTCTCTGTCCCTGACTCTCCAATTCCAGAATCTAAAAAACATATAACAAATAAAAAGCACTAAGCCTTGGAAGTATTTGAAAACAAACAAACAAACAAAAATCCAGTTCCAAACTGCATGTAGTAGAAAGAAATTGCTTTCTTGGGGAATAAAAACAAGGACATGACAAGAAGTAACTGGATTTGTGCAAGACAGAAAGCAGTGAATTGGAGGCAGTATGGTATAGTAAAAAGAGCGTGCCTGCCTTCCAGTCCTAGCTCTGCCTCCTCAGCTGGGTGAGCATGAGCACAGTTGTTGATTTGCCTAGGAAAAATTGTGCAAAGTTTATGGGAGGTGCTATGTCCAGTCTGGTGCCTGGCACACAGGGATGCTCAGTCCTTCTGAGTTTCCCTCCTTCCCTCATGCACACTGTGGAGTCCCCCAAATGCTGTCAGATCTTTGGTTGGACCTGACCCAGCTGGTGTAGTTCTGGAAAGGTCTCCAGTTGGTGAGTAAGCCTCAGTCACAAGGCAGAGCCCCTGCACTGAGCTCTGGGACACAGCCCCACCCTCATGGCAGGTGGAGGCCTATAATGGAGTTCACAGGCTGATAACGCCAGATTCAGAGAGAGTCGAGATGGACTGGGTAACCACAGACAAATCAGTGTCTATCTCTGGCCCCTGTTCTGCCCATTTCTAAGATGAAGAGTTGGGCTATGTTTACTCAAAAGGTTTGCCTGTAAGTTGCTTATCGCTCCCATTACAGGTAGGAGATGAAATATACAGATGAATAACACATATAATAAAGTGAAGAGAGGTTAGGGCTCTGGGGCCAGGCTCCTGGATCTTAGTCCCGGCTGTGCTGTTTACTGTTTTATCTGGAGCAACATACGCAGTTGCTCTGTGACCTCATGAAACAGGCGAGACGATGAGATGAGATGATATATGGGAAATGTCTGACCCTTACTAAGCTCTCAGTGAATGTTAGTTAGTGAGTATTAGGAAATATTTTGGTGATAATTATCATCATCATCATATGAGTGAGTCATGGCTAACGTCCTCTGGGAAGCCCTGTGAGAGAGTGGCATTGAGCTGGTCTGAGAGGCTGGGACAAGGACATTCCAGAAAGAAGGAACAGTGTGATGAAGGCATAGGAGCTGGAAGTCACAATGCATTCGGCACAGCCCTCCCGGCAGGGGGAATGGCCTATCCGTTGTGCCCATTTTGCAGATGGAGAATACAAGGCATTGGGATCTGCTGTTTTCTCCTCAAAGAAAGAGGAGAGTAAAGGGGGCCCGTTGATGGACCTGGCCTGTGTCTTGCCTTCTGAAGTGGCACCCTGGGTGCTCCCTTCTCATCCTCATTGTCAGGTTCTCATGAAAAACTGCTCAGGGTGTCATCCTGCCCCCTCCCTGAGGTGTAGCTGTGGTGATTTGTAACTCCAGCCTTTAAATGGCATTTACTTTTAACGCCCACGTGTTCAATTAGAACTGTTTATTACTCTCAGCTCTACTGTCTTGCATTTAGGCTTTTTCCTGCACCTCCATCCCTGTAATCAAACAATAATCTTACAAGAAAGAAGAAATGTGTTTTAACGGGCGTTGACACGATGTAGGTGGATGTTTTTCTTTTTCAAACCCTACCACATGCACCTAGGTTGTTCAGGATTTCCCGTTGTTGTGAGCCAGCCTCTGTGTCCCTCAGATCCTGCTCTGTGCCCCCCGTGCCTATTGAAGAGCTGGGCACAAGCAGATGCTGAGTAGATGTCCAGGCACGCAAGCCTGGGAGCAAGCAGGCTGACGGCTTCCCAAACACTGTCCCGCTCCTGCCTCTCTCTTCCTCTCCCGCTGCTTCCTTCCCCTGCCTCTGTGCGACCTTCGCCCCCTCCTTCCAGGCCCGAGGCCCACCTTCAGTCCTGTCGCCATCAGGCTTAGTAGCCTGTCCACCAGTAAATCCCACCAATTCTGGCTCCAAACTCAATCTTGAATCCATCCACTTCTCTCCATCTGTTATCTCCCATCGTAACACCCTGTTTATTTCCTTCTGAGCCCTCATCACAATCTGTAATTGTTTTTATTTATGTGTTTGTTTACCCATTTTGTCTGTCTCATACATTGAAATGTAAGCCCCATGACGTAGGGACATCGTCTGCCTTGTTCACCATGTCTCATCAGCACCTAGAGCAATGCCTGGCACATATGAGAACCCAATAAATATTTTAAACATCATTGAATTAAACCCTACTCTTGTATGAATTTAATTTGGCAAACATTTGCTGAGACTAGGGCTAGCTAGGCACAGTGCTAGGTACTGTGCTACGAAGATGTCGCACAGTCCCTACCATCATGGGGCTTACAGCTTTTGGGGGACATGGATGTGAAACTGACTCACCATAATTCGAGCTAAATGAAATGCACTCTCCAGTAACTACTCAGCTGGCATTACTGGGTACCGGGTTCTGTATCCAGTATTAGAGCTACAAGAGGAATAAATGAGACCCCTTTCCTTGAGGCATTCATAGTCTAGTGGGGACAGATACTCAAAACTTATTATAACATGCTAAGTGCTGCTAAGTGAGAGTTGTGAACAGTGTGCTAAGGGGGTGGCAAGGAGCAGTAATGGAGGCATTACCTCCCCATTACCTCATCCCCAGCACTGAAGATGGTGTCCCAGAGGAGGGGCATCTGGGGGAAAGGCACATCTTGGGCAGAGGCAGCAGAGGCCCACTGGCAGAACAGGACTCAGTGGCAGTGGCCTTGGTAAGGACTGCAGCCCCGCCAGCAGAGGCCAGACAGGGATGCAGGAGGTTGGAGCATTGGGTGGGGCAGGCGTGTTGCTGGGTAGCGCTTTCAAGTTCTGCTAGGTACACAGTGAATTTTGGGGTACAGGTGGTGATTGTACCCCTTTGGCCAGCAGACAGTGGACATTCTTATTAAAGCTCAGGAGAGATGCTAGTTTGGAGAATTTGGAGTCATTAGTGTGGAGGTGATATTTAAAGCCATGGAATTAGATGCCATTGCTCAGGTTGAAGATCTCAACATGACACTGACCATTTAAGAAAAGATGGAAGATTATAATAATGGCTCCCTCCCGCCTGCATGTCCCTGCTCTGACTCACACCCACGGTAGGGGAAGCCCATCTTCAGTGTTGATGGGGTCTGGAGCCCGTGCAGTATGGCCTGCCTCTGCAAGCAGTCCCTGAACAGCGGGGACAGTGGGAACCCTCAGGGTCCACCACTTGGTTGTGGGGGGGTGGGCAGTGTGGAGGTTGAAAAGGCTGGGGCTACAGTAGGGGCTGGGGGCTGGGCTCTCCTCAGGCTTACCACTTAAAAACCCATCTGCATCTCTCTCACTTCCCCTACCCCCGCCCCCCATCAAAAAGCCCGAAAAAACAAAGCCTCATAAAGAAAACCAGCTCATTAGTCTGTCCTCTTTGATTTTAATTTTGTTTTTCAGTTTGGGTTGCTTCCTTTTTTTTCCCCCCCCAACATAATTAGATGCAAGCTTTTTTCTTTGATTTTATAGCCTACATATTTCCTAAGTTTTGCTGGCAGGACGACAGCTGATGTATCCCTTGAGGTCTCAGGGAAACGCTGATGAGGCAAGCCCAGCAGGGGACTTTTCCCATTATTTTTCGTCCCCTTTCTCAAGATCTTCCTCCCTCCTTTTTCTATTGGGGGTGCCAGGAGAGCTGGGAATAATTGATGGCTCATTAAAGTCCCTCTTTCTGCAGACCGCTTACTTGGTGCTCCCAAAGTCCAGCCTTCCCTGGAACTGGTGGCAGCTCTGAGCCTGAGGATTGAGACACTAGCATAGTGCAGGGCAGAGCAGACCAGGTCCTCTGCAAAGACAGCAACAGTCTTCCTTTTACCTTTCTGGGGCCTGGCACCATGACTGGCACAGAGAAGGGGTCAGTTACTGCCAATCGGGAGTGCGTGCTTAGGTGGGGCTTCAGGCTTCTTTGTGCTGTTCCAGAAACCCAGGACCACAATAGATAAAATGGTCCTTACTGAGCACTTCCTCTGTCCCAGGCTTTTAATGTACATTATCTTTGGTCCTTACAACAATCTGAGACAGCAGGATAATCTCCATTTTGTAGGTCAGGAAACTGAGACTCACTGAGGTTAAGTGACATTACCCAAGACATTAGTAATATTGGACACTGGATCTGAACTCAGAATTATCCTCAGTGGTACTTCCATCTTGCAGAAAAGAAGTCTCCAACTGTGCTGATTGGCTCAGTTTTTAAGAAAAAAGGAAATGTAGAGCCTCCCCATTTATAGAGTATCCGCTTGGCACCACGGGGTGCTAGGTGGGCTCCTAAGGTGAATGAGGCACTTTGGAGGCCCTTTCCCCAAGGGGCGTATGTCCATTCACAGGTGAAATAACCAACCATAGCACAAAGCAAAATAAAGTCGGTGCTGGGATACAGGAGATACAGTGGGAATGAAGAAGGCACAGTTAATTCTGCTGGAGATTAAAAGGAGCTCAAAGATCCAGGGAGGCTGTGGAAGAAGTGGTTGCTTTTTTATTTGTTTTTTAATTGTGGCAAAATACACATAACATAAAATTTACCATTTTAAACATTGCAACAATCACCATCATCTATCCACAGAACTTTTCATCTTGCAAAATTGAAACACTGGACCCTTTAAGCACTAACTTCCCATTCCCCTCTCCTCTCACTCTTTTGCAACCACCATTCTACTTTGTCTGTATGACTTTGATGACCCTAAGTAAGGAGGTGGCTTCTAGAAGCATGAGAAGGATTTCATAGGCAGACGTGGATGTACGTCATTGAGTGGTCATCTCCTTGGATGTGACATAGGAACTGTAACCTGGGTGTACTTCTTAATATAAATATTTGTGCCAAGGATTGCAGTGGAGTCCCCTGGCCAGTTTCACCAGTTTAGTCCACTGGTAAAAATTGTCAGAAGACCACTTAGATGCCAGGAGCAGCCAAGGCTATTGCACAGTAGTGGGCTGTTTTGCAGAGGAAAGCTTACAGGATTATTGACTCAAAATTCTTTTGCTGGTGGGTAAAAGAATGAGCCAAAAACTTAAAATGCTTTCAGAAATTGGCCCATGGCCCTTTGATTTGCTTGTGTTCTTTATGGCTGAAAATCTCCTCTTAGAAGCTCATAAACATATATTTCCATATTGATTTGGGGCTGTTGGTAACCCAAGTTTGCCTCTGTGATTTTAAAGCTGTGGAAGCTGATAGGATTTATCTTTTGATGACATGTTGGGCGATGTGTGACTTGCCTCTGGTCATGGCTGCTGTGGCCACTGGGGTATTTGGAGGCAAGAAAGGATCCTGGAGAGAGGCCTGTGTGTTAGCCCTATAGCCAGCTGCCTTGACGGGACTCAGAGGCATCATCGGGACACCTCTTGATGTTTTTGGCAAAGATGTAAGATTTGCCTTAGTATTGCTGTCCCCGGAGCCTTACACCTAGTTCACCCATGAGAGCACTCAGGAAAAACTGGTGGCCTTGGATAGTATAGTGTTGCACAAAGGAGGGAGGGAGAGAGCCGCCCTTTGAGAACCATCTGTGGTGAGGTCGTGGTTTGCCATGAGGCCGCCGAGGTTCTGACCTTCGGCAGCTACCTACCTCTCTGAGCATCATCTGTAAGATGGGCAGAACCTGCCTCAGAAGGCTCCAGTGAGAGTTAGATGTATGTGAAGTGTATGTATGCAAAGCGCTTACTTGCTGGCGGGCACCTAATTAGTGCCTGATAAATGTTAGCTGTCTTTATTGTTGGGGTTAGTGTCTAAGCTAACCTAGTCACGAGTAGAAGAACAGAGGGGCATAGACCAGCATAAATTCTGGATCTCTGTGTAACTTTGGGCCAGTTAGTAGACAACATTTTAAGTGCTGGTTTCCTCCTCTGTAAAAAATAAACCTAAAATAAATACTGCCTCCCTCAGGAAGGCTCCAAGGTTGAAATGCAGTCGGGTGCCTGGGACCAAGTACGTACTCAATAAATAGAGGTTCCTTCCTTCCTTCCTCGTCCTAATCCTTTCACCTGGAGTTGGCCGGAGCCTGGACTCAGATGCAGGCAGACAAGCTGTGGACCAGCACCCAGGCCAGACTCCTTGGGGCTTTGAGGGGGGTAGGGGTGGGATGATGGTTGCTTTTCCAACCAGCTAAGATGTTGGCAAAACTGTGGAAACGTAGCCCTGTTATCGTCATGAGCAAAGGGTAAGCTCCTTCTCCTTTAAGTGAGTTTCATTTGAATGACATCCCTGATGAAATTATATCCACAGCCCAGCAAAATGTTCTCCTACTAGATAAGTGTAACCTTTAAACCTTCCAAGTTCATTGTTCATTAAGGAATTTCTGTTAGACCCGAAGGATTTTCCTTTCCAAGTTTCTATTTTGTGTTTATTTGTATGTCTTCAAGGATTTTCAGTGTGAAAATATTGGCATTCCTGTTTTCTCCCCTTCCTCTTCCTCCTCCATTTTTTAAAGGATGAGCATTTAAGGCTTAAGATCTGGGGATCTGAACCAGGCTTGTGAGCTCTGGTCCGGGTCTCTGCCCTGGAATACAGTTCTTCCCCATCCGCCAGCCTCGGTGCCCCTCCCTCTGCCTCTTAACATAAACAGAACAGCTTGTTCTCCATGTCTGAATAGTAAACCTGCTGTCTAAAGTTTGCTTTAATATTTATGCGTTCAGCACTGCTGCCTGTTTTTGAGCTCCATCAAAGCCTTTATTATAAGAGCATTTGAAAATGCTGGGGAAGTAGAGAAGGGAGTTGATGTGTATGCCATCTTTCTCGTTCTCCCACTCAACTTCTCCTCTCCCCTCTCTCCCTCTTCCCCCACCCCCAAGTTCTGCCTTCATCTAGCATCTCTCTTTGTCTTGCATCTCTCTTTTCTTCTCTTACACACACACACACACACACACACACAGCAAAGAGAACTCTTTCCCAAGACCTCTGGGAGGAATCTGTTCAATATTTATAAACTGCTGCAGCAGCTATCATAACCAGAGGTAGCTGGCACTACCAAGATGTGCTCCAAATAAGGAACTCCTCTAGAAACAAAGAATGAGTAAAGGTAAGGTGTGGAGGGAGAGGGGCGAGGTGTACAGTTGGTACTGTCTCCCAGGGGGCAGCGGGAGAGCACTAGTCCAGGCCATCAGACCTGCTTCTGGGCCTGGCTCCATGGCTGGCTCACTATGGGACTCTGGACAGTCTTCTGCTACCTTGGGGTTGCACTAAATTTCTGAGAACCCTGCCAGCTCTGATATTTGGTGACTTGGCATAAGAAAGCATGACCCCAGCCAACCCACCCCACATGTGTCCTGGCTACTGATTTAGGGGCCTCAGTAGCCAGGACAC
Organism: Galeopterus variegatus; assembly: GCF_000696425.1. Lineage (NCBI taxonomy): Eukaryota > Metazoa > Chordata > Mammalia > Dermoptera > Cynocephalidae > Galeopterus > Galeopterus variegatus. The sequence continues at coordinate 1,113,525 of NW_007726170.1, forward strand.
ATTCCCTCTAGAGGCTTACCCTTTATGGAGAATTTATAGTCAGATGCCCTGCCTACGTGGGCTGCTTTGGAATGCTCATAGAGCGGGAGTGTTTTCCTAAAAGATGGGGGCAAGCAGGGATGCATATTGCTGAGGTAAGAGAAAGCTATTTTGGGGACCAGCCCTACCCCCAGTGGCTTTTTAGTGCCATTTTTTATTATTCACACATGTTCTGGGGGTTGAGTTTCAGCTCCTCCACCATCCTAGGCTTGGCAAGTTGCTTCGGTTCTCTGATAGCCTCAGTTTCCTCATCCTTAAACAGGGCTGATGTCCTTTACCTTGTAAGATTGCTGCAAAGATTAAATGAGACAACATGCCTGACACGTCATCAGTGCTCACTATGTTAGTTTCCATTCCACTGTGTCCACATTACCCTAATCTGTCCTGCCTGTGTAGGAGTCTGACGTCCCCTTCCCAGGGAACAGGTGATCTGATTTTGCTCCTCACCACAGTCCGAGTAGCAGAGAAGACTCACGCATGGGTGGTGTTCTGCATACACTAGGGGCATGCATTGTTCCAAGGCCTTGGCAGAGGTGATTCAGCGAGGGGGTTGATACCGACTTTGGTTCCCTCTGCCTTGTGCATCCCTAGCAGGAGATTAGGGCCTTCTAGGGAAGCTGCCTTTACTGTTGGAAAATCACTGCCCTAAAGGACCAGACTGTTTCCCCACTTCCCTCCCTCCTGAGTCTGAGAAGATGTTAGGAAAGCGAAATGTTAGTTCAATCCATTAAGACTCAAGCTTGCAGACCATGCCACCGGGGATATTAAATGCTATAATGGTCATTTCTCTCTCTCCTGGGGCAGTACCTATATCATTCACATGTGAGTAAGAGATACCACTTACATGCAGCCCCAGAGCCTTCTCCCACAACTCAGTTCCTACTCCCCATCACCCCAGCCCTCTCTTTAAGGGGCCTTAATAGAAGACATCACAGTCATTTGCTGTTGGAGGTGATGGTTGGGCCTAACAGAAGAGGATGATTTCTGGGGGGAGACACAGCTGGCACATGTCTGAATCCCAAATCCCATTTTCCAACACATGTCCAAAGTAATAAAGAAGGAGGAGGAAAAATAAAGTGGCAGGAGCCAAATTATTTTCTTAATGTGGGGGTGAGAGGTTCACACTTTCTTCTGTCTCCCCAGTCCTTGTCTGATTTGGATTAGCAGATGTTTTATCATGCAAAAGCGTCCTACCAGAGAGTTCTCTCAACTTTCTCAAGCTGGGCCCCAGTAAGAGACCAGCAGGTAGAAATACAAGCAGCCATCCTCGTCAACATCTCTGAGAGCTGTTCACCATGCCATACTGTGGGTTGACTCTCAGCCAGGCTCTGCTGGGATTCAGCTGAGAGGAAGGCCCAAGCTCCTGCCTTCATGACGTTCTCACTCTAGGAAGGGATGGTCTAGAAGCCAGGCCTACGTGTGGTGGAGACGAGTGGCCTGAGGAGAGGAGGGTGAGAGGACCAGGCAAGGTTTCATGGAGATGTCTCTTGAGACAGACCTTGAAGGATGTGTGGGATTTCTCCTATTGACATTGCTGGCCTGAGCAAAGGAGGCTCAGGGAGGAAAGGAACTAATGTCTCGAGCGTCTGTTATTTGCTTGGTATTTACATTCATTTTCAGAGGAGGAGACCACCCAAGGTCACTGAGGATTGCGAGTCAGATGCAGGATTCAAACACAGCCCACAATGTTGTGCCATCTCCTCTCTGTGGGTGCACGCAGGGAACAGTCACAGGGCAGTGAGGAGTTGGGTCACCTATCCTTCCCCGTTCCCTGCCACCATGTTCTTTATACCTGCTCATGGGAGTCATCACACGAAGCTCAGGGCCACCAGCTTATCCTTCCCCATCTACTAAAACTCAGGTGACCACGTTATTTGGGAAGACCAGGACACTTTTGAGAATGAAATGGAGTATTAATAATTATTGTGCTGGGACAACAGGGTAAACTGGAACATATAATTAGCCTCCTTAATTCTGTTTGATTGTGTCCTCTGACAGTCTTCTGTCATCAGCCTCATCCCCTGTGACTGTTTCCTCTGTCTTCATTCTCTGACTTGAAACCTGGCCCTCCCTGAGGTGGCTTCTCTCAAGTGGTGGCTTTCTCCCACACTCTTCCTACCACTGAAGACAGGGGAGGGGTCTTCCATGCTCCTCGTGGGTAACTCTAGACTATTTGCTCTCCCTCCTTTCTCTCTGAAAACACCACCCAGCTGCTTGAACCTCATGTCAGTGGACAGAGCCACCCACAGATCCTCCTTGTGGTTGTGCAGGCACCTGTGCCCTAAGGTCCTTGGAGGAATTCTGGGCTCACTGTCACCTTCTCCATTACTCCTGTCCTACTTCTTGGTGATTTCAGTACCTACATCTCTTTCTCTCACACCCCGTTTCCAGTCTATCAGTGAATCCTGTTGGATCCACCCTCAGAATACATTGAGAGTCTGAAGCTTCTCACCTCCACCGTTACCTACTTGGCCCAAGCCAACCTCACGTCCCATCTCCTTGCTTCTGCCCTTGCCCCCTCCAGGCATCTCCCACACAGCAGCTGGAGTGATCATGCTGCTCCTCTGCTCAGAATCCTCTTCTAGACTCCCATCTCAGACAAAAGGCCAAAGTCCTTTCAGTGTCCCACAGGCCCCATATGATCTGGGTCCTGTCCCCTCCTATGGCTCTGCATTCCAGCCACATTGACCTCCTTGCCAACCCTCCCATGGACCAAGCAAGCTCCCTTCTTGGAGCCCCTGCACCAGCTGTCCTGATACAACTTGCTTCCAGGTGTTTCCACACGCATGTCCCTCTGGCCTTTACACAAATATCCCCTTCTCTTTGAGGCCTACTGATAGCCACCTGCATATTCTGTTTACTCTTGGTTTGTTACCCTCACTAGCAAGTAGGCTCCACACGAGCAGAGATTTTCATCCATTTTGATCAATGCTCTGTTTCCATTGCCTCAGTGGTTCTCAGGCTTGAGCGTGCATCTGCATCATCCTGAGGACTTGGTAAGACTCAGACCTCTGGGCCTCACCCACAGTTTCCTTGTAAGTGGGTCTGGGGTGGGCCCAAGGATTTGCATTTCTAGTAAGTTCCCACATCATGCTCATGCTGCTAATCGGGGTCCACACTCAGAACCACTAGCCCCGAACAATGCCTGCCCAGTAGATGTCTGTTCTAATCCACTAGTGTTGCTATAACAAAATACCTGAGACTGGGTAATTTGTAAAGAACAGAAATGTATTTCTTATAGTTCTGGAGTCTGGGAATTCCAAGGTCAAGGTGCCAGCATTTGGTGTCTGGTGAAGGCCTTTTTGCTACATCTTCACCTAGCAGAAGGCAGAAGGCAGAAGGGCTAATGGGCCTACCTAGTTCTCTCAAGCCCTTTTCTATGGGTCTAATAACATCCATGGGGGTGGAGCCTAATCACCTCCTACAGGCCCCGGCACTTAATGCTGCTGCAGTGAAGGTTAAGTTTCAACATGAATTTTGGAGGGGGCTCAAACATTCAAACCATACCAGCATCCACTCCATATGTGTGGAGTAAATAAATGAGGGCGTGAGAGAGGATGAGGCTAGGAGGGGAATATGGGCATGGACAGATAAGTTGGGCCCTTTCCACAGAGGGCCTCAAAGGCAAGACCAAGGAGTTTGGTCCCAGCTGCCACCATGGGGGCTGTTGGAGGCACTGGAGCAGCGTGCGCCTCAATGGGAGCTGGGGTTCCAGGAGAGGTGTGAAGTGACCCAGCCCCGGTGCACCCCAATCCTCAGATTCACGCCTAATCCTGTCTTTGTCTCCCTAGAGTACGCAGAGAACATCGGGGATGGCCGGAGCCTGGAGTTCCGGGAGAATGAGCAAAAGCGCATCCTGGGCTTGCTGGAGAACTTCTAGAGGCCCGTTGGCCCTGGGCATCAGGGGCCCTCCCTCGGCGTCCCTCCCAGAAACAGTTTGTAGATAGCTCTGTGTGACTTTTGGACTAATTAAAGCTAGTTTTGGTATTCCCGGACTGGTGTTCTTTGTAGCCAAGCTTCACGTGCTATCCTTTACCCTGCTCTCACAGCAGCTGTCTCAGGCACATCTGAGGAGGGTCGGTGGTTGGCCTCACTCTGCCCGTGGGGAAACTGAGGCTCAGAGAGCATAGCAGTGCTAGCATCACCACTGTGGCTTCTCTGCTATTGCTGCTATGAGGCCGCCCGTCTAACTGGGTAGCAGGGACAGCGTGGGCTCTGGTCCCCCATGGGGCTTCCTGACACATAGGAGGCATATGGCCACCTGCTTAGCTCCCCGGAGGCTTGTTACAGAGCGCAGTCCTCGGAGCAGCATTCTGAGCCCTGGACACCCATCAGATTTACCTGGCGCAAGGCAGGGTATGGAGGATCACAGATATACCAGTGTTGGGCCCCACCCCAGGACAATGACAGCAGAATCTTGGTGCGGCTCTGGCGCTGGGTGGTTTTAAGCTCCCAGATGACCACACGGCAGAGGAGAGCCACCACTTCAGAGTAGACAGGCCTGGGGTCCAAATCCCCCTGCATCGTGTACAGCTGTGGCATTTTGAACAAGTGACTTTTATTTCTCAACCTCACTTCATCTGTGAAGTGGAGCTAATAATGCCCATTTGGTGCTTATCACACACGCAGCAAAGTGATGCATTCACAGTAGGTGCACTGTGAATGGCGCTTCCTTTTGTCCTTCCTCCGCACATTTGTGACTTCAAAATTGTGATTTCACCCACTTTACTCAGGTTATGGGAAAGCTGGTCTTCTCTACAAAGTCAGCAGCTCTTTAGCATGTCTTAAATCTGTCCTCAAAGAATAGAGTCCTTATGGGTGAGGAGGAGGAAGAGCCACCAAATTTGGAAAAGCAGCATTTCATTAAAATGAAGCATTTAGCTCAAGGTCAGCAAATAGACCGCAAGAGATGCCTCACACCCATGCGCTATGCCCGGGAAAAGGGTGCTGCTTGCCGAACCCCGAGGGACCAGGCTCTAATCCAGGCAGCCACTACCATCTGGCCAGAGTCAGCATGCCAAGGGAAACCCATTTGCAACCCTAGGCAGCCAACCGAGAGGTCTCTCAGTAACATGGCACCTGCTTTGTGCCTGGCGTTGGGCTGGTGATGAGACAGTGACTGGAACTGGCCCTGCCCTCCTGGTGTTCAGTGCAACCTGATGGGAAGACAGTGTGCCCCTCGTTACACTGAGATGAGCGTCCCAGCAGAGGGGGACAAGATTGCTTGACAGGGCCAGTTACAGAGTCAGATTGCTGAACATCACATTTGGATTTAGTTACTTTTTACTTCATTTTCTGTGACTGTACCGGCTACCATGCATGATAGCCTGCTATGGCTTCTTACTTTACATCCATACTTTGTAGCCTGCTCTGCAGCCCTGCTGGCTCTGTTATCCCCAGTTTATGGAAGCTGAGACTGAAGTAACTGTGCAGGGTTCTCTGGCCAATAAGCAGCAGAACCTACATTCAAAGCACGGTCTGACTCCACAGTCTCACTGTCCCCTTCCCCCGAGCTGCCTGTATCTAGAAGACAATCACGGATCACTGACCGACATTACGTTTCGATCTGTTCCTCTGTTGATATGTGGTTTAATGAATTCACAAAGAATAGGGCATGTCCAGATGTAACCTATGGAATCACAGGCTTTTTGAGCTAAGGCTAGTACTTTAGAGATGGGTAGTCTTTCAATTTTTTTCTTTTTACACTTTATTCGTTTTTAACCAAGTAATGCCTACACGTGGTACAGAAATTTGAAATGTAACAAAGATATCCAGTGAGAAGTCTCCCTGCCCATCCCCCATCCCCTAGGCCTCCCTGTCCCCAGAGGCAGCCACTGCCACCTGCTCATCTTTTCAGAGTTCTGTCCAGTTTTCCACTGTGTTCTACCGAAGCCCAGGCTTCCTGACAAGCACATCAGAAGCCAACGTAGGAAGAGAGGGAGGGGAGGCTCCAGGCCTCTCCCCACCTTCAAACAGACGCTCCACTTAGCTGTGCTTCCTATATTGCAGTGCCTCCTGAGATTCTGTGCGGCCAGAATGTCCCTCTGCGTAAAGCAAGTTTGAACTTAACCCTTCATTTTACAAGTGAGAAAGTGGTCCCCTTTTCCATCGGTTTTGTGGCAGGAGGCTGGCAGGAAACATGATGTATATAATCCCTTAGGATTCAGAAGGCGTGTACAGTTCTAGGGGCTAAGGGACCAAGAAGACAGGATAAGGAGAAAGTGGTAACTAACCTCTGCTCTCTAATTTACCAACCCGCTACGGGAGGCTAAGAAGAACTCAAGTACATTAACCTTACTAACCCTAGGCTCTCGGGGTGTGGTCCAAGCTCCTGAGTCTGCTCCCGGCTAACTGAGAAACTCTCTGCCTCACCCAGCAGCCCCACCCCTCTGCGAGGACGTCTTGGGCTCCCAGTAAAGGCCGCCCTTGCCCCGTGGGTCTGAACTGGACGTCTGTCTGCTCCCTCTTGGGGTCCACAGGCTCTCCCCTTCAAACAAAGTCCCTTCTCGCCGGTCCTTGTGCCCACAGCTGAGTGGTGCCAGACCATAGCACCCCAGAGAAGCAGTCCTCTTCCTACCCAGACATGGCAATAAAATAGCCTTTCAGCAATGTTACCAGAATTTCTTCACGAGGGAAATGAGGGTTTCGTTTTCCTCTTCCTCCGCAGCTTGCTGCTCCGTTTGTGGTGGTCGGCGTGCCTGAATTCAGTGGTGGCAAGACGGGCCGTGCCTGATTTAGAGAGATTTGCATGCAGGCTGCGTTCCTTCTTTATCTGGGGGGAAACACATTGTCAGGGAAGCTTGAAGGCAGCCTTCAGTCACTCCACAGTCGCACCAGTGCCCAGGTGGCATCTTCTGCCATTACCGAGAGCGTCAATTTCGTGTCAACAGGGAGACGAGACTCGCTTTCCTAAAGGCAAGACTTCTTGATTAGATTTTCTTACCCAACAGTAGAGGTAAAAGCAGATCCACATTTTTCAATCTGTCTTGTTCTTTGGTGCACATGGAAAGTGGTTGGTAGCGCAGCGGTGGGCCTTCATTATCTGTGCTGGAAAAATGGCAAGCGTTCCTCCAGTCACCTTTTCCTTCATTAGGTAACATGTGCCGCTGGTATAAACTTCAGAAGGTATGCAAGGGTGTAGGATGTGCAAATCTCCCTGCCAGATGTGTCTCCTGGCCACCCAGCACCCCTCCCCAGAAGCAAGTGCTGCTAATTAGCGGAAGTATCCTTTCAGAGATAGTCTTACGTGTTTTTAAGTGAATAAAAATACTTATTACACATATGGTGGCGTATCATGTTCTCCGTTCTGGATGTTGCTTTTCACTCCACCTCGACAAACACACACACAGCTGCCCCACTCCCTTACTAGCTCAGCTCTATTGCAAAGCGTCCCATAATTTAGTAAATCATGTTAATGGACATTTGGGTTGTTTCTGATCTTTGGCTATTACAATGGTGCAGTGAACATCCTTGCACAGAACGTCATTTCACACATGTGTGAGTTTAGGTCCCCAAGTAGGATTGCGAAGTCAAAGAGAGTGTGCCTTTTTCACTGTGACACACACCACTATGTTGCCCTCCCCCTCCCCACACACCCTCAGTGGCTCAGTGTGAGCCGACCTGGCTCTCTGCCTTGACAGGTGAACAGTGTATCCTGTTTGTCATTTTAATCTACATTTTTCTTAGGTGTGAGGTCATTTCATGTTTTAGGAGAACGAACTTATAGAGTGTGCCATATTAGCTAACACTGAGCTCTCTCTGTGAGCTAAGTCCTTCACTCAAATTAGTGCATTTAACCCTCATTCCTGAAGTGCAGATGTCTCATCATCAACCCCATTTCACAGATGAGGAAACCAGGTGGGGAGGGAGGGCCAGCGGTTTACACAGCGTCAGAGCTGGAAGTGGGACCTAAGCAAACCCCCGCTCCTAGTTTTGGACCCATGCTGTCCCCCAACTGGTAGAGGGGCTTGGGTGAGGGTTGAGAAGGTGGCACAGAACACACTGGGAACAGACGGCTTCAGCGTAGTCGTGCAGACCATCCCCGGCCTGTGACTGCAGCCCTTGTGGCTCTGCAGGGGCCTGCCCCTTCTGCCTTTCCCTGCCATGTCTGAGAGGCTGGATGTGGTGGTCCCCTGCATGGGGGTCCTGGGGCCAGGTTTCCCGGCTGGGGATGGGCACTCACATGGATGTGGCCCTGGCTGCTCTCCCATGGGAAAGGGGGAAGTCTGAGAAACATCTGGAAGTTCAGGCTCTCCATCTGCAGCCGTGAGGAGAACCACTGTCAAGCACGATTGCAGGTAGGACCGTTGCCTGCCTCCCCCGTGCTCCCCACCGCTGCCTGTGCACTGAGTCGCATTCCTTCTCACCCAGACCCTCCCTCTGTCTGTGCTCCTATTCCATGTCACTTTGCTGCCTCCTTCCATGTGTCTCCCAGGAGACATTTGTGGATCACCTACTCTGTGCCAGGCCCATGCTGGGTACTGGGGGTCATTGCACTCCACCCTGCACTGAAATCCAGTTTGAACTTGCTACATAGTTAAATAGGGTCTCACAACAGAGCAATAATGGGCATCAAGAAATGGGCAAAGACTGGGGGACAGGAAGGCCCCTCACCTGGTAGGAGGGATCGGGGAGACATGACCCGGTAACCTAACTATCTTGAGTGACATTCACTGGAGCCTTATCATGGCCATGAGCCTCGAAAACAAGGGGTAGAAAGTCACTCGAGGCAGAGGGGACTGCAAGCTGAAGGAGTGGGGGCACGATAAAGTGCGGGGCCTTCTGGGATGTGGCGCTGTCAGTCACCTCAGTGGATGCCCAGCCACCCTGAGGGCGGCGCAGCAGGGGTTAAACGAGCTCTTGGCTGTGGCAGACGCTGACCACGGGCTTTGTGGGCTTTACAGGAACTTGGGGGTCGTGTTTGTCCAGAGTCACAGGGCTTGTTCTGGGCAAGTCCTTGTCCCGCCTTCCCCCAAGCTCTTTCAGTCCCCGAATGAGGAGGAAACAGATCCCCCATGGCAAGATGCACCCTCCCAGGATGGTTCAGGAAGTGCCCAGGCCCCAGCTATGCTGACAACAGCTGAGCAAGGAGAAAGGCCTCCAAGCCCAGTTGGCAGGAAGGCTGCTGTGAGGCCCTAGTCTGTCCACACCCCTGGGAGGAGGCTTTGCTCTAAGGCCCTGGGGAGCAGCTGGGAAAAGCCACCAGGGACGGATTCTACAGAAGCCAGGGCCGGGGGCCTGGCCACCGCTGAGAAAGGCGCCTGGCTACGGCTCCTGGGGCCTCAGCAAGTCAGCCCCATCCAGGAAACCCCCAGGAGCAGAGGGGCGGGGGATCTGTACCCTCAGCCTAGCCTGACCCAGGACGGTCTGTGAAGCATGAGCATGTCCCTCACACTTTCTGAACCTCGGTTCTCCTTCAGTTGAGGACTGAAAGAAGGGGTCTCTGAGGGGCCAGCTGTGGCCAGCTCATGGCATCCAGTTGATCGTCTGCCATCTATCCCTCCATCGTTTACTGATCCACCACGAGCTGTGTGGGGGACAAAACAAACATCGTTCCTGTCCTCGAGGAGCTCACATCCTTGAGGGACAGACCAAAAGACAACAAACATGTAAACAAATGCATAGAATGATCACTGAGTGTTATAAAGAGTGTATGAGGTATACAGTGATGGGACTAAGTAATGGGGGGACTGACTGGCCTTAGGTTGAGTGGTCTGGGAGGTCCTCTTTTATAAGGTGCCTTTGAACTTGAACTAAGCTCTGAATGATGTCGAAGAGTGGGCAGCTAAACAGCTGGGGAACAGAGGCACAGGTGCAAAGGTCTAGAGGCAGAGACAGAGAGATGGAGCACTGTCGTTTTCCAAAAAATAGCCAGAAGATGCCATTGTGGCTGGACCCAAAAGTGAAGCCAAGGCCAGTGGGAAATAAGGCCAGAGAGGTGGGTGAGGGGCAGATTGTACGAGGCCTTGAGGGCCACAGAGTGGTTTTGAGCTTGGAAGGGATGTGATTTGATTTTGAAAAGATGCCTTTGCTTTATGGAGGACACACCATGGAGACCAGCTGGGAAGCAGGGAGATCTAAGAAGAGACCGATGTGCTCTGGTCCAGCAGGAAATACTGGTGCTTTGGACCAGGAAGGGGTAGTGGCTTAGAGACCAGGGGATTTGGGGTATGTTGAGGCAGAGCCAACTGGTCACTGTGCAGGAATAGGCTCTGCCCTGGGAGCTTTCCCCTGTCATCGAGGGCTGGGAGCAACCTCACTGGGCCAGCAGGAGTCGGGTGGGTCCCGCTGAGAGAGCTGCTCAGTATATAAATATCTTTAATGAATAAATAGAAGTGCTTTTAGGGCTGGCGGAGTCATATCATTTCCACCTGCCGTAAAATTTCATTAGAAGCAGGCGCTGCAGGGGAGAATGGCTGCAATAAATCTGCCCGCCCACCCTCAGCCCTGCCTCCACTCTGAGCCAAGTCTGCCCCACTCCCTGGAGAGTCTGGACCCAGGCCCTTCTCCCCAGGCCTTCCTGGGGCAGGAGAGTCTGGACCTTCCCTGCCCCACCCCACACTTGAGGAGGCACAGGGCAGCCATGGGCAGGGAGGCGTGGCTTGTCACTGAAAAGCAGGGGCCTCCCTCTCCCCAGCTGGAGAAGGGATGTGGCGGTTCCTGCCCCACTGGAGGCAGATGAGGTGAGTTTCAGGGGAAGCAGTGTTCAACACTGAGGGACTCCTGGAACAGCAGAGCTGCGGGAAATCAGGCCTCGGAGATTTTCAGTTCTACAAATTAGAAAACAGAGGCCTCAAGAGAGTTGGTGACTGTCCTAAGATTGCACAGGGTCAGCAGATCCAGCCCTCAAAAACTACCATAGTGACAGCTACATTCTTCAGCTCCAACATGACATGCACCATTTCCTCGAGTCTTGACATGACCATCCCATTTTGCAGATGAGAACTCTGAGGCCCAGAGAGAACTAGGATCCAGGCCACCCTGCCGCTTACTGGCAGAGCCAGATGAGCATTCACGTCTCTACTGCAGCAGCCTTTTTCTGTTTGTTTTTTTTAAAGCATGCTGGGGCTGGGATTATGTTTTCTTGAGCCTATAAATCATCAAAGTGTGAATCACCGAAGGACTGAGATGGAAAATTTGCTGAGTACCTACTATGTGCCAGGCAGTCTCTGAACTGAGGCCCACTGTCCCCAGCACTTCATTGCATCCTTGTGGCACCTTCAAGGTTGCCTGCTCACTTCCATTTTACAAATAAAAAAAGGAAGCACAGAGAAATCAAGGAATTTGCCCAAGTTCGCACAGCTGTGCCCCTGATGCTGGCCGTGGCTGTCAGCCCTCAGAGAATTTGGGGTCCTCACACCCCTGCCTTGGCCCTGCTGCCCTCCTCCCCAGCCAGTGGGTGGAAGGCCAGGAAGCCTGGCCAAATGGACAGGCCCAGCTGGCAACCTGCCTGGGCCCATGGTTATCAATTAAGCTCATTAAATGGCCATGACAAGACATGGCCTGGGCCAGCTGTCTTCCCTTCCCACCTCACTCCAGCCCTCTCGGGAACAAGGCCTGAGGATGGACTCCTGCTTTTAGCAGCTGCAAGCAAAGGTCTCCCAGTCACTGGGGAAGATGAAAAGATGCACAAACCGGGATTGGCGGTTAGCTCAGTTGGTTAGAGTGCGGTGTTATAACACCAAGGGTAAGGGTTCGGATCCCGGTACCGGCCAGCTGCCAAAAAAAAAAAAGAAAAAAAAAGAAACTAGAAGGGGAAGAAAAGGAGGGAAAAAAAGAACAAGTGCAACAAATAGAAAACAATTACAAGTACGGTAAATGTTAATTCAATTTTATCAGTAATCACTTTAAGTGTGAGTGGTCTAAATACAAA
>NW_007726170.1:1125521-1144283 GCF_000696425.1 Galeopterus variegatus
CAAAAAAAAAAAAAAAAAAAAAAAAGAAAGAAAGGGTAAAAGATGCACAAACCAAACTTCACCAGGCTGGCCTGTGGACCTGCACAGGTAGTGAACACAGGACATGGATGCTCGAGCCTGGCTGCCTAGGTTCAAATCCCAGCCCTGCAACTCCCCAGCTGTGTGATCCTGGGCAAGTCCCTTCACCTCCCTGAGCCTCAGCTTCCTCATCTATAATAGGGGGATGGAGCTATACAATCTACTCACTGTCTACACCTGCAACAAGAAGATGCACACAAGGCACTGGACCAACTGTAGAGTGCTGATCAATGATCACATCGTCATGACCGATGTCTTATTGTATTTTCTTGTTCACCTTCCCCCACTAGACTGTGAGGCAATTCATCTTTATTTATACCAGAATGACTGAACAGGCCCATGAGGGCACCTCCACCCAAGCCAAGGTCCTTCAGGAGCAGAGTGAGCAGTGTACCTGTGTACAAGTGCTCTTTAAGGGGTCAGGGACTTGAGCCAAGGTGCCGTGGGCCTGAGCAACTGTCCAGCCCCCACTGCTGCTCCCTCTCCTGAGCCCGGCACGCAGGGCTCGCCCCGCCTCTGTTCCTTCTCTCTGACCTGCCCTACTTCCATTTGCCTCTGGATGATTCTGCTCACTGTGCAAGACTAGCTGGGGGCCGGACGCTGCCCTCTCTGGAAGCAGGAGCATAAGTCCTGTCCTCTTGGGAGGACAGATGCAGACACAAGCCACCATCAGCCAGAGCATGGTGGGCAGAGGTCCTGAACACCCATACATGCTGCAAGCCCCCAGCTCCCCTTACTCCCCTGTCTCTGCCTTCCCCAGGCCCCAGCCAGATTCCCTGAGCCTGCTTCTCCCCTGTCAGCCCTGTACTTCCTCCAATTCTGCCCTGCAGTGCCCAGCACAGGGCATGCCACCCAGTCGGTGCTATTCCAGCACGTCTTCAGCAAATATTTTCTGAGCACTTGCTATGTGCCGGGCCCTGTGCTGGCCTGGGGGGTACAGCAGCAAACAAGGCACACATGCTCCCAGCCCCGCTGCCTTCCAAAGACAGGGAGACAGAGAGCAGACAAGCAAGCGGACAGTCCAGCAAGGCAGCTTGAGATGAAAGAGAGTCACCGGAAGGGGGCTGCTCTGGTCTGGGTGGTCAGAGTTGAGACTGGATTGATGAACGGAGCAGCTGCCAGGGCAAGTTGGGATTCCAGGCAGAGGCCCTTGGGCAGGAATGTGCTTCACGTATTCAAGGAAAGCCAGATGTGCGTGTGAATGACCAGGGGAGTGGGAGGCGGCCGGGGGGCTAAAAGCAAAGGATGGACTTTAGATGGTCAGTTTGCTTGGGCTCCTCCCCTGGCCAGAGACTAAAGCCAGTAATTCACTCGCTCATCTCTCCCGCCATCCACCCGTCCAGCCAGCCATCTATTCATCAGTCCACTGACCCTTCCTTCTGTCCAGCATATTCTAGTCCCCTCTCTGGCATAGTCCTTCACTGTTTTGGGGGGTACAGGAGTGATTGGTCGGTCCATAGCTCTCTGGCAGGTTCATGGTCTAATGGGGGACACTGCCATGACAAGAGGTGTTCACAGCCCAGTGTGGCAAGCACATGTGATCAAGGAGACAACATGGGGAGGGACAGAGGGAAGGAGTGGGGGAGATGGGGGGCTCAGCGCAGCCCAGCTCCACTCAGGGCAGCGAGTCTGCAATGTCATCATCCCAGATAAAGGACAGTACATTATTAGTGTTATTAATTATCATTAATCTAATTAAGTGGCAATTACAATTAAGAACACAATGAGCAAAATGCCACCATGGATTTGAATGCCACTTCTCCTCTGGCATGGGAGTGAGTGATTTTCCCTGAGCTCGGCCCACACCCGGTCACAGCACTGCGCATGCAGCAGGGCTCGGCCCACCCCTGTGCTCGAAGTCACAGCTCAGAGACCACGAAGTCCAACACCCCTGGTTTTACAGATGGGCAAACTGAGGCCCCAGGAGGGGAAGTGACAGGCCCCAGGTCACCCGCCAGTCTGCGGCAAAGGTAGATTCAACCAAGAAAAACGGATTCCCAGCCGCTCCTAACTCATTTCATCCCTAACTGCCTTTTTTTTTTTTTCCCCAGGAAAAACCAGCTGTCAGAGGCAGCCATCCTGTTACCGATTAAACAAGGCAAATTCTATCGGAACAGAATCGGAGGCGCCCCGGACACCTAATTACACAGTCTGGAACGAGAGACACAGGCAGGGAAAGAGAAATATGAGCAAACAGTGCAGCGAGGCAGCGAAGGCGCCCTCCCCGACGCCAGAGCTGTCATCTCCCGAGGCCTCTGGGCGAGACATGTCACCCGGTTGTTAAGTAAGACCCCTGCTCCCTGGGCAGGGGCCCACACACGGCCTCCCCTCCACCCCACAGCTACCAGCCAGGGCTCCCAGAGACAAATGAGGAGACAAGAAGTGGCTGCGGGCATCTGGCTGGCACAGGGCATCCTCTTGGAGCCATCCCAGGAACCCCGTAGAAAGCAGGTATCATTTCGGGTTGACAGCAGGACAGTCAGGGACCAGTGAGATTGGGCAGAGCTGGGCTGGAGCCCTCACCTGCCTGACCCCACAGACAGGGCTGTGTCTGGGGTGCCTCCTGTGGGGGCTGCCTGTCTCTGTCCCCACGAGGTCTTCACCCGCTCAGTAGTGTCGTGGGCAGGGAGCTGGACTTTGCTGTCCCTGTCCACCAGGAGACATCTCGGGTAGGATTGGGAGCAGGCGAGGACAGAGTCCCTGTCTGATTCCACATGGCCTGGCACCAGGGCAGACGTGACTGAACCTGCCAGGTACAGTGCCAGCTCTGGGGAGATAGGAGAGGACAAAGCAAAGACCCCTGCGTTCAAGGAATTTGTGCAGGGGGGAGGCAGACACTAAACAGCCTAACCAACCCACTGGAAGGAGAGCACAATGATGTAACTTCTGACAGGAAGAAAATAAACAAGGTAACAAGGTAAAGAGCAAATTAGAGTGTGCATGGGGGAGAGGTCCCTACTTGAGATTAGATGGTTCTGGAAGGCCTCTCTGAGGAGGTGGTATTTGAGCTGAGACCTGAATGGTGAGCAGGAGCAGCTGTGTGAGGAGCTGGAATGTTCCAGAAAGAGGGAAGAATGAGTGCAAATGGAATGAATCAAAGAATGGACCTACAAGCTAGTGAGCAGGTGAACGGAAGAAGGAGCAGGAGGGTCCTGTGAGAAGACAGGCCTGGGGCCGGGTTGAGCGGGCGTCCCCTTGTTCCTTCTGCAGGGGTCCTTGTCCTTGACATGGCACAGGCCCCTTGGAGGATCCGACCACCGGCACTGTCCCCAGTGTCGAGGTGTCCTCCCTCCACCTCGTCCACGAGCAGCCTCCTCCAGGCTGACTTGGCTCATTGCTCATTGTTGGTAAAATTGGTGTGTGGTTAATAGTCACGATCCCTCCCCCTCCTCTGTGCCTTTCACGTTTCGCCACTTGTCTCTCCCTCGGCATAGGCCAAGGGACCGAAGAAGAAGGTCCCCGGGCTCTTGAGCCTCAGGTCCCCATCTCTGAGTGGAGAGCGGACCCAACCATGACCCTGGGGGCCTGGCTCCAGCCTTCCTGTGTGTGACCCAGGACAAGTGACCCCAAGCCTCCATTTCTGCCTCTAAAACAAGGTAGTGATAGTCCCCCCCCCACGGCATGTTGCTCCCCACACGCCTGTGCGCTGCCTTCTCACAGTGGTCTTGCAAGATGGGATTATTACCTCGACCACCCCCTTGATAGACTCAAAAACTGGGCCTGAGGGGCCATATGGCTTGGTCAAGGTCACACAGCCAGAAAGTGGTGTGGTGGGATTAAAAAATCTCAGCCCTTGCTGAGATTAGGCAGTAGTGATGTTTCGAGACGAACTTCCCAATTCTGGCGGTTGTATCTGGCTAGGTCAGGATAAGTCTCTGTTTTAGAAAATACGCACTAGGGCCGACCCCGCGGCTCACTCAGGAGAGTGCGGCGCCGGCAGCGCTGAGGCCGTGGGTTCGGATCCTGTATAGGGATGGCCGGTGTGCTCACTGGCTGAGCACACAGTGCGGGTGACGCCGAGCCACGGGTTACGATCCCCTTACAGGTCACAAAAAAAAAAAAAAAAAAGAAAAGAAAAGAAAATACGCACTAAAATATTTGGAGTGAGGACGGATCACATACTGTAGCTGAAGTTTTTTATAAGTTTAAAATTAGTTGGAAATTTCAAAAAACTTAAAACATCTAAAATACAAAAATGAAAAACAGACAAGCCCCATGCTGCGTCTGCACTGGGCACAGTGTCCAGGCCAGACCAGGGCTGGACTGGGCTGGGCTGCTGGTGGGGACTCGCCCTGTGTCCCTGGCCCCTGCAAGGTGGGCAGTATTATTTTACCCCTCACTTGGCAGACGGGGAAACACGCTCAGAGTGGTCCACCATTTTCTGAGGCCACACAGCCAGTAAGGGGCAGGGTGCCCGCCCGAGAGGTGGAACAACCAGGTAGCAGGGGAAAACACAGGGGCTGGAGTGGGCAGAGGGCTGGCTGCTTGCAGCTGGGTGGCTGGGACGCAAAGGCTTCTGGGGGGTGGGGGCTGCTAGGGGGAAGGGCTCTAGGCCAAGTGGAACCGCCCCTGCCCTTCAGTGCCCTCGGCCCTTGCTCAGGGGAGAGATGAGCGCCCAGGCTCCCACCCTGGTCAGAGGCTGATTGATCCTCCATGGTCCCCAGAGCTGGTGCCTTCGTCCATACCTTGGGCTGCTGCGTGTTTTCTTGTCTCTGATTGTAAACAGATTTGACTAAAGAGGTAAATTAGAAGTTAATTAGAGAGAACATGATTGATGAGGCAGTTTGCCGTGATTGGGAGGCGTGGAAAGGAGGGGGCTCCCTGCGTGGAGGAGACGGGAGAGAAGGAGGAGGATTCACAGGCTGTTGTCCCTGCAGGGGGCCCAGCACGGCGAGGACCGGCTCGGGCTGCCTCTCTCCTAGGATCCAGGGTCATGCCCTCCAGCACGAGGTCTCAGGTGGGGCCCTCCAGGGGACCCTGTCACTGGGGGCCAGGCCCCTGCTGGATTCAGGACGAAGCAGCCTCCCTGCCCTGTGTGTGGCCAGAGCTTTCATCCTGATGTGCAGGTGGGGCTGGGGTGGCGCTGATGCTTATCAAACATCTGTGCCGCGTTTTCTCCAAACCTTGCAAAGTTGACGCCATTAACTCCATTTTCCAGATTAGGCAATGGAGATTCAGAGAGCTGAACCACTTACCAAGGTCACACAGATGGTAAGGACAGAGCTGAGACGGATCTCCAGAGCCTGTGACCTTCTGAGTTCCAGGCTGTGTTCCTGGTCACGTGGCCCGACCTCAGGAGTCCTCTCTACAGCACCCCACTTACATATCTCCAGCAATGGTGAGCTCACTTCCTCTCGAGGAGCCAGGACACCTCTGACCATGGGCACATTGTCCTTGCGTGGACCTGATCTAACTCTCTCCGGCCACTTGCCTCCCTCCTCCACACTCCAGAACATAGACCTGCATTGTGAGGAGGAAGCTTAGCAGTCATCCTACCGACTCCCTCATTCTCCTGGGGAAACCGAGGCCCAGAGAGAGATGCAAAACACCAGAGTGACACAGTGAACCAGTGTCACTCTGGGGGCTGGACTTCCCTAGGGCTGACATGCAGGGATGAGGCCCCGTCGAGCTCAACATCATCTACCCCCAGGCTGAAGTCACAACTCTGCACTCTTTCACCCGTTACTTCCCTCCCTCATTAACTCCGCAAGATTTGCCGAGGCCTGGCTGCGAGCTAGGCTCCCAGAGTACCAGAGGGAAGCCGGGCCGACCCCGTGCAGTGCTCACAGCTCGATTTTGTGGAGGGGGGGACAAAGGAGAGGGGCGAGGGGCCGGGAGACCTGTGGGAGGGAGAGACGGCCCCTCCAGGAAGCAGCAGGAGCCAAGCTCTGGTGTGAGGGGGTTCCAGGGAAGGCACTGCGGTGGGAGGGAGCATGGTACATTCTAGAAACTGCCAGAAGGCCAAGTGGCTGGAAGGGAGAGTGAGGGGGAGCCGATGGGAGGTGCAGGAAGCCTGGGCGTGTCTGGGAAGCTGTGTGGATTTTATTCTAAGCAGTGGGAGCGAGCAGTGCAGTCTTAAGCAGGGGCGGATGGCGAGCTTTGCACTGTGGAAGGCGGCCCTCTGGCTCTGTGCGACAGCTGAGTGCGGGCTGTGCCGGCGTGGGCAGAGGGGGCAGAGGTGCCCGCCGTGGGCAGAACGGGCAGGGGAAATGCGGGGGGAGGGGAGAGAAGTTCGGGGACCAGTGGGCAGGGCTTGGGGACAGATTAGATCGGGGTGCCCCTCCTGAGATGGGGAGGCCCAGAGCAGGGCCTGACTTGGGGGGGTGAAGGTTGAGAATGCGGCTTGGGGCATGCTCAGGAGCAGAGGTGCGGTAGACAGGGTAGAGCATGGGGCAGGGCTGACCAGCTCACCCCGGTGAATGTGCTGGTCTGCAGGCCCCTCCCCTCCTGTCACCCTTCCCTGTCAGCGAGGCAATGTCCCTCGGAAGGGGCAGAAGAGTCCTGGGTAGGGAGACCGGGACTGGGCAGACAGAGCAGAACAGACCACCCTTCCCTTGTCCTGGGCCGTGTGCTCCTGGCAGTGCTGCTAGAGGCCACGTGTCCTGGCTGGTGGCCTCATCCCTGCGGTTGTCTGGAGCTGGAAGCCTCCTGGGGGCCGGGAAACCCAGCCTGACTCTAGGCTGCCCTCACGGCTCAGCCCACCTGGAGAAGGTCCACTGAGTCAGACCAGTGACACAGGAAGTCAGGCCTGGATCAGCCTTGGCTAGCAGAGGGGGTTAGGGAGGCATGTGGCAAATGGCTGTGGGTGACCGCTGCTCCCATTTACTGAGCCAGGCGCTATGTAAGTTTAACTTGCACAGCAAGCTTCTGCAGGAAGCACTGGTACTATTCCCACTTTACAGATGAAGAGAAAGAGGCTCAGAGAGGGAAAGGGCCCAAGGTCACACAGCCCAGAAAAGGCAGAGCTGGGGTCCAAACCCAGACCACAGCAGACACGCAGGGCCGTCCACCAGCTGCTTCCTGAGTGACCAGCTGGAGCTGTTCAGCCTCACTGGGGTGGGGTGGGGGTGGGAGAGAGCCCCTGCCCAGGGGGGCAGTAGAGCCTCACACACCCCGCCCAGTTGAAGGGGACAGAGCACAGGAGGAAGGAACGGTGACCCGTAAAAACTGCTCAGCTGTTTCTTGCTTTCAGCACATCAAGGACCAGGGAAACAGCAGTACAGCAATCGGATGGTGGATGCAGGAGATGCCGACCGAGGCCAAGACTAAACTGGGGGTCACAGGACACACACTGGACCTTTGGCCTTCTAGCCTCTTTCCTGGCCAGTGCAGAGGCTTCCAGTTCCTTTGGCTGCTACCGGCCAGTGGGGGCACAGGATGGAGGACTGTAGTAGAGGGGAGTGGAGCCCCAGGATCCAGGCCTGTCTCTGCCTGTCCGTGGGATGCGTGGCCTCAGAAGTCCCTGCCGTTCCCTGGGCCTCAGTTTCCTCAACTGTACAATGAGATAGTGCAATAAGATGGTGTCCCGAGTCCCTGACAGCTATAGATTATCCTAGAGAGAGAGCAAACAAATCAATAGAGCAAAGCTCAAATCATTTATTGAACCTCTACTATGTGCCAGGTGCTGACTACGTGTTTCTCACACACACCCATTTCATTTTCATGAAAAGATAGGTATCATAGCTCCACTTTAGTGATGAGGAAACAGGGGCTCAGAAAGGTGAGCAACTTTCTCAGGATCATGCATCTGGGATGGGTGAGACCAGATTCAAGCCTGTGTGTGTCCAGCTTCAAATGAGGCCACATTCAGCTCACGGTGTGCAGGTGTTGAGTGGGTAGGGTTTGGGGGAAAGGGCTGCGTGGGAATGTGGGAGGAAAAGTGCATGCATGTGGGTGGAGGTAAGCAAGAGCAGGCCAGTGTGCACCTCCAGCCAAGTTTCTTTACCTCCTTAGTCTCGGATTGTCCCTCAGTAAAACGGGGATAATCATAGCCCCTAACTCGGGGCAGTTTAAATGGGACAATATACTTAAAGTCATAGACTCTGTGCCTGTTTGTTAAGTGGGTGCTTAGATTCTCTCTCATCTGCTTTTTGCAACAGCTCTGGGGCAAGGGGAGGTGCACATCTCTCAGACGAGGAAACTGAGGCTCAGAGAGAAGAGACTTGCCCAAGGCCGCACAGAGTGAGGATTTGAGCCCAGTGGGTGAGCTCTCACCACTATACTACACCAGCGAAGAGCAGGTATCAGATGATGGATGATCAGTATTGGAAGGATGGATGGTTGGAGGGAGGGAGGGACAGAAAAATGAAAATGAGCACGCAGCTGGGGACTCTCTTCTCTCCAAAACTATCTGGAGGTTCTCAGCCTGGCCTCTCGTGGGGGCTGGGACGGCTGCAGCTCCAGGGGCACGGGCTCCGCTCAGCCTGCTGCCGTCTCCATGCCCACTTCTGCTCCTGGAAGGCTGCTGTCCCCCAGGGGGCGGGGAGGTTTAGAAAACCCCTGACGCTGGCTGTATTTGGGATCATACCTGGAGGTGTTCCCAGATTAGAGGGGAATTTATCCCCTCTTTGAACTGCTGTGTCATGATTTACAGGCCTTGGCCAGTTCCATGAAAGACTGGAGCAGGTTCCAGCTATTTAAGTATAATTACCTGGTACCCCTGTCCAGATTCTGCCAGTAGATCATTAATACAAGGGACCCGGGACACTTGATGTCCCCAACTCCAGCAGGGACCCCTCAGGAGATGGTTCTGCCCCCACCCAGGCCCAGCAGCCTGGGTCAAGTGGGTAAAGGCTTGTCCCTACCCCACCCTTGCCTGAAATTTCACCACCAGAATGTCATTCTTTTGGTTTAATGCCCCAGCCCTGGTTTTAAAGGGCCTTTGCATTGGTGGGAGAGCCTTAAACTGGGTCTCTGAGGACCCGTGTTGGGAAACCTTGGGTACTTTGGTCAAGTCAGTATTTCATTTCCTTCTTTTGCCTTAGAGCACTGAGCTGGAAAGTCTCCTTAGCAACGATCAAGCGTGCCCTCCCATTTCACAGATGGGGAAGTTGTGGTGCAGAGAGGATGGCTACCAGACATGACCCAGGGATTAGAGGAAGAGGAGACAGATTAGGGCTCAGCTGCCTGGCTCCTGGGCCACCAGATGGGAGGAACTGAATCCTAACATCAGAAGGAGTTGGCCAGCCTGACCCTCCCCCCTCCAACCAGGTGAGATCTTGGCCCCAAATGACACTCATGGAGCTAAAGGGACCTCCTCATTGTGGTTAAGGGCTCCAGCCTTACACATAGGCTGCCTGGTGGCCACCAACAGTGTCACCTCTGCACTTCTCTGAGTCTCAGGCTTCTCCTGTAAAATGGGGATGTTAGTGGTGCAATCTCACAGGGTCACAATGAGGCTTCAAGCAGAAAAATTAAGTGCTCAGCTCAGTGACCAGCACGTGACAATGTAGTAAGTGGTATTTACTATTTGGAATCAAGAAGATCTGATCTAGATACTGGATTTGCCACTTGTCAGCTGTCAGACCTTGTGTAGCTCTCTGGGCCTCAGTTTCCTGAAAAATGGGGATTCAAATATCTACATTTCAGTGTTGCAAGGATTGAATGAAAAAACACATTAAGCACTTGGCATGTGGCCTGCTGCATTCTGGGCCCTCAGCAAAGGATGCCTGCGGGTCCGGGTGACACAGAAGTAATAACCTGTCCCAGGACGTGGAGCAGCCAGCTTCACGCAGTCGGAAGCTGCTGAGGGCCTACTGTGTGCCAGCCCTGCAGTAGTAGCACAGTGATGAGCAAACCCGACTCAGCCCCTCCCTCACGGGCCTCTCAGTCTGCTGGGGGAGACCAGCACAAACAAGTTTCAAAAGTCACACTTGTGCGTTCATCCTGTAACTCTTTCTTGAACACTCGCTCTGCACCAGCACCTGTGCTAGAAAAATGAGACAGATGTAGCCCTTGTTCTCAGGGAGTTTGAGTGGTAGTGAGGGAAACAGAAAATCGAGAAATAAACCTGCAACATTGCAGATGACAGTGAGTGTTAAGAATGATGGAGAAGGGTAAGGGGCTTCAGAGGGACGGGGCTGCAATTCTAGATAAGATGGTCCTGGAGCACGTGAGGAGCAGCAAGGAGGCCAGTGTGGCTGGAGCCGGGGCATGAGGGCAGAGAGGGGACAGGGACAGGCCCAGGTCTTCCTGGGTCTTGTGAGGTGTGGTGAGCACTACGGTCTTGGCCCACGTGAGGAGACACACTCTGCAAAGGGAGTCACCAGGAAGGGATCGGGCCACTTGCCTTGGGATGCACGGGGCCTAGCTCCAGTGTGCAGCTGCAGTGGGCACCCGGACACGCTGGCAGGAAAGGAGGGCAAACGAGCAAAGGCACTCTGGCGTGGAGGGGGCTGGGGACACAGACAAGGACACACGGGGGCCTAGCCCCTGTCTTCAAATATCTGAGAGGCTGTAGAGGGTCCACCAAGAACGGACCAGTGGGTGTCACATGGAGGAAGGAGATGCCAGCCTAATGATAATAATCAAGTCATGTGTGGAAAGTAATACGTATCCCGCCGAGGACAACGTACTCCCCATGGACTTCCCCTTTAATCCCCAGCCAGCCTGATGAGACCGGCTCTTTTATCCCCCGCTTTTACAGACGAGGAAACTGAGACTCAGAAGGCTTAAGTGACTTGCCCAAAGCCATACAGTGTGAAAATGGCGGAGCTGCATCTCAAGCCCAGGGCTGGGGCTGCCCTCTCTAAGGGACAGTGCCCTTCAGACTAGCAAGGAGCTGCCCCTGGAGGTGTCGGGCTCTCTGTGGTTGGAGAGGTTCCAGAAGAAGCAAACCCAGAGCTGCAGGGTACAGCCAGCTGAGGTGGGAGCTGCGTCTGGCCTTGAGGATACGGTGAGCAACAGGAGTGACGTCGTCTTTGCCCTTCCGGAGCTCAAGTCTAATGGGGGACGGGCACTGAACAGCTAGTCGCCCCGCGCATCGTTTCACTGGAACCGTGGTGAGAGTGGTGGTCCTATTGCTCCTGCCACCCTGCAGCGAGCAGGAGGCTGGGCGGCCCCGCACAGGTTCCCTTCGCTCTGCAGCAGGAAATCTCAAAAAGACATTGTAACCCAGAGAGGAAAACAAAAGGGAAATGTGCCCAGAGGCTCATGTCACAGGCCCACGCTCTAGCTGCCACCTCGGCTGGTCCTCCTGAGGCCTGAGGCCCTGTCTTCTGCCCGCCTCTGACCACAGAAGCCTAGGGCAGTGGACCTTGGTCCCAGCCACTTTGTGACTTCAGCCCAGTCACTTTACCTCTCTGCTCCGCTGTCAGATGGGGTGAGCAGCCCCATCCTTGTTGTGAGGGTTTAATGAGATAAATCCTGATGCCTGGCACACAGTAAGTGCTCATTAGACACCCACCCCCCTCCCCTGTGTGGGACCCACGGAGCTGCCAGCCCCAGGCCTCCCCTTAGCGTGGCCTAGCTCTGCACCATCCGCTGCGGCAGCCGTGAGCTCCCCGCGGCTACTGAGCGCTGGACATGTGGCCCGTCCAGGTTGAGATGCGCCGTAAGTAAAATAGACCCCAGATTCTGATGACTTGATATATAAAAAGGAATGTAAAATATCTCATTAATCACATTTTATATTGATTATATGTTGAAATAATACTATTTTTGACATATTGGGTTAAATAGAATGTATCATTAAAGTTAATTTTACCTGTTTCTTTCCACTTTTTTATAAATATGGCTCCTAGCAAGTGAAAAACTGTGCATGTGGCTTGCATTTTACTTCCCTTGGACAGCATTGGTCTAGCTAATTACTCACAACCATGGAATATTTAGACTGGCATTAACCACGCCATTAAAGTTGGTTCAGGATTTTCAAAACACTTCTACAAGCAGGGCCTTGTAATTGGCAGGGACCCTGCTATCCTGCCGTGTTTAATAAGCACCAGGCTTGCAGGGCGAAGGGCCCTAGCAGCCCCCCTCCCTGACGCAAATAATTACCTTTGATGGGGATTGTCATTAGGCTCCTTGCTGGGACGACACAGATACACGCCATGTGTACTTCTTACTGGCCTTGGTAGAGTGCAATTTATGAGCTTGGGTTCAAATCTGAGAACCAAGGCCTCGAGGGATGCTACGTACTGAATATGTCCGCCCCCCCCCCAATTCATACGTTGAAGCCCTAACTCCCAGTGTGGCTGTATTTGGAGTAAGGAAGTAATTAAAGAAGGTCATAATAGTGGGGCACTGATAGGATTAGTAACCTTAGAAGAAGAGATACCAGAGAACTCTCTCTCTCTTCTCTCCCTCCCTCTCCCACCCTCTCCTCTGCAAAGAAATCATGTGAGCACACAGTGAGATAGCAGCCACCTCCAAGTCAAGAGAAAAGGACTCAGAATGAAATCTACCTTGCTGGCACCTTGATTTTGAACTTCTCAGCCTCCAGAATTGTGAGAATTACATTCCTGTTGTTTAAGCCACCCAGTCTGTATTATTTTGTTATGGTAGCTTGAGCAGACTCAGATAAGGGGTTCTTTAGGCTTTGGAGAGGTGCCCCCTTTGGGAAGTCCCAGGAGCTGGATGTCTTTGGAGTAACTGCTTGGCTGCAGAGGTGACGCTGGATCCTGTCTGCCCTCCTCAGGCAGTGACATGTGGAGGAAAGACCCCAGCCTCGAGTCAGGAGACCTGGGTCCTCAGCCTAGCTCTGCCGTTCCCACCCTGTGCAATCCTAATTTCTCACCACCCCTCTCTAGGCCTCAGTTCCCCCATCTGTACAATGGGTACAATGGTGGTTGAACTTTAATGACCTTTCTCTGGTAAAAAATAGAGCTACTTTAGATTTTAGGTTTTAGATGAAGTCTCCACCCTATGTGGGCCATCCAGAATGAAATCCAGAAGAGAAACATCAGAGAGGCCTCACAGGTCTTCATGGAGTTACTAGCTTGGCAGAGGCAGGAGCTGGGCTGGATAACACCTGGCCTAGGCCTGGCCCTCAGGCTGGAAGGGCCTTCCTAGGAGGCCCATAAGCTATGGGGGAGGCAGAGTACAAAAAAGGCTCAGAATCCATCTGGATGGAGGACCTGCCCCTCCGTGGGCAGAAGGGTCAGAATGTGGAGGCTCATATGACATGGTCTTACTGTAGAGGTTATGCTTTGAGGAGAATGGATAAGGAAATCAGTCATAAGGGGAGAGGAGGTCCACCAGACCTAGGTGGGAAGTCACAGCTGGGCCCCTTGTGCTGCCTGTCAAAAGACAGCTGGGGCAGAGTGGCTCCCTCATCCCAAGAGTCTGGCTGGGTCCAATTCAAGTAACGGAAGAGTAGGACCCCCTGTCTTCCCACCCCTGTTGGAATCCTCACTGTGGCCCACTGGATCCTTGCATGAGACACCCCTCAGATGCTTGGTGAGTGGGCAGACTCCCAGATACCCCCCAGCCAGACTGCAAGAGAATTCCCAGGGGTGGGCCTGGGCCTCTGCAAGCACAGCCAGCCTCCCCAGAGATCCTAAAGTCCACTAAAATCTCATAACTCTGTGTCTGGACCAGTGGTGTGCAATCCTGGATGTACATTGGAGTCACTTGAGGAATTTTTAAAAAGCTCCATACCCAGACCTCAACCCACACCAATTATGTTAGAATCTCTGTGGTGTGGCCTGGGCTTTAATATTTTTCAAAACTTCTCCCCAAGTCAACCTGGTATGCATCCAAGGACAGACCCAGCCCCAAATCAGTTCCAAGAGCCTCAATATGGATGTTTCAGGGAAAAGGGAAGTCGTGAGGCTCAGAGAGAAGTAACTTGGTCAAGGTCACACAGGGGGGTGATGACAAAGCCAATCCTGGAACTCAGACCTCTTTCTTGACCCTGGGCCAATTTCTCTCCAGAGGCTGCATCTTCTTTGACAAACCAGAGCCCTGGAAGGCAATGCCCGTAGTATTTCACTTTAATAATGTTGGAATCTGGTACAGTCAGTGCCACCACAGCAATGGGGCGGGAGCCTCCGTGGCGATTAGCGGAGCCGTAAGTCTTTTGCTCTATCCAAATTTTGGGCAGTAATTTAGGAAATTTAATTAAAGGGGGAGAAATGGGGACACCTCGAGCTCCCTGCCTCCTGTTATAATGAGTGAAATACACCGGGCTGTAAAAGGAAATGCTGTCTGAGACTCAGCTCTAATGTTTTATTGCCAAGTTTTATTCGCTGATGTAAACATAATCGCTGGAAACCGGAGCTCTATTAACACACATATTTTCACACATCCGGGGCCCCACCTGCCACCTCTACCCCCGCCTCTGGGCTTGTTCACCCACCTCCTAAGGTCAACTCTGGTGCTTTCTGGGCATGTCTATGCCAAGTCTGGATTTCCCTGCCGGTTTCATGCCCTCCCGTGGCAGATAAGACTTTAATGGAATTCCATTGCTCCTTGGAGCTCAGTAATACATTCTGGAAATTAGGCGGCTACATACTGAAGCCATTGTTCCCCCTTATAAATGGGTTCCCTTGAAGCCAGTGACCGTGGGGTCTCTGATAAGCTCTCATGAAGCCTCGCTCCACATGTTATTGGTGTGTTAAAAGGTGCAACCCCGGGCTTACATTGCTCATTGTTAGGGGCTGATACATTTAAGTAGTTTCTCCATGAATCAGGCAGCTTAGGTATTTCCCCCCTCTTGGCATTGATAGATGAGCGAAAGGAAGCCATTTAGACGGCGCTGTATCGGGCCCTGGCCCACACGGTGAATGATTTCCAACGCCTGGTTTAATTTATTTTTAAATGAAATTTGTTATTGATTCTGGATTAAAAGGACAAATCTTACGGCTGTTACCACTGACAGAGCCACAGTGCTCAAGTGACACCTCTCAAGGAGGGGAGGGAGGGTGGCCTCCCCGAGTCAAGGGAGAGGGGGAAACTCTCCAGGGAGCTTGGCCCAGAGCTAGGGGGTGGGGCAAGATCTCCTGCTTGGGGGAACTTTAAAAAAATCATCTTTCCCAGCTGAAATACTTGACATGATGTTCACCTCTCAGCTCCATTTGTGTAATGGAAGTAGTAGTGATGTTTGCTTCATGTCCCACATGACCACTAGATGCTTGTTTATTTGCCTCCCGGGATGGGAAGCTTACTATCTCTTGAAGTATCCCCAGAGTGAGATGAGTGACAAGTGTCATTCACCCTACTGAATTGCTAGAGACTATTTCCTGGGCTCTGGGTTTCCTCAGTGCCTGCAGTTTGCATTTGGATTGGTGAGGCAGACAGGAGACAGAGTTACACAGGGGAGGAGTATGGGCTGGGGATTTGTTTATTCACATCTGGCCCCTGCCCCTACTCACTGTGCAACCTTGTGCAGGTTACTTTCTCTCTCTGAGCTTCAATTTCCTCATCTGTAAAAGAAGGAAGGTAATAACAGTGGTCTCAGGGATTGTCATGTGAATTATATGAGATCATGGATGTGAATGTGATTTGTAAACTGTAAAGTGCAGTTTAGGTGCTGGAGGAAATACAATGGGACAGTAAAGTATAGTGGAAGAGCCCTGAGCTGGGAGACAAGACCTGGATCTTATTTAATCATGGTTGGTTGTGTGACTCTGAGGAAGTCAGTCACCCTCTCTGGGTCTGAGTGTCCTAAGATGCCAAGAGGGTGGGTTAAACTAGATGTGCTCAGGCATTAGGCCTGAGAGCATAGACTCTGCAATCAAACACATATCATGGCTGTACCACTACCTAGCTGTGTAATCTTGGGCAAGATACTTAACCTTTCTGAGCCTCTGTTTCTTTATCTGTAGACAACACAACAACAACAACAACAGTCAACATGTATCATGTATTTATTGTGTGCCAGGCACTGTTCTAAAAGCTTTCCATGTAGCAACTCATTTAATTCTCACAATAATCTTGTGAAGGAGATATTATTATCCTTACTTTACAGATGAGGAAACTGAGGCACAGAAAGGCTAAGCAACTTGTCAAAGATCACACAATTCACAACGGGCAGTATCCAAAACTCATAGAGTATGGCTCTAGAGTACACACTCACAACCACACTACCCTACCCTAATTGGTCTGGTTGTTTTGAGGATTAAATGGGATAATTGAAGTTTTTAGCACAGTGCTGGGTATACAGTGATGGGCTAAGAGAGGCCCAGGGACTGGGAGAAGACAGCAGACATTTCTTTCTGTGGGGGAGTCAGGCTGGACTTTGGCCAGTGAGGGACTCAGCTAGACATGGGAGAAGGCGTACAAGCACAGCAAAAGTGTGGGGAAAGGTGAGGATGTCATGTAGCTAAGGCATGCTCAGGGAGGGAACAGTGGCTAGAGCAGAGGGCATATGCAGGAGGTGCAGCTGGGATCTGGAATGCAAACTAGAGAAGTCAGGATTTCTCAAGTAAACATGGCCATCTGAGGGTTTTGAGCAGAGCCATTGTATCATGAGCCTGTTCAAAGACATACAATCCCTGGAGGTCTCCTTTAAGGAACCTTAGAGGTTACTAGGTTTGACCTTGTTCCAGACTGCCAGGAGAAAGGATTCCTGAAGGTCAGCCAGTGGCTTAGTGGCAGAGCAGCAGTGTGCTACTGTCCTGTCCTGGCCGCCTTCCTCTGCAGCCCTCAAGTTTACTCCTCTCTTCTAATCTCCTCTCTGCTCTTCTCCCCTTGCCTGTGCCCCCTCCCTCGGATCTGTGGTTTAGGAAGAGAAAGCCCTAGGTCTGAGCCCAGTTCTGTCACCACAGTCTCCTGAAAAGGCATCAGGCTGGGGTTGAAAGAGTCATGGGTTTCAGTCCTGGCGCTGCTCCGTGATTTCGAAGATTCTCAGCGTGCTCATTTGTGTGATGGGAGCAACAGTGCCCGTTTCGTTGGGAGAGAGGCTCAAGTGAATTAATGAACGAGAAAATGCTTTTGTAGAGTCCAAGGCTCCTGGTCACCCCAGGATAGCCTGAACACCACCTCTGCGTGAGAAGAAAGTGAGATATGAGTTAATCAGGCAGGAAATGGCCCCTTCCTCTAGTGAGTGGTCCCAGAAGGAGCCGGGACGACGCCGGGGATCTGTCCGCGGTGCTGAAAGAAGCGCGTCTGGGCCCCCGTCCACTGGGGGCTGTCAGTGGTGTTGAAACGCAGTGTTTGTAAGTGTGCGACACTTCGGGGTGGGGGGCTGTCCTCAGTTTTGAAAGGATTGGATTGTTACTGGCGACGGCGGGCCCCATCCGGTGTGTTACCCGCCATAACACTGGAAGCGGGAATGCGAAGACACAGTAAAGACGTCGAGGGGGGTGTGTCCCTCCGGCTCTGACCTCGTTCTCGAACTCGGGGCGCTGACCTCAATGCTGGATGCGGGGTTCGCCTGTGTTCTGGAGCGGGCAGTGGGCCGTCTGCGGTGCCGACCCTGTTCGGCGGGGAAGGGGGCGTAAATCGGAGGGTGTGTCCACGGGACTCAACCCTTGCATCAAAGAGCCCCCTGAGGCGCTGTTTGTGGTGCCGAAAAAGTGGGCGTCGGGGTTAGGCGCTGTCATCCTCCGTGGTGCTGACACCGCGGCAGACAAGGCCTGCTGGGAACGAGGCCTGGGAGGGCAAAGTGAGAGCACGAGGGACCCTACCCGGGAGTCAGCGGCCTCTCCTAGACTCGCTGTGAAATCTCGGAGAAGCTGCTTGTCTGATTTAAGGAGCTTCCTCATCTTTTAAATGGGGCCACAGGTCCACCCTCCTGTCTGTAAGGACGGCCTGTCCCCACAGCCCCAGTAAAACGGTCAGGGAAGAAATCGGAGCATCTCGCTGCATTCCTGCTCTTGGGAATGCGAGTGGCTCTACACCTCACCCCTCCCCCGACACACACACACACGCACACACACACACACACACCACACACACGCACACACACATACACGCTCTCTAGGCTCATCGGTCCAGAAGGGGGCGATCCAATCCACCGTGTAAGGCCCAGCATCTCTAAGCTAGAAGGAGCCCGTCAACTGGCCTGCCTCACTCCCATTACACAGACGCGAAAACTGAGCCCCAGAGAGGGGAACAGCAGCAGTAATAGCCATTGATCTCCTACCATGGAGGCGACATTACGCTAAACGCTCTACATACACAATTTCGCAAATCCTCACCACGACCCCCGAAGGTAGCCCTTAGTATCCGCATTTCTCACATAAGACCTTGAGGCTCAGACAGACGTAGACACTCGGACATGATCACACAGGGAACCAAAGGCTGCAGCAGGGCTATCACCAGGTCTCCTGGTCCCAGCCCAGGTTTCTGCTCCACCTCACCTCACCTCCACCCCACCTGCCCCCTGCCCCGGCACCGCCCTGCCAGCCAAGTTGGGGAGTCCCTCTGAGCGCGCTGGGTCTGGCGGCAGATGGGTTGGTTTTCCTCCTTATCCCTGCTGGAGAGTCTCTGTCTGTGAAGCCCGCTGTGTTATGCTTTGCGGGAAGCGGGTCCCCGGGGTGGCCTCCTCCACCCCATCCCGCCCCCACCCCGGCTCTCGGGCGGGGGAAAAGTTGCGGGTACCGCTTTAAAAATCCCAGCCTGGGCAAAACTTTGATGATAAATCAAGCGGCAGATCCCTCCGCCGCCGCCGCCTCTGGGCGGGCGGGGGGAGTGAGTGGAGGGTGCGGCGGCCGCGCCGAGCGCAGTGGCCTTCCGCGGAAGGGAAGAGTCCCGCAGTCGGAGGCGGCGGGCTGGGCGTGCGCTCGCTACCCGCAGCCGGGG
>NW_007726170.1:1144450-1286801 GCF_000696425.1 Galeopterus variegatus
CCTTCCGCGGAAGGCCACTGCGCTCGGCGCGGCCGCCGCACCCTCCACCCACGGCCCCCCCCCCCCCCGCCGCGCCAACTCGCACAGATAACGCGCACCTCCACGACCACACGTATTCACAGCCACGGACACCCTCGGAGCCACACTCCCTGCTGTCTCATACAACTCCTACCCTCACGCATCTCCACACACCTCAGATCCCCTCCTCACGCATAAACGCACACTTCACCCACGACGCACCCACACCGGGCAGTGCACTGGTGGGCTCATACCCTGCCAGCTGGCACCCAGGCCCACACGCTTTGCCACAACTCTTGCCTGCACGCCTGCAGACACATGGACACACACACTTGTGAACACACTTTGCACACCCACTCCACTCTGCCCATCTGCCTCTCCCCTTGGTAGGTTTAACCCTCAGCTGCCCTTGGTCCTGGGAGGTGGGAGACCCTGTCTCTTGAGAACTGGTGGCCTGAGGCTGCAGCCTCCCCTGTGGGTGGGTAGCATCCCAGGGATAAAGGCTTGGTGGGAGCCCCTCAAAGACACTGGAATAGTTGTGATCGCTGCTTCCAGCCAGAGGCATGGGAGTGGGAAAGGAGTGCCAGGTGCTTTTGTCCGCCTCTGGGGGTAGGCAGGAAGCCCCTGCCATCCTCCCAAAAGGTATCCCCCCATCCTGATCCTTGGCCCCAGAGGATTGAAATGTGAGAAATCTCAACTCCAGCCACTGTGGGAGGCGGGGAAAAAGGAAGCATTCCCAGCACCGGTTGCCTGAGTGTCAGAAGCTCCTAGCCCCAGAGGAGCCCAAGTTGGCAGCAGAGTTGGATTTTCTGAGGGTGGCAGCTGTGGGGGGTCACCCTGCCCCCTGTGAGCCAGGCTGTGGTATGGGGGCCGGGGCATAGATGAAACCCAAGAGACCCTTCGTCCATCCACCCCTTCCCTGCACAGGCTTCCAGTCTTGTGGGGGAGGCTGCAGCGCCAGTGCTGGGCACTGTGTGCCCAGGGCTGGGGGGCAGTTGGCACAAAGGGCAAAGAACTGAGTGATTTATTCTGATGGGAATGAGTGAGGGGTGTGTGTTTGGGGTGGGCGACAGGTAGTCAGGGAAGGCTTTACTGGGTGGTGACGCTTGAGATTGCTCCAGAGGGGGAGGGGGGCTTCTCAAGCCCTTCTTGGGGTCTCTGGTTTTTGGGAGCCACGACTCTCTGCACCCTTCTGCCTCGCCACGTTTGATAGGAACTGCTCTGTGTATTTATGCACTCTTCCTATCCTTTCCTTAATTTCTACCAACCTGGCTGGAGTGGTGGTAAATAGGGAAAGGGTTATTTTGATCCTCAACTTACAGATGGAGAAACTAAGGTGGCTCAGAGAGGTGAAGGGAGTTGCCCAAGGTCACGCAGTGACAGTAGCTGAGCCAGGACAAGCCCCAGGGTCCATTGGGCGAAGACAGCTCTTTTTCCAGGACATTCCTCTCCCTGTTCGATTCCCTCCCATTCAAGGAAAACTGGGAATTCCTCCTTCTCCCCTACTCTATTCAATTCCTTGGCACAATTGGAACTTACGCTAGGAAGGTTTTCCAAGGAAGGGCTTCCCTGAGTTTGTGGTCCCAGGACGTATGAGGACTGGGGCTCTGAGGTTTTCAGTCACCAGGCACCAGACCCCAGGGATTTGGGTGCCACTCTGTCCTTCCTGAGACCCCGAGGTAGCCCCCCATAGGGAAGCAGGGTCTGTCCTTTGTGTGATAGCCTCTGCCTGCCCCCTGGTGCCAGGCATGCTGAGGGGCACAGCTCTGCCCCACCAGCTGGAATCTCCATCCGCACCCTGGACAGGTCCAGCTAAGGCCCCGGGGGAGGCCAGATGCTCAGGGGACAGCACTGGCTGCTGGGGAACCTGGCTTCTCTCTCCGACCCCTTGTGTGGCTCTCAGCAAGTAAGTTTCCTCTCTGGGGCTCCTTCTGCCCCTGAAGAAACGAGGAGTCCAGGCTGCTCTGCAGGGGCCAGCCTGACTTCTCCTGACATTTCCACGTTCAAAGTCAGCAAGTAGTGGCTGCCTAGGAACCCCCACAGCTGCCCCTCTGCTGGGCCAAGCGCCCGCCACCACAGGAAGGGTTTGGAGCCACTCACTTAATCACAAAAAGAAACTGTTATTAATGATAGTGAGACGTGGCGAATAAGTGGGTCATGTCTAATAAGCCATTTGTGTTCAGGAGGAGAATACCAATTTGATAAAAGCTGTGTGTGCTGAAAAAGCTCAGAAATTGCTGTTTAGCAGATTGGAGCCTGATCATTTCATTATTCCTGGGCTCCATGTGTCCTCAGCTGATTCAGGAAATGTGGCTGGGTCGGCAAGGTGTCTCTGTATGTCTAGGGGTGGGGGCTGGGGGCCTGGAAGCCAGGGCTCTTGGGGAGGGGCTCACTGATCCCAACTGTTTGGTGGCTGCTCACCCCTCTAGCTGCATCTGAGCCCAGTCCAGGGGCCAGGCTAGCGCCTTCCGCCTGCCCGCCCTGGGCTTGTCACAGGGAGAGCCTGCGGTCAGATGGGTCAGCAAGGACATCTGTCTCACTTCCCGTCTCCCTCCAATGCCACTCAACTCGCTTCAAAGAGGGCTTTTTAAAGGTGTGAAGAGTGAATGGGGAGCAAATGGTGCATAGTTCTCAAGGAGGCTTCAGAAATTGGGAGGTGGGGTGGTGATGGTTAGTGTCTGCACCTAGTAGGTGCTCAATAAATGGCAGCTGTTTTGATTTTTCCTTATTGGCAAGGGTAGGTCATTGCCATGGGTGTAGCAGGGCTGGGAGGAAAAGGAGCTGACATTTATGAAATGCCTGCTGTGTGCTAGGTGCTGCCCAGCCCCTTGCCAGTGTTAACCCACTCAGGCTGACATCAGTATGCAAGGCTGGTGTTGGACATATGAGGAAACTGAGGTTCAGAGAGGGCCAGTGCCTTGTCCAAAGTGACTGGGTCTGTACAGAGAGCTAGAGAGCTGTGTTTAGAATGAAGGTGTACCTGGCAGTTCTGGGCCTGCCTCTTCTAGGACAGCCTTGAGGCAGGCTTGGCCCAGTCAGGTGACAAAACTTCCTCTGCATAGCCCTAACCCGAGTGTGCCCCTTCCAGCTTCCCAGAGAACCGGTAAAGCAGTGGATTCCACCCAGGGGAACCAGTGGCTCATAAAGGTGATGGGATATTGCTGAAGCCACATGTGAGTTAGAAACAGACAGTTGGACTAGATTCCTTATCCACTACTCTTTCCTAATCTTGTCTAGGGCAGGGGTCTGGAAGGCAGGATATTTATGAGGATCTTTGCAGACCCCCAGCCTCAAAGTCCCCCAGAGAATTTGTCATAATGCAGATCCCAGAGTACCCCCAAACCCACTAGCCAAAACAGTTATTGATGGGACTCTGGAATCTACATTTGAATAAACTCCCCAGATGATTCCCATGCAGCCTGGAGTTCGGAAGCCACTGCCTTAAGTATTACCCATACCTGCTGGGAGATGTAGGGATAGGAAATTGGTGCTAGGAGCTGGTTTGGTTTCGTTTCACAAGGGAAGGAGAGGTCCAGACTAGGACAGGTATATGAACCCTGATAGGAGCCCTAGGAAGCCTCACACTGCAGCAAACATCCATTCTCCCACCCCCACCCTGACACACACGCACACCCCTAGGCCAGCACCTTCAATTATTAATACACCCCAATGCAGACAAAGATCCTGGCTTGGCCTGGCGATTCGTCCACCGAGTGATTCACTGTCCTGAGGTTCTCTCTGTTGCCAGGAGGGAGCAGCAGGGCGCTGGGGGAGGGAGGGGGCACTGGGCCATTTGGCAACCAGCCTGTGCACTGAAAAATGACCCTGGCTTCCTTGCATTCTTTACTAAACTGTTGGTATCTCACTATCAATAAGCCGGCTAGTTTGGTGGCTGGAAGATGGAGAAAATTGAGTCCTGTCTTCGGAAGGTTATGATGTTAAAAATGTGTTCGCCTTTGTCTCGGGCGTTGGTGATTATTCTATCAATTACGCCCGTAAACACTCTGCCTTGGGCTGAGGGTTTCCTGGCCTCCTATGGGGAATCGGCCCTCACAAGAGGTTTTCCCCAAGTCCTTCACACCAATTGGTTTTGACACCTCGCCCATCAACAGCTCCTGCGGGCCTTTTCCCCAAACAAGGGGAGCCACAGGCAGCTGGCAAGACTTGGGGAATTCTGCTCCGTGCCACAGCCACAGCAAGGGTGGTGGGTGAAGTCTCCCCATGGCAAACAAGCAGGCAGGGTGAGGGGGAGACGGGTGAGTGGTCCGTTCTGACCCACCCGCTGCTGGGGCAGGAGATGGAGCCCTTGGAATGAATTGTCAAAGCCCGTTTGGATCATCTCCCTCAACCTCCTCTCTTGCACATGAGAAGACCGAGGTCCAGGGCAAGGGGGAATTGGCCCCAAATTGCCCAGGAGGTAGCTACTTGGCTTTTGGGATCACTTCTTTCAACTCTGTATTAAGGGAGAAATAAATAAATGGAAGCAAATGCTTATCGAGTGTCATGCCAGGGCCTTAGATGGTAATATCGCATTTGATCCTTACAAGAACTGTAAGAGGAGGGGACTGTCCCAGGCCCAATGTATAGATGAGAAAAATGAGACTCGGTGAGGTTAAAAGGCTTATGCAAGGTCACACCCCTACCAAGTGTGGGAGGCTGGATCTGAACCCAGGAGTCTGGCTCCAGGGCCGGGGCTCACAAATGCTGTTGAGTCCCAGGAAGGAGGAGGGAAAGGCCCAAGGTCACACAGGGAGGGAAGACAGAGCTGGGCCTCAAATCATGGCCCCATGGTGGAAGAGGATGGTGGCCTGCATGTTTCACACCCAGTAGTGTGTGCAACAGTGGAAGCGATGACCCCCAGAGCACAGTCCTGCCTCAGTGACCCTCCAGCTTCCCTCAAGGTGGAAAAGACGGTGAAGAGAGAGGAGGTACATGGTGTGAACAGTGACATGGGTGCCCTCACCAGAGGTAGCAGTCAGAAAGAAGAGGGCAGAGGTGGTATGAGACAAGCCCACTTCCAGGTGCTTGGCCATTATCTTGGACTTGAGGGACAAACCAGTTGTTGGTGGGGTTGTGGGAAGAGTCTCTCAGCCCTGCAAGGAGTGTGGGGTCTGCTGGGCACACAGATCCCCTTGTGTCCTGGGACCCAGTGCAATGCCCAGCCCAGGGAGGTGGCAGGGAATAAGTGAATGGACAGCAGAGGGACAAGGCAGGGTCTGAGGCCCAAATTCTTAAACTTTTGCTCATTCCAAGTTAATATATTTTTAAACATTCAAATAATTTTTATTTCATAAGGAATCCATATTTGTAGTAAAAAAAATAATCACAAAATTGGAGCCTCTCTTCATCTTTGCGGACCACAGCAAGGACATCCTGGGGTAGGTAAAGCTGATTTCACCTTGCAGAGGGTGGACCCAGGCCTGGCCCTTTGGGGTGCATATTCAGATGCTGCTGCCATGAGGGTAATGGGGTCCAAGGCCATGCCCTCCTCCCCCGACCACAGTGAAATTCTTCCACCCAAAATAGAGGCAGTGGTTGAACTGGGGGAAGAAATCCACCCTCTACCAGCTGGTGACACTGGGATCCAGAGCCCACCCAACTGGCTGTCTCTGGTGCCCGCTGCTGTGGAGAAGTGGGGTGGAGGTGGGGAGGCAGATGGGGCCACTGCTCCTCCAGGTCCCCCTCCCACAGCTGTGCCTCCATCCCCTTCCTCAAACCCATCAGAGGAGTTTCTGGGACTCAGCTCCACCATCCCCAGTTTAAACCCCCTTCAAGGGCCCTCAGCGAGACTGGGTCCTACCTGAGAGATGATTTGAGGCAGAACACAGACAAACCTCTTAAATTTTAATAGTTATGCATTTTTTAAAAAATGTGTACTAGAAAAATATAACCAGCACATCAAAACTGTGATTTCACAGATATTACTGCTTAGGATGAGACTACGAGATGTATTAAAAAATAGTGGTTAGTTTATAGAAAAACATTAAGAACATAACAGTATGGGTGGCATATAAGCATGTCCATGGGGACCCATGGGGTATGGGGATGGGTTGACTCATAGGCTGCCCCCTCAACCTCATACTCCATTCTCTTCATACTGGAAATACTGGCCTAATAGGGCTGCTGCCATGGATTAGAAATGTGGTCATTCATTCATTCTTTCATTCATTCAGCAGATATCAGTTGAGCACCTGCCATGTGCCAGGCTATCTTGGCCACTGGGGACATGTCAATGAAGAAGACAGATAAGGGTCTTGCTCTGTTAGAGTTCTCAGTCTAATGGAGGAGACAGACAACTACACTCATAAGGCATATATAAGTATAAATTGTGATAAGATTTAAGAAGCAGAAATGATGTTCAGCTAGGAGAAGGGCACTCACCTCTGGGGCAGTGAGAGTACCCAGTAGTGAGTGCCCTGTCACAGAAGGTATGCAGGGTGGGTCCAACTGTTGGGGATGTTGTAGAGGGGATTTCTGCCTTATTTCCCAAAGGAGCTGACTGGTGAAGTGGGCAAAGAAGCCAGAACACAGTGGGCAGGTAAAAAAGATGTCAGACAGCACTTTAGTGATGGTGCTGGCACAAGGGCCCAGGTGGGTGGGGCTCCCAGCTCCGAGGATGCCTGGCCCTAAACAGGGGACATGGCAGGGAAGGGGCCTTCTCTGTCCCCTGTGTTGAGGGGTGGGAGCACTAGCTCTTTGGGGACTTCACTTCACCTCTGAGTTAAAGTGCCAAAGTGGCGGGAGGGGTGGTTTTTTTGTCCACCTTCCCTCTGCCCCTGCTTTGCTGGGTGACTTGGCAGGTCCCTGCCCCTGTCTGGGCCTCAGTCTCTGCACTTGAACAATGACGAGTTTGCCTAAGCTCTAAGCCTCTAGAATTCTTCCATCTGCAACCTCCTAAGCCCCCTCTTTTGTCCTATAATCAGCAGGTGGGGATGGAGCTGGTGAAAGTGTTGGAATTTCACATGGTACTTGACACAGTGGCCTTCAGGGGTCTGTGAACCCAAACACTAGCCAGTGCTCACCAAGCATGTCCTCTGCCTATGGCTTCCCCTGCTCCTCTCATTCAATCCTCACCCACCCATTGTACAGATGAGGACACTGAGACTTAGGGGGTGATGCGATTTGCATGAGGACACACACATATTGAATGGCAAAGCCAGGCTTGTGTGACTCCAAGCCAGAGCCCTTCACCCTCTCATCTGTCCTGCTCCCAGCTGCCAAACCAGGCATGTGGGCAGGGGCTTTGTTCCAGAGCAGCGCCCCAGCTTCATCAGATTCTCAGCAGTTTGCGATGCCAAAATGCTGGGAACACCTTGTTCTGGCTGAAAGAACACGGGTCTGAGAGTCTAGGCTCCAGAGTCTGAATCCCGTGCTGTTAGTGGCGGGGCCCTGGGGGAACGTCTGTGACCCTGTGTGTCCCTGCCTGGATTTTCGAACAGGGGGAGTGGCGTTTTTGTCTGAGTGTGTGTCTGGACCGAGTATGTTTGGGTGGGTGACTGTGTGTGGTTTGAGGGGCTGAGACAGGCTGAGAGGAAGCCTGGGTGGTCCTTAGCTTTCCGGCTGGAGGGGCCGGGCTGGCGCCCTTTGCACTGTAACCTTTGTTTTGATGGCAGCCTTGCCAGCCCTCTCCACGCTGGTGCCCTTGGGAGGTGAGACATAGAGGCTCTGGGAGCACTGGGAAGGTTAGAGCTGGAGCCGGGAAAGGGGCCTTGCTCAGAGCTATCAGTTAGGGTCCAGTAGTGCCCTTCTGTGACAAGTGCTCTGCCTGCCCCGCTCCCTCTGGATCTTTTTTTCCTGGGTCTTCCTCTCTCTCTGAGTCTCTCTTTGGGTCTCCCTCTCTCTAGATCTTTCTCTATCCCTTTTCCTCTCTCTCTCTTTCCTTCATTCTCTTTCCATTTCTTTGTCTCTTTCTGCGTCTGCTGTATCCATCTTTCTCCTCATCTCCACCACCCATTCCCCCCTTTCTCTTTCTGTACACACACACACACACACACACACACACTCACGCACACACACACTCACGCACACACACAAACATGCACACACACACACTCTCTTCAGATGACATCTCAGGATTACACATACATATTCCGCACATCATAATGACACCCATACAGAGCAGGCACTCGATAGGTGTCAGTTGAATGAATGAATAAATGGCCAAATGGTGAAAATGGCAGGAACACCGAAGCTTGTGTACACTAGTGCCTCCTAATTTTTTTGGAGGTCACAATCTTCTTGAAAATCTGATGAAAATGACAGATCATTTCCTCAGAAAAATGCTACATGGTTTTGCCCCCAGTTTCAAGGGGTTTGTTGAGGCCCCCAAAGCCCGTCTCTGGTCCCTAGGGGAAGCAGCCTTCATTTCATTGATGAGGAAACTGAGGCCCAAAGAGGAGCCGGGGCTGGCCTTAGGACATGGGGCAAGTCTGTGGCAGAGCTGGGCTTGGATCCCAAAGTCCTTTCCCTCCCCTGCAGCCCTCTCCTGTGACCTGGGGCTGCCTCGAGACAAAGCTTCATTCGCTTTTCCCAACGAGTCCTTAATGAGCATCTTGGGAACAGGGGTTGGGGTGGGAGATGAGGGGGGACAGTAAAACAGAGGTAAGAACCCAGGAAACAGGAACTAGGACTCGGGTGGTCACTGTGTCCTGGTACACTCAGGGAAGACTTCCTGGGGGAGGCAGGCTCCTCTGGGCCTCTATCCAGGGACAACTAGGGCTGAGAGGGGACTCCACAGGCCAGTACAGAGCTGCACCTGGCTGCCTGGGTCTGGCAGGGGCTTCATTTGGACAGTCATGTGTGCAAACCTGGAAAAGCAGGCTGCAGTGGAGCCTCTGGGAACAGGCTGCAGGGTTTGGTTTTCATCTCTAGGGCAGGGGGCAGCCCTGAAGCTTTCCAAGTGGGGAAGGCACACAGTCAGGCTGGTGTCTGGGTGGGGAGTGGAAAGGAGGAGTTCAAGCAAGGCTTGGGGGCTGGAGGGGCTGCTTCCCCGGAAGGTGCTGAGTTTGGGCTGAGCCTCACCGAGTCTGTGGGCTCATGTGATGCTAGGGCTGGCCACAGTATCCAGGGATGGCAGGAGGAGATGGGAATTGGGCGTGTGTGTGTCTGCGCACACTCATGTGTATGCTAGCCTGCTTGCTGGTCCTTGAACACGCCAGCCTCCTTTCCTCCTCTGGAACTTCTCCCAAGTCCCCCCTGCTTGGCATGCTGTCTTCTCACCTTGCCTGCCTCTTGGGTTTTCTCTTGTCAGAGCCTCATCAGGATGCCCCCAGCAGGCAGCAGGGCACCCATTCAACATGCCCATCTTGCAGAGGAGGAAACTGAGTCCTGGGGCCCCATACTTCGTTCAAAGCAAGGGAGCAGAGCCCAAACGTTGTTTTCCCCAAGCCTGGCATTTTAAGGGTGTCTTGAGGACAGGGGGATCTTGTCTGAATCCCCTTTTCCTGGAACTCTCAGGCTTGGTTCCTGGCTAGGCTAGGGTGGGGAAGGCTGAAAGCAGACAGCAGAGTGTCTGTTTTGCTTTGTGAGGTTTTAAAAAAATCATTTCCGGCCTCGGAGGCAGCAGCAATTACGGCTGGCTCGCTGGGGAGCTGTTTGCCGCCTGTCATCGGCCCCGGGAAAGGGTCTCTAATGGAAGCCCGGCGGCCAGAGCGCGTGGTAGTGGAAATAGTGCTCAAAACAAAGCTACACTAATGGTCTCCCTGCAGGCAGACTGAAGGGTGGGGGGAGGACTGGCGGCTGGCACATAGGCCTCTGGGACAGGGCCCGAGCTTCACCAGCTGGTCTCCTTATGCCCCCCCCCCCGACACCTTGGCAGCCAGTGGCAGCAGTCACTGGACTCCAGCTAGATACTGGAACCCCCAAACTCCCATCCTGGCCCTGCCGCTTACTGGCTCTGTACCTTTGGGCATGTTAAATCCCCTCTCAGGCAGGGTAACAGTAAGTGCAAAGGCCCTGGGGTGGGGCAGAATCCCTTCAGCCAAGGATTCTCTGGCTCTAGAGTAGTCCTTGTGTCTGAAAAGTCCAGGCCAGGCCACTTTTCTCAGCTGGAAAAGGGGGATGGGAGCCTTGGAGAGGAAGGGGCTGGAGCAAGACCACCCTGTGAGAGGTGGCATGAATAACAGCCCAATCATCACCATCATAATAATGCTCCATGGAGCCCACTGCATGCCAGTCATTCACAGGCACACGTGATCCCGTTGGATCCCCACAATACCCATATTACAGATGAGGAAACTGAGGCTCAAAGATTTGCCCAAGACTTGCCCACCGAGAAGAAGTGCAGGTGGGATTCAAATCCAGGTCAGCCAGACTCCAGAGCTCACATATTCACTGCACAATCTTGGATTTCCCAAACACAATTGGGCACGGTGGCAAGGGATGGAGTGGGGGCAGGCACTAGGTCCTGAGTGGGGACCAGGTTTGGCCCA
This sequence comes from Galeopterus variegatus, assembly GCF_000696425.1. NCBI lineage: Eukaryota > Metazoa > Chordata > Mammalia > Dermoptera > Cynocephalidae > Galeopterus > Galeopterus variegatus. Next base: position 1,154,899 of record NW_007726170.1, read on the forward strand.
GGCCAGATCCTGGCAGGGGTGGGGCCATGACCACCGTGCCCTCTGCCCCTGCCCACTGGGCACCCCCAGAACCTCTGCTTTGGAGCATCCTGGGTGTCTGCCTCGGTCTCTCCCTTCCCGTTGGTCTCTGTACCCAGCTTTTGGGTGCCCTCATCTCTGCCTCATCCTTTCTGCTCTGTTTTCTTTCACATGCCTGGCCCTCCCTGGCTCTACCCTTGATGCCCCCCACTCCCGCCTGCTCCTGCGTCTCACTCTTCTTTCTCCTTCTCAGTGGGTCTGGGGCTGCTCCTCTGTGGGGATCTGGGGCAACCACTATCTCTGTGGCTGTTCCTTTGCTTCCTCCACTCTCTCTCTGCCCCTGGTCTGCAGCAGGGATGGGTACATGCCTGGGCTTTGGGGTCAGACACTCAGGCTCAAATCCTGGCCCCACTCAACCTCTCTGAGCCGCATTAGCCATTGGTGCAATGGGCTCCTCCCAACGGCTTCCAGGACGTTCAGGTGAGGATGAAAAGAAATGGTGTTTGCAGACGTCGATGCCCACATGCCGGCTCTGGTCCCTGGCTCCCCACCGTGGTCTCTGCCCTGGCCCTGGCTCCCTGCACTTGCCCACAGTCGCCTCTTTCTCTCCCACACTCTCTCACTCCCTGTGGCCCAGCTGTGTGGGAAGAGGAGGCGGGAATCCCACTGGGGAAACCTGCTCAACTCCCACAATCCTGCAAGTGCCAGAATATTTTCACTCTCCTTAAATCTCCCTAGATTTGTAATTCCACTGCTGTCTCCCTCAATATGTGCCAGAGGCCTCTGGAGGCGCCCTGCACCCAGCTGCTGGCACCAGCGCTGCCTGCGTGGCTGTGTCGGGGCTTCCTGGCAGGGGACCTGGGCAAGTCTCCACCCTCTCTATGCCTCAGTCTCCCTATCTGTGAAAAGAGAATGATAGTGGCCACTTCCCAGGTTGTTTGGGGATTAGGCAAGATATTTTATTGTATTAAAAAAACTTATAAAAATTAATGAAATACTAATATTATGTACTACAAGACATATTATTAGTATATGATTTTGAGGATGAACCTTGAAAACAAAATGCTGCTTGAAAGAAGACAGTCATAAAAGACCACATAGTGGATGATCCCATTTATATGAAATATCCAGAATAGGCAAATCTGTACAGACAGAGTGCAGATTTGTGGTTGTCTGGGGTTTGGGAGAGAAGAGGATGGGAGCAACTGCTTAATGGGTACAGGATTTCCTTTTGGGGTGATGAAAATGTTTTGGGACTAGGTAAAGATGGTGGTTGCACAACATTGTGAATGCAGTAAATGCCACTGAATTAAAATGGTTAATTTCATGTTGTGTGAATTTCACTTCAATTAAAGATAGGTAAATAAATAAATAAAAAGGAAACACCTCTATAGTATGTGCCAGGTAGTCCACTTTATAAATATTAACACATTTAATCCTTACAACAACCCTATGAGGTAGTTGCTATTATTATCCCCATTTTACAGATGAGGAAACTGAGGCACAGTGTCACCAGGTTTGTAACATATAGTAAGTACTCAAAAATGTTAGCTATTTTAATTTTTATTGGATGGGGCAGCCTCCCTCCCCCACCAGCCAGGTCTGGGCAGAGACCCCACTTGGGTGAATGTGCTTGTGTATGTCTAAACTCAGCGATGAGTGTTACCACCAGGTAACAGTGGGTGTTGTGGACCTACTGTGTCCCCCACACTGAAATAGGCTCTTCCCCTGCATTAGTTCATTCAGTCCTCAAAGTAAGCCTTTAACCAGTGACACAGGTGGGAACTGAAGCTCAGAGAAGGGAAGGACTTTACACAAAGCGACACAGCATGTCAGGACAGCTGCAGCTTGCGTCCTCACCTGTAAATCTTGGGGTCCCCTTTGACCCCAGACCCTTACCTTCCTCCTGGTCCCTTTCCTGCTGTAGCCAACACATCAACACTTCCTGTGTGCAGAGCGTGGTCTGAGGAGCCTGAGGCTGCAGAGATGGACGGGGCCTTGGATTGGATTGGACAGGAGGCTGTGGATGAGGGTGATGGCCCCATGCAGAAGAGTTAACAACTCCCCACCAGGGGTAACATTTCTTTGACGTCTCCTATTTCATTCAAAATTCATGAATTCTATATTCTGTTCCATAATATATTCATGTTTGTTTTAATACAAAAATAACATTTTTTCCTCATTTTTCTGGAGTGAAGTCGATGCCTCAGGAAGCTGCTTCCCTGGTTTGAGCAGCACAGGCCGTAAAGGAGTCATCCATCCATTTCTTTGTTCATTCATTCTCCAACTATGCATTTGGGCCTCTTCATTCCTTAAATGGGTGTTAGTCCTCGCCATGTGCAAGACGCAGGGAACCTTAAGGTGACTCAGACAGGATGCAAGCCAGACTGGAAGAATCGGTACGATTCTGATAGGTAAGTGGCGGGGAAGGTTTCCAGGTAATGATTCAGCATGAGTGAGGCCTTGAAGGTGGGGACTAGGGCCGGACTGTACTAGGGATGGACTGTACGATTGGACCAGTGGCCAGAGGAAGCCAGGGCTGGGGATGGTGGTGGCTGCCTCTGGTGTCTATTCAGCAGAACCTGCATCTCAAGCCCCTTCTGATCAAGAAGAAAGTCTTTGCTTGGCGCTGCTCTGAATTTGACACCTAACCCTCACCAATATCTCTTATCAATGAGAGAAAATGGAGATAGATGCTCATAGCCTTTACCAGGTAACCTTTCCTGGCTAGAATTTACAAATGCTGTTTGGTTTTCATAGTGTTTATTTTTACAGTTACCCTCCAGTTATGGCAAGTGATGCTGATTTTCCATTTATGGCAGTAATAAATGTCTCCTTTTAAGCTGAATTTAAGTAAAAATGGAAAGATGCTTTTAAAATAAATATTAAGTAAGTAATAGTGCAGGTGGTACAGGTATCCTGTAGAAATGGTGAAGGTGGTCCCCAAAAGGATAGACTTGGGAAACCCTCTCTGTGTTCTGGGTCCCCCCTGACTGTACAAATCCCAGTTAGCCTTCAGGTCCAAGCTTGTCCCCTCCTCCTAGGAGCCCTGACTCTCCAGATAGACATGGGCCTGCCTTTCTCCAGAATCTCCCAGAACTTGTACCTCCTTCCAGAGCTCCTACATAAGGTTTGCCCTGCACGACTCTAGGGGTTACTAAGATTCATGGCTGTGTGAATAGTGTATGCCCTGAACAAATGTACATGGTGGTCCAGGCTCAGTCTCAGTCATAGTTTGTACAGATCACTGGAGTGTGTGTTTGTTCCTTCTGTGTATACTTCTCTGAGGGCTGGGGCCTGGCCTAGGGTGGGTGTCCGTCAGGGTTGATCCCTTTCATTCCTCTTCCAGGGAGGACTTGAGCTCCTACGGCACACCCAGGCTGCCATCTTCTCACTAAGGCGTGCTGTGCTATCTTAAGCTTTTTTACAGAATCGCTTCTTCTCTACTTCTCGAGAAGAGGAAATCTTGCCCACTTTTGCCCATTACAAGATGGAACAACTTCACCTTCATCAGCTTATACCTTGGTCCCTCTTGCGCCAGGCAGGGGCCAAGAGCTGCCCAGGAAGAAACAGAGAACCTTCAAGTGTCTCCCTGGGCCCATCCCAGGGCAGGCACTCTGCACCCATCTCTGGGGAGGAGAGGGCTCTGGCTGTCACCTGCCGGGCTTCCTCTATGCATCCGACCTTTTCAGTCCCTGTAGGGCTTTCCCCTCTGTTTATCTGGATTTTCTTCTTGTGGAGGTTTTACATCTCCTGATTTCAGGACTTAGGTGAGATTTACAAGCCGGTGGGCTGGGGCCTTGTGCAGCCCTTTCCTCACAAAAGCCCCTATTCTGCTTCCCAGCTGGGAGGTAAGGTGACCACAGGACTTCCTGAACCTGTGCCACATACCCCTGCGGCCCCAGTGCCAAGCTAAGCAGGGCATAGGGTAGGCTTCCTGGAAATGGCCCCCAAAGAGTCATGCTTTTTAGAGCTGAAAAGGAGTGGGGCTTAGAGAAGACTCTGGCTTTGGTTGGGAAATTTTAGTCAGCTCTGGGGTTGAAATCTGAGTTCGTTCCTTCATGCTGTGTGACCTCAGGCACAGACACTCCCTCTCTGAGCTTTGGTACTCCCTCTGTGAAGTGGGCTGATGGAAGTACTACCTCAGTAAGTCTGCGAGAGGATGAAGTAGGGTCCTGTGTACAGTGCCTGGCATATAGGAAAGATTTTCTTCCTTCAACACAAGGGTAGAGGACTGGCCCTGATGGCTGCAGGTTCTCTGAACTTTGGTTTCTCAAATTGCTGGAAAAGGCCTGGTATGGATGAGCGCAGTGCCTGCAGAGGCCATGCACACCCCCTACTCTGTCTTCATTGCTGCAGCAACAACACCAGCAGAAACTGGAAGAGTTGAACTCTGGAGTCCCAAGGACTAGGTTCAAATCCCAGCTCCTGCCTCTGACCTTGAGACACACCTCTCTGAACCTCGGTTTCCCTGCCTGTAATAAAGGGCAATGATCCCTGCCCGGCAGGATTGTTGTGAGGATTACATGCAGTGAAGCACATCAGCTTCCTGGCATGAGGTGCGCCTCCGGTCAGAAGGATGCAGCTGCAGTGTTGCTGGGGCTGGTCCCTGGGCTGGCAGGGGTGGGGTCTGCAGTGAAGCTGCCACGGCCCCTCCTGGCACTCTCAGCCTTTATTTATTGCCTTGTTTTGTTCTTGGTCACATTTCACAAGATGAGTTTATGGACCATCTCAGGGGAGCCTCCAGTCTGCCTGTCAGTCTGTCTGGGTATTCCCTTGGCTGGGCCTGGGTGAGCCAGGCTGGGCTTGGGCAGCTGGTCTGAGAAGGAGCTGGGCCAGAAGGAGAGAGGGTGGGGATGTGGCTAGCATGCTGGGGCCTGACTCTAGACCTCCAGATCATCCATATGTCTGTTGCCATCCCTGCTGTCGTGGGCATAGTACCCCAGAAATTCCAATCTGGCACATAGTAGTGCCCCATAAACATGAGTGAATGAATGACTGGATGAATGAATGAATGATCTCTGTGCCTTTTTTTTCCCTTACAGTTTCTAACTTAAGTCCTCTGGGTTTTTGTCTGACTTTCCTTTCTCACTTCATTCATTCATTCACTTATTCACTCACTCAGCACACATGCCTTACCACCTCCTGTGCACCTGCCCCATGCCAGGCAATACAGGGTCCCCACCCTCAGGGGGCTCCCAGGTTGGGGGAGACACAAGCACCTTGATATCTGTCATCTAACACATTCCAATGGGGTAGTGAGAGGAAGAATCAGAGACCATTGGGGGCACCAAGGAGGGCTTCCAACCTAGCCTGGGGAGGGAGGGCACCTCCAGGCAGAGGTCCACCTGTGAGCTGGGATTCCAGGACCTGTGTGCAGGCTGTGCCCCAAGGGGACACATGTAAGTGACCAGGAGGGGCTGCAGTTGGTGTCCAGGCAGGGCCAGAGCCTGCAGCCTGGATGCTCAGCCTGGGAGCTTGACCTTGACCCTGAGGGCTGGCAGTTTCCCAACTGGGCCCAAATATGAGGATCTCCTGAAGCCCCCAGGCAGCCTAGAGCAAGAAAGATGGGATTCTCCCTCTGCATGCCACCAGAGCTGCTGCATATGTCTACATAAGAGCAGCAGAGTGTTCACTGAATACCTACTGTGTGCCTAGTATGGTTCCAGCAGCTGAGATACAGCAGTAAACAGACTAAAATCCCCTGTGTTTAAGGAGCTTATACTCTAGTTGGAAGAGAGATAATAGATAAGATAAATAAGCAAAAACATAGTAGGTTAGTGATAAGTAGTAAGGAAAAAATATGAAATAGGGAAAAGGGGACTGAGGGTGGGGGAGAAGGGAAGACCTCACTGAGGAGGTGACATTTGAGCAAAGGCTTGAAGGAGGTGAGGGGCGAGGTGTGTGGATATGGGGTGTTGGGGGGACATTCCAGGTACATGTCCAGGACATTTTTGTTGTGTGAAAACCACTGCAGCAGTAAGCCCCGGGAAGCCACTGAGGCTTTTATAAAAATTGTGCTAAAATATATACAACATAAAATTTACCATTTTAACCATTTTTAAGTTCAGTAGCATCGAGTACACTCAGATGGCTGTGCAACCGTCACTACCTCCCATCTCCAGACATTCTTTATCATCTCAAACAGAAACCCTGTGCCCATTAAACACGAACCCCTATTACCCGCATCCCAGCCCCTGGCAACCACCCTCCTCCTCTCTGTCTCGATGAATTTGACTGCTTAGGAACCTCGTGTAAGTGGAATCATACAGTATTTGTCTTTTAGTAACGGGTTTATTTCACTTGGCATAACACCTGCAAGTTTCATCCATAGCATGTGTCAGAATTTCATTCCTTTTCAAGGATGAATAATATTCCATTGTATGGATAGACCACATTTTATTTATCGGTTCATCATTGGAGGTTTTTGAGCAGGGAGTATCACAATATGATCTGGTGAGAGATGGGGCCTGGGCTGAGGAGTGACCAAGGGGCTGGTGGAACCACATTGGTTCTTTCTGCCCCACCCCTTTGTCTCTCTCTAGCCCCAGCTCTGCCTTGGTTTTCCTGACCAGGAGCTGCCCCTGCCACTTGTCCCCAAGGGGGCCTTGCTGTCACTCTGGGTGATGGGTGAGCTGGGGACCAATCTCTGCAGGCTTCCTGGAGGAGATAGCTTCACACCCATGATTTGAAGATTGAAAGATCAGGGAGGGCTGTGTAGAGAGAGAAAGGAGATTTGGGGCTGGACCACAGGGTCTGGGCTGGGAAATCTGGGCTCAGAGATGGAGGGAGCTGGGGGCTGGGCTGGGGCTGCCTTTGGTGGTCAAGCCCCTCAGGCCTGCATGAAGTCCCACTGGCTTCTGGGGTGGGGACATCAGAGCAAATGAGGACAGAGAGGAGGAGATACAGGCTGATGGATGAGAGGTCGCAGGGCCCAGGCATGAGCGAAATACAAATATTGCTGCGTCCACTGCCTAATCCAATGAGGCAACAAGGAAGTGTCTTTAAAAATCTTTCTGGAGACGATAGATTTTTTGAGCAGGAAGGGGAGAAAAAGGAGTGCTATTTATTGAACACCTACTATGTGCCAGGCCTGAAGCATATGTTGCCTTGTGAAATCCTTTCATCAGCCATGTCATTCTCCTCTTTTTTTAGATAAAGAAATTGAGGCTCAGGGAGGTAAGGGGGCTAGCCCAGGTCACACAGCTATGGAGCAGGGGAAACAGGATTTGAACCATGCCCAAAAACAAAGCCATAGCTTTGTGCTGAACCAGGGCCTGGGAGGTTAGGAAGGAGGTCAGGGCCCTGGCCTTGAAGGCAGGCAAGGTCTTCCAGGTCATCTCCTGCCTCTCCCAGAAGCCAAACCTGGTGATTTGGGTCAGGGCCACAGAGCCATTTCCTGCAGCTGATGCACCGATAACCGGGCCTGGGGTTAATTAATACACTGCTTCCCCCAATTAAAAGCAGAAAGGAAGAAGATGGTGCATTCAATCAAGTCCGTTTCTCCTTTTCCTGCAGAATCCTAATTTGTGGACACTGGTTTTAATTGTCTTCTCAGCGAGCCCAGCCCAGCTTGGGCCCTGGGGCTGGAGAAGACAATTGCATCCTTCTCAAAAATCTATAATTATACCAGCCTCCCTGGGGACCGGCTGTGAGGCATTACCTGAGCAGGGAGGGAGACTTCAGGGGCAGGAGGAAGTCAAAGAGGAGAGATGGATTTTATGTCCCAAGCTTAGCTGTGATGCTAATTTGGGGAATGGGGTCTGGGTGGCTGGAGGGAAGGAGTAGGGGTGGGGGACTGGGAAGGGGATGTACAAGGATGGTCTAGAAGGTACAGGGTCCAACTCTAGAGCCTCTAGAACTGGGTTTAGTTTAACCATTTACTTGCTCTGTGGCCTTGGGCAAGTCACTTAACCTCTCTGAGCCTCAGCTTCCCCATCTGAAAGATGGGGATAATAATGATCACACCTATCCCATAGTATCACGGTGGGAGCATGAGAAAATGTATGTAAAGAGCTTTGGCACAGTGTCTGGCACAAAGCAAGTAGCTGTTTTTCTCAGAGATTATTCTTACATCATCATCGTTAACATACTTATTGATCAGCATCCAGTTTCTGGTACAATGCAGTGTCCTCGCTCGCAGAGTTAGGACAGGGAGGAAGAACCTCTTGCCAATTAGAGCTGCTCACTGTCAGTGGAGGCGAGAGCTGCTGAGCTCTCCGTCTCTGGAGGTGTGCAGGTGGGTGCAGAAGTATGGAACTTGGTAACTGAACTTTACCTGATTTTTCAGACCAAATCCAGGTGGGGCTGATGGACCCATGGCTCTTGGTCACAGCTGCTGGTCAGACCTAGGTTCAAAATCTGGGCTCTTCTGAACCTCACTGTCTTCGTCTGTCAAATGGGAGTGGATTTGAGAGTATTAGAGACAATGTCTGTATAGTGCTGGGCATGCAGTAGATGCTTGATAAATGGAGTGGATTTAACAAAAAAAACAACAAAGCTCTCTGGATTCCCTCCTCCCTGCCTTTGCTCACACCGTTCCTGCTACCTGGCTTACTTTCTCCTTGCCTCTGCTGTCAGTATCCACCCATCCTTCAAGACCTGGCTTACATGTCACTCCTTTGTGAAGCCTTCCCCTCCTCCCCCAAGTGGAAGTGACCCTCTTCTTCCCAGTGCTCAAGGCCCGTCCTAAGGACGTACATCACTTTATCCCTCAGATGGTCCGAGCTGGTAGGGCTGTCCAGACCGTCAGGACTAGTCCCCATTGTACAGAGGAGCATACCAAGACTCAGGAGGAGAGAGATTGTCCCGAGCTCACGTGTCCTCCATCCCTGCTCCAGTCTGAAGCTCCTGGTGCTTACCTGCATGCACAGACTTCTCCCTCTGGGGCTGCTTGGGGCAGGGCCCTGGACAAACCTTCACGTTGTTGACTGAAAAAGGAGACTCAGAAACACCATCAAATAGCCAGAGCCTCAGTTTCCCCGCTTGTCCTGTGGACACACTGCCCCTTCACCACTGAGACTGGAGCCAAAGAAATCTTAGGGGAGCCTCCCCCACCCCACCCCACCTACACAGCCCCTAGCAGGGTCTGGGGATCAGAGAGACCCTGGGACCAGAGCTGCACTGTGGAGAGGGAGAGCTGGTGGCCGCACCTGTCACTAACTCACCTGACTCCCATGAGGCTTTGGAGCCTGATTCTCTCTCCATCCTCCCACACTAAGTCCCTCCCTGCCCCTGGCTCAGGACTAATCGCCCCACTAGGGCTGAGGTGGAGGCAACACCTCCTCAGGGAAACGCCCCCTGTTTGCCTCCGGCTGGATGATATGCGCCTCTGTGCCCACCCAGGCCTTTGCCCTCAGAATGAAACAGACTCCCCACCCTGCCCCACAGGACTCTGCACAGTTCACCATTTGGAACTATTCCTTTTTAAGAGAGAGGTCTTCAAGCAAAAGGAGGCTGAAGACTCTGGGAAGAGCATGGACTTGGGAGTTAGACAGGCCTGGGTTCAAATCCAGATTCTGCTGTGTGGCCTTGGAAGGGCTACACCCCTGCCCTGGACCTGGGCTGCCTTCTCTGAGCCATGGGTCCAGGTGAGGGGAGGGGGCCTGAGGCTGGCACCACCTGTCACCTGCTAGGACACCTGCCACATGTGGCAACTGAGCACGGGAATATGGCTAGTCCTAATCGAGATGTGCTGTGAACAGGCAAAATACACTCCAGGTTCCCAAGACTTAACAGAAAAAGAGAATGTAAAATGTCTCATTAGTAATTTTTATTATGTGTTGAAATAATAAGTTTTTGATATCTTGGGTTAAATAAAATACATTATTAAGATTAATTTCACTGTATTTTTTTACTTTTTTTCATATGGCTACTAGAAAATGGAATATTCTGTGTTTCTCACAGAGTAGCTTACATCGTTTCTGTTGGGTTGCACCACCCTAGAAGGCCATTACTAGGGTTCAGGTGGAGAGGGGGCTGTCTGGTGGGGTCCTCCCCCATGCTCTTGCCCATCCTGGACTGCCAAGCTGCATCAGGCTCCAGGCTCGGCTCTATTTGGGGGTCACAGGGCTTGGCCTCGCTGATGCTGGCCGCTGAGTGTCCCCGCACCAGACACTGCCCTTTCTGAGCCTTGCTTTCTACATCAGTTGAAAGAGCTGGTGGGCCAGCATCAGGGTTTTCAGTCAATTTGGGAGGAGTCTCTGGGCAGAGGGGGCTTAGTGAGGATGGATGGAGGTCTGGCCCCTCCCCAGGTTGCCCTGGCAGAGCCTCTGCCCAAGGACAGCCCACCTCTGCCTTCCTTCCACGCATGAGACCCACACACAAACCACATCCCCACCTGCTCTCCAGACATGGTTCCCCAACTCACCCCTTTCTGTGGGGAAGAGAAATGTGGTGGCTGAGTCACCCAGGCCTGGGGTCCAGGGCTGGCTCCCCCTTCCGAGATCTGTGCTTCTGTCTAGGCAAGCCCCCTAATAGCTCCAGACCCCTTTCCCCACCTATGGGGGGGAAATGTGGGACACTTTCTGATTTCTGTGGTTCAGGCAATGGTACCTGGAGGAGGTCACAGCTGTGTCCCTCCCACTGCCTCCTGGCCAGCCAGGGTCACACTGCTGGGAACCTCAGATCCAGCTAGGGGGCTTTGTCACTCTCCCCCTTCCCACTTGCATAGGGCCCCTGGTGCTGGGAGGGGAGGGCCCTGGGTCAAGGCAGAATCTGGCTGTCCCAGGGCAAGGGGCCAAGGGCTCACTCTGATCACCTCCTGGCCCCTCCTCGTGGCTCAGGTTCTCAGTGGTGTTCTGCTGGAGTGGGGATCAGCGAAGGCTCCGAGGGCTGGGCCTGGCCTCAGGGTGAGGTCTCCTGGCTCTGGACTCTGCCCCAGCCTGGCCCAGCCATGTCTGTTCATTCATTCATTCATTCAAAAAGTATTGAGCACCTACTATGCGCCAGGCACTGTTCTTGTTGCTGGGGATAGATCAGTGGGCAAGACAGGCATAGTCCTTGCTCTTGGGAAGGAGGGCAGATAATAAACATAAAGAAAATAAGTGCATTAGCTGTGCTGCCCGTACGGTGGCCATTACCTGTAAGTGGCTATTTTCATTTACGTTTAAGTGAATTAATGCTAAACACGATCTAAAATTCAGGTCTTTACGTTTAAGTGAATTAATGCTAAACACGATCTAAAATTCAGGTCATCAGGCACATCAGCCACATTTCAAGTGCTCAATGGACATATGTGGCTGGTAGCTACTGTGTTAGCTGAGATATAGAACACCTTCCTCATGGCAGAAAGTTCTATTCACCAGCGAAGGTGGAGTTGGAAGGGAAGTGTGATTGGAAGTGCTGGGGCGGGGTGAGGGAGGCAGCGTTAAATGAGATGGTCAGGGTAGACCTCATTGAGAAGGTGGCATTTGAGCAGAGTTCTGAAGCAGGGGAGGACAGGAACCCTGTGGGAATCTGGGGGATCAGTGTTCCAGGCAGAGGGAGTGGCGAGTACAAAGGTCCTGAGGCAGTGTCTTGACTGCAGTGTTCAAGGAACAGCAAGGAGGCCATCGTGGCAGGAATGGAATGCACAGGGGTCAAGTAGAAGCTGACACCAGAGGGGAACAGCCCAAGCGTGGAGGGCCTTGTCAGCCGTTGTAAGTAATCTGGCTTTTACTCTGGGTGAGAGAATGCCATGGGAGTGTTTAGAATAGAGAAGGGACAGGGACTGATTTATGTTTTGCCAAGATACCTCTGGCTGCTGTGTGGAAAATAGATTGTCAGGAAGGCAGAGCAGAAGCAGGGAGGCTGGCGAGGAGGTTACCCACTGTTACAGGTGACAGACGATGGTGGTGGCGTGGCCCAGTGGAGGCAGCGGGGTGTGGGGGAAGGGCCAGACTCGGGAGATATTCTGGAGGCAGAACCCCCAGGGTTCCCTGAAGACTCAAGGTGGGGTGGAAGAGAGTGAAGGAGGGAGGGACCCAAGGCTGACAGCGTTTTTGGCCTGAGCACCTGCAGGACGTGTGGCCTCAGCTGTGATGGCGAGGTGGGGGGTGAGGCTCCTCCCCCCAGCAGCCCCGCTTTGCCTCCTGCCTGCGCTGGGGATAGGACAGTCCCAGCTTTCGGGTGGGCTGTGTGTACAGACCCCAACACCCTCCCTGACACATATTCAGTAACTGAAGCAACGTTCATTCTTAGTAAACAGGCTTTGTTTGTATAACAGTGGCCAGATCCTTCCAAATCGCAGAGAACTTTTTAAGCCTCTAGGAAACACTTTAGAAACCTTTGACCTTGGAGACCAGGGACATTTCAAACTTTCTCTCAGCCCAGAAGCCTGTTGCTCAAGTAAAGCTCCACATGGAAACCCCATGTGCAGAGCAAAAAAGACAGAAGCTTCCAGACAGAGGCGTCTGTCAATCCTGATCACCCAAAGCCCTCAGTGTCCTGGGGAGGGGGAATGAGGCAGGTGGCCCCAGAGCTAGGACTCAAATCCAGGACTCCACCTCCCAGCCCAAGCCACTCTCTTCCTCCTGCCCCTGCTCAGCGGGAACAGGAGGGGGTGGGAGGGACCCCAGGGGGCTGGGAGTTGGCATGTCTGCTCCTCTGGTGGGGGCAGGGAGCTCCTGGCAGGCTGCAGCAGCAAGGAGGGGCACGTTGGGGGTGGGGGAACCGACAGACACAGCTTTCCCTGGGTGACCTGCACGTTGCCAGCCATCTTTCCAAGGCGAGATAATCTCTCCTGAGAAGAGGAAAGAATTCTAATTACATCTCAGGACAATATTTGTTTGGGGAGACAAGAGACAGAACATATGGTGGGGAGGGACATTGGGCTGTATTAAGTGGGACTTATTTTCTCACCTGGCAGCAGGGCGGGGACAGCAGATGGGGCGGGGCTCCTGCTGGGTTAGGGGACCTGCCTGCCCTGGGACATGGTTGGAGAGCGGGGCCCTGAGGGGGCGGGAGGCAGGTGTGGCTCCCACTGACCCCCGGGCGCCCTGAGAGGATGGAGAATGCCCCACTTGTTCAACACCCCCAGAGTGGCTCCTGTGTGCCAGGGCGGTGTGCCACCAGAGCTCCATGTCCCTGTTCTCATGGAGCTGCCAGAGGCAGTGGGGCCAGGAGGGAGGTGGGGGGACCTAGTAAAGGCCTCTCAGGGGAAGCGATCTTTGAGCTGAGCTGTGACTGATCTCAAGGAGCCAGCCAGGCAAAGAGGGGCCAAGGGAAGGAGCTTCCAGGCAGGGGGAACAGCCAGGGCAAAAGCGAGGAGGGACAGCAAGGTATGTTCAGGACAGAGGAAGCCAGGGGAGGGGGCCTGGCATCCCTACCCGTGGGGTGCAGGGGAGAGTCTGGGTTGAGGCTTCTGAGTAGGGCAGAGGCTCGTCTGATCCGGTTTTACGAAGATGGCGCTGGCTGCTGTGCTTTGGGGCTGGTAACAACCCAGGAGGGAAACTGAGTGGGGTGACTGGAAGAATCTGGAAGAATTGGTGGGAATAGCAGCCTCCTCCCTGGCCTGCTCACCTCTTCCACTCCAGCCCTCCCCTGATCCCCTGAGTACGTCTCTCATGGCACCCTTGGGTTCTTGGACAGAAGCCCAGGTATGGCGTTCAGGACCCAAGACCTACTCCTCCATCCCCATCCCTTGCCAGCTGCTGCCACACGTACCCTGCGCTCAGCCTGGCTGAGACTCTGAGCAGATGCCCCCTGGAGCCGGCCATTCCCACCTGCCCTTCCCTCTAACTTTCTCTGCCTCTCCCTCGCTCTGGCCCTTTGGCTGCTGGCCCTGCTACTTCCTGAGCCCCGGCCACTCCTCTCCCTGTTTCCCACACAGCCCTGTTCACAGAGACACCCCACGACATGACGGCACGGACGGGCGAGGACGTGGAGATGGCCTGCTCCTTCCGCGGCAGTGGCTCCCCCTCCTACTCGCTGGAGATCCAGTGGTGGTACGTGCGGAGCCACAGGGACTGGACTGACAAGCAGGCCTGGGCCTCAAACCAGGTAAGACCCTGGGAGATGCCTGAGCTGGGCGGGGAAAGTCCTGGCCCCTCATCTCCTCTGAGGGATACAGGCTCCAGCTCTGTGTGTCCCCTGCAGCCCCCAGTCGTCTCCCTCCCTTCCTCCTTCTGGGGTGGAGGGTTTTAGGAGATGATGGTGGCCAAAATCCCCCTTGCCCAAAATGGGGATTTCTTCTTGGGAGGGGGCAGGAGACAGAGCTAGGCTGAGCCATAGCAAGAAGGGCTCTCCCTTCAGTGTGCAAGTGGGGAAACTGAGGCCAGGGGGACAGAAGAGGGCTCCAGGTTAGGGGGTGAGATGGGTCTCATGACTCACTTTCCAGCACTTCTCTAGGACACGCTGCATGGGTGGCTGTGTGGTAAAGGACTGTGCAGACATGAGGCACGTTGTTGCTGAGTTCAGTCACAAGTTCATTTACAAGCACGCATACACACATGCAGGCAGGCCCCAGCGCACCCAGTCACTGCACACACAACACGCACATGCTTATGTGGACACACCTGCTAGAGCATGTGCTGGGGTGCCCTGCCCACATGCCTGGAATGCTCCAGCCCCTGCCACCAGCCCCACTGCCAATGCCACCTCCTGTGACTTTGCCTGAGGGTTTTCTCTGGACAGTGGAGCCTGCTGGCTGGCAAAGCAGGCAGAAGGAGCTGGGGAATCAACATGCAGGAGCAGCCCTCAGCCAACGGCTGGCAGGAGCTGGAGGATAAATATCCCAGATCCTTTGCCCCTCAGCTGGGATCACAGAAGAGCTCTACTATGCCTCCCCGAGGTGCCCAGCGGCATTAAGCTCCGATTACCCACAGTCCTTGGGTACCATGCTCCTGGCTATTAACTTCCTTCCCTTTTTTGTCTCACTCCCCTTCTGGTGTTTCCTGGAATCACCTCTCTCATAAACTGCTGGCGCTTTAGTCATTGTCTCGAGTTCTGCTTTTGGGGCATCTCCATCCAAGACGCTTATGTTCTTACACATGTGTATACACAAATGATCACATGAACGCATACATCTCTACCCACCCATCCACACACAAACGCATGCATTTACACACCTTCATATACACACGTCAGCATGCCCCCATATTTCAGAAAGAGCCTCTGACATATACCAGTACATATCGAAGTCTGTCTTGCTCCTGGGAGTGTCGTCCTCCCAGCACTTCCAGCCTGCCGCATATAGGCTTGAAGGACGCCAGTGGCCAGAGAAAGCCCTTAGGCAAAGAGTGGCAGGTATTTGTGGTTGGAAGCCTCTGGGGTTGGCTTGCTGGGGAACAGTACGTTACGTGGGTAGGGCTCTGACAGCATCTGCTACAAACGTGTTCACGTGTGCAACACACCTGGAAGTACAGACACATTCACAGATAGACAGACACAAGGGACAGACATACACACTCCCACTGACCTACCAAGCAGACGCTTACATTTCTGATGTTCACACATACACACCCCATATATGCCAAAACGCCCTTACACATCTAAATACAGAGCACGTGCAGCTGGTGCTGTGTGCACTGCCTTTATCTGCTTTTGTTTTTGCACTGACACCCCCCCCTTCCCTAAGTGGACAAAGAGAGCTGAGGGACCTTAACTCTAGACCGCACGGCTCTGAGTGTCATCTGCTGTAGCTAGAATCTTAACGGTCCTCCTGTCCCTACCTCAGCACACGTTTCCCCCGACTCCCACCCCGTGCTAACACCTTGTCTCTGCTCTCTCCGCCCCTACCCGCTCCCCACAGCTAAAAGCATCTCAGCAGGAAGACGCAGGGAAGGACGCCACCAAAATAAGTGTGAGTTTTGATAATGACTTCTCGAAAGGGCTTTAATTGAGGACACGGCTGTGACTTAAAAAAAATTGGATCCAGTTCAGCAGGGAGCTTGGGCAAGAAGATGGAGAAGAAGAAAAAGAGAAGGGGAAAAAAAAATGGCCCTGCTCTGTTTTTTAAAAGCCAGAGATTTTTCAAGTTCATTGAATGATGGGCACAAAAAATGACAGGGGGAGAGAAGATGCATTTTCTCCTGTCGGAGCCAAGGCTGTGTGTACCCCGATGCTTTGTGGCTGTCTCAGCAGCATTCTTTTTCCTTTTTTAAAATTTATTTTTCAGCAACATTTTTTATTTGGGGAAACAACAAGGTCTAATGAGACTGAGCTGACTTTTTTTTTGCCCATCATGACTGACTGCTGCTGCATCTCGTGGTCACTCGGTGATCTGGCTCCGGGGGGCGGATAGGGGGCTGATGGACTTCAGGACTGGCTGGGTCTTCTTAGGCATGACCTCACTCTATTTTTTGTCATAGACTCACTCTATAGGAAAGGCTGAACTTCCATCCATTTTACAGGTGGGGCAGCTGAGGCCCATAGGGTCAAGGACTTACCGGAGGTCACACCAAGAGTGACAGGTGCTGCTGAGCTGTCTGGCTTCAAATCTCAAGCTCTTTGTCTTCAGGCTATGCTGGAGCCCAGTGAGGCCCAGGGCCCAGGGGAGCTCAGCAGAGAATGGTTTTGTGGAGGAGGGGCACCCAGAGCTGGGGAATAGAACACCAGTAGAGGGGAACAGCCTGGGGGACATATATGGCCATGCGACCAGGCTGGATTATGTATGTGGCAGGAGGTCGGCCTGGCAGGAGGCTAAAAGCCGACCAGCAACATATTCAGAAAATGCACGTGCCGTGGGGGTGTGCATGCGGTGTGTATTGCAGGGTGAGTGGCCTCTCCAATTCACTCTTTTCTGCTTGGTTCTTCCACAGCTTTTCAAGGACTTGTGGGGGAGCGCAGGACCCCCAGGCCAATTAGATACGGATTTATAGAGGAGCTGCACCCCAAAACCAGAGGTCACGGTGTAGAGAGTGGGCACCAGGAGACATGGGGGGCACCGTGTCAGGCATTGGAGACGGCAGCGTGGAGGCAAGGAGGCCAGGGAGGAGGCTCCTTCAACCACTTAGGCAAGAGGGAGGCAGATGAGAGAGCAAGGACTGTCAAAGCATCGTTTGGGCCATCTGGGCAGGGGCACAGTCAGGATATGGAAATTCAAGCCATTTCCAGGTCAGGGTGGCTGCCAGTCCACCTCCCACCCTCCCACCCTCACCCTCACCCTCACCCTCTGCGAAGGGCACATCTACATCTAATGTTCCGTTTCTTGCCCGAACACCCATCAGTTAAGCCCGGGCAGGTAGAGATGTATGTGTGTGTTAATATACCCCGTTCTTGGCAACTCTCTTTCCTATGATTTTTTGGGGGGTTTAAGGAGCAGCTCAGGAAAGAGAGAGAATAATCTAATTGACTTAGAGGATTAGAATTCAAGGCTGCTGGGCCCCACATGAAGGGAATGCAATGATGCTAATCAGTTAAATAAAATAAATGTGCTCAGTGTCACTATGCAACCCCCCCCCAACTCCCACCCCAGCCTGTGCAATTCCTGCACCGCTGGGGCTCTGGGGTTCTGGTTAGTAAACCCACAGGTGGGCATAGGCCCAGCTCCTCGTGCAGGCAGAGCCACACAAATGACCTTCTTAAATGCACAGACGCATGGTTGGTGGACGCCTGTAAACGGTTGCACGCCCTGGGTTCCCGCAGTCTGAGAAGGCGCACACTCTTGTCACCGGCCTTCGAGGCCCTGCATGATTGCTCTGCCCACCCTCTGGGCTCATCTCCCCTTGCTTGGCCTCACTCCCCTTCCTTCCCAACCCGGGCAACTTTCTGCCTTCCATTCCTTCCCACTGCCAGGCCTTTGCACCGGCCAGTCCCTCTGCCTGGAAAGCTGTTCCTCTCTCTCTCTCTCCCTGAGAGCTCAGCTCAGGGAATCCGCCCTTGACACTGTGACTCAGCTGACACCCCTTACTTTTACCTGCTGGCTGTATTTCTGGTTGTAAGCAGTTTGTGTGAGTATTTGCTTCATGGCTGCCTCTCCCAGAGATGGTGGGACCAGGACTGTGCTTGCCTGGTTCACTATTACATTTCCAGGGCCGAGCACAGAGCCTGGTGCATAGTAGGTGGTGCCCAATAAATATTTATCAGATAGCTATCACACACAAAAATGTATGCCCTGGCCAACGTGTTAAAAATAAACAGATTTTTATACAGGTACATGCCACCATGACGTGAGTCCTATGCCTGTACATGTAGGTGTACGGGTGACGTGAAGGAGTGACGGAGCTCAGGCAGGGACCATGGGGACCTGGGAACCCAGACTGTGTATCCTCAGGGGGCAAACAAGCCAGGCAGGGATCCAGGCCCAATATTTCCATGTCTTCTAAAAATCTCAATATTGATGTTAAAAATCTCCTGGTTGTTAACTGTTGGGACCTAACTTGATCTTTTGAAAAACGCTGTGTGAGCTGAACAGCGCAGTCTACAGGCCGAACACCGTTGGAGCCTGAGGGCTTGAGTTCCTGGGGAAGGAAGTGCTGTCAGCTTTGCGGAGCTCGGTGGGGGAGGGCTGCGTGAACCTGGTGGGTCGCCACGCTAACCTTGGGAAGATTCAGACTCTGAGAGTCATCTATGCCGGTGGCCAGGTGGGATTTGGGAGGACACAGTGGGGCCGGCACTTAATGTCCCAGGAGCTTAGTCCTGGTTCCAGCTCTGCCACCTCCCTCCATCTCCTTTTCTGCATTAGCTGTTGTCTGAGGCAGATATGAAAACACTTTAGAAACTGCAAAGTGCTATGGATTTGACTGTGTGAATGACAGTGGTTACTGGGGCGGAAATCTGTTCAAATGAATTTGTGAATCGTAAGACTCCTATTCCTAGCATGAGGGCAGGCAACAGGCAAGGGAATGAAAAGAGCTCAGAATCTCGTAGGGCAATTGTTTATGTAGGAGGACAGGCACCCGCGATACAATAATAATAATTATAATAATAACACAGTATTCCCCCCTTATCCGCGGTTTCACTTCCTGCGGTTTCAGTTACACCACGGTCAACCAAGGTCTGAAAATAGGTAAGTACAGTACAATAAGATACTTTGAGAGAGACCACATTCACATACTTTTGTTACAACATATTGTTATAATTATTCTATTATTAATGTTGTTAATCTCTTACTGTGACTAATTTATAAATTAAGCTTTATCATAGGTATAGGAAAAAACAGTATATACAGGGTGTGGTACTATCCATGGTTTCAGGCATTCCTTGGGGGTCTTGCAAAGTATTCCCTGTGGATAAGAGGGGACTAGTATAATAATATAGCAGCTAACATTTATTGAGTGCTTATTGTATGTCAGGAACCATGGTGAGCACTTTACATAAATAATTTCGTTTAACTTGGGGCCTGGGAAAGGACCCCTGGTCTAAAAACATCAACCTGGGTAGCTCATACATGCCAAGGATTCCACCATTAGGGCTTCATTCCTATGGCTCAGGCAAACACTTCTGCTTATTGGCCATTTTCAAGTTCTGGAAATTTTTCTTTTGATCTAACTAAATTCCTTTGTACTAGAATTGAGGTTAATTTCCCCTTAACCAGTTTTGCAAGTAGAGATGATCCCCAAATTCCTAATTTTTAAGACAAGGTGAAATTCTCCACACATAACCTTCTTCTCAGGGCCTTCATCACTGTAAGTTTATGCTTGGGGGCCAAATTAAACAGAAGATGCCTCTGTAAAGGGCATAGTCACACTCATCCAGTTTCTGCCTTCTGGGTGCTCCCGGTCCAGTGTGGGAGATGGGCATTAATCCAATAATCATGCATGACAGAAAGTAAAATTACAACTGTGATACTCAAATGGGGAGTCCTGTCCCAGGCTCTGGGAGCCAGTAACAGGCCAGGAGGGCTTCCTGGAGGAGGTGCTATTTGAAGTGAGCACTGAAGTGTGTAGGAGTTGACAAGGGGTGGGGGGAATTTGCTGGGTGAGTGTGTTGGACCAACTGTTATTGGTTGAGGGGCAGGCAGGGACAGCACCTCAAAGGGCCTTGTCAGCCATTTTGGGGGAGCATTGAAGGGTTTTAAGGGGGCATTTTGAAAAGATCTATCTGTTTGTCATGGAAGAACAGATTGGAGAGGACCAGAGTGGCCTTGGGAAGATCCAAGAGGAGGCTGGTGTGATGATCCAGATGGGAGAGGCCAGGACCTTGCCTTGGCCAGTGCTGGGGGATCCAGATTCTGAAGAGAAGCCCAGTTATGTTTAAAGGGAACATCAATGAGATTCAGGGATGGATTGTGGAAGGAAAACCGGGATGACGACTTGGCAGGGAGGGTTTGGCTGGAGTGGGTGAGGCCTTCTGGGGCCCAAATTGGGGAGACCCTGATTTGGGTTCTGAACATGCTGAGGGGCTGGTGAAGCAGCCAGGTAGAGCTGACGGAGGCTCAGAGCAGGGCCCGGCTTGGGGCAGGAGCCATCTGACCCCCATCCTCCACCCCAGGACCTTCCCGGGGGGCACCACCTCAGCCAAGAGGCACAAATCGGCACCACTAATTTTTCCTGCCACTTGGGAGGAAAGATCCCAGCCTGCCCATCATGAGCTGGCGCAAGGGTGCCCCTGATGTGCCCAGAAAGCCCTGGGCCACGGGGCCAGCAGGGAGGAGGCTGAGCTTGGTCTCTTTCAGCATAATTAGGTGCTTAATTGCGCTGCTAAGGCCTGTCAATGTCTGTGCCGAGGTGATTATGATTTACAGCCAGGCCACCATGTGGGGGTCTCCTCTCTTCATGGCCTTCTGGTCACACTGGAGGGCTGCACCATGAGGTTTCCTGCATCATTTGTGAATGATGAAATCCAACAGGCTTCTCCTGCCACCGCAAGAAGCTGGAGTGGGATGTTGGGCCCCCTCCCATGGGATAGGCCTCTGGAGAGGTTTTGGGCTGGGCTCCCCCATGACATGGAGTGTTGGGTGCCTGGGAGCGAGGTAGGAGGAGTGGGAAAACCGACCTATAGTTTTCTGTTCATAGGAGGCTCCTCAAGGTGTGGTTAAGGCCTGGTCTCTGTCACCAGCTCGGTGCCCTTGGGAAAATAACTTTACCTCCCTGAGCATCAGCTTCCTCCCCCATACAATGCGCATCCTAGCAGTGCCGACATCGTGGGGTTATTGTGAGGTTAAAATGAGACTGATGAAGCCTTAGAACACTACGTCACAGTGATGGAGCTCTCCGTACACATCAAGTCCCAGCACCACCATTACTGTCATTACTGTTTTTATTATTTGCCTTCTCCAGACGGTGCTTAGAAGCATAGACTATTGGGGCTGGGGGTGGGGAGCAGTGTCTGCTGTGTGTACTGTACTCGCCCTTCATCTGGGTGGGGGTCAGCTCACTGGGGTGCTGGATTGTGGGTTTGAGGTTCCCCATTAGACTGTGGCTGGTGCGAGCACTGCTGGGGTCTTGCTGCTTCACAGCTGTATCCCTGCCACCCAGCTCAGAGCGGGCGCTCACCAAGTGCTTGTTGAATGAATTGATGAATCTAGCTCAAGGAAACTGAGGCCAGGGTGCTGGTGACTGGCCGGGATCAGAGCCGAGTCTCCCAGCACTCCCCAGTGCTCCCTGTCCCCTGTCCCTTCTCCTCTGAGTGGAGAAGAGCTCATACTTCTGAAGGCCACATCTGTCCGTTGGCAGAGGGGGTGACAGGTGGGAGGGAGCTGCCTGTTCCTGGGAGTCTGGTCCAGATCCTCGTAGTCCGTGTGGGGGAGGGGGCAGGGCATGGGTGGGGGCTGGGCCAGGCTTGGTGCTCCCTCCCTAGGAGCGTCTGCTCCCAGAGCTTCGCATTATTACTCCATTAGCGCCTTGTAGGGTTGACAAATGAAGGATAATTAATATCCGTGAGGGAAACAGATGTTGAGGTAATTCGCTCCCGCTGCGCATTTGCAACAGCTTCTCCTAACTCGCCTGAGAGCATGGCAGGACCACAGGGCCTCTCCATGCCCTTGGTCGGAGGTGATGGAGTCAGCAGGATGGGGCGGGCTCCTGCTGGGCCTGGCACTGGGGAAGGGGCGCCTGGTTCTCAGCCCCCACGCCGAGAGGGGCTGGAAGAGTTTCCCACCACTTGCCATTGGGAAGTTCTGCCTGTGTCCCACCTCGGTGTCTCCAAGTATCATAAGCCCATGATTTCCTGCTCCATGGGGGATGATGACCAGCAGGAAGGCTCAGCACATGGGAGGATGGGCCTGCTCTCTGCTGCTGCCTACCCACCCTCCTCCCTTCTGGGGCCTGAGGAGCCCCCTTGTGGCCCAGCCAGCTCTGGGTGACACTCTGTGGGCCTGTCACACCATTTGGAGGGTGAGAGTGCATGGAGTCAAGCTTGGTTCAGTTCCCAGCTCCGCCACTCACTGACTCAGTGCCCCTGGGTGAGTCACTTCTTTTGGAGCCTCAGTTTTGCCATCTGTAAAGTGGGCATAATCATGTGTATGTGACCTAAAAAATCAGAAAGCAGGACATTTGGGTACCACTTCAGTTGGAGAAAGAAGGAAATGGGGTGAGTCCACTCATTACTAATAAACAAATGTTTATTATTTACTGGGTGCTGGGCTTTGCACTAGCATTCACAGAAACAAAATAGATATTGTCCCTGCCCCCATGGAGGTTATGGTTTAGCCAGGGAGAGAAACCAAAATCAAGTCAACAGACAAACGCATTAGATTATTCAAAATGTGATGACTGCTGTGCAGAAAATAGAGGGATATCAAATTCATCTTGGAGGAGGTGACATTTGAGAATGAATGGGAGTCAAGTAGGTGAAGACAGATAGGGAATGGCACCCAGGCAGAGAGACCAGTGTACAAAGGCCCTGAGGTCAAAAAAAGTTTCACATTTGGGAGTTGATGAAAAGAGGCCTCCCAGGGCAGCTGGAGCAGATTAGTGAGATGATTAGAAGGCACACTTGTGCGGCCCTGTGGTGCTCGGAAAGACGCCTGCAGGCTGAGTGCACTCTCAGAGACCATCCTCTTTCTCTTCCTGACCTCTCACTGTGGGGGTGGCCAGCAGGGGCATCCCACTTGGGGCCAAAAGCTGGGCTTCTCTTCCACAAGTTGGGGCTTGGCAGGAACCCAGCAGCTGTTTGCCCTTCCAGAGGAGAGGGGCCAGAAGGGCTCAGGGCTGAGGCCCCAGGTCTGAGGCCCACTGGCTATGCAGTGAACCTGTATGCTAGCAGGTGGTAAGATTATGAAACAAGGCTGTCTGGGAAGGGGGTTACCAGCCAGCAGCTGGGGACTAATCTCCACTGTTCTGTCAAGGCAGGTGGGGGCTGCAGGAGGTGGGGCAGGGCTTCTTTCTTCCGTAAGTAAAAAGAAAGGCCAGGGGAAGATGGAAGCCCCCTCCCACCACCACCACTCTCTCCATAGACCAAACTCCCTCCCTTTTTAAAATAAACTTTTTATTTTGAATTATAAACTCACAGAAAGTTGCAAAAAGAGATCGTTAAGTCCCTTGTAACCTTCACCTAGCTTCACCAGTGGTATATCTTATATAGTTGTCCAACTGCCTTTTCTCTTTTAATTGAAAAAACAATTCATAGCAGCTTTAATATTCACGGCAGATTTATTCATAAGATCTTTAATCTGGAAATTATACAAATGCCCATCAGTAGGTCATCGGATCAACAAATTGTGATGTATTCATATGATGGAATACTACACAGCAACAAAAAAGAGCAAACTGATACAGACAGCCACATGGAAGAATCTCACTGATACTGTTGTGTGAAGGAGGCTGGGCACAGGAAAGAAGCCGCACACACAAGAGTTCCCAAACAGGAAAAAACTGATCTATAGGGATAGAAGTCATAATGTGGTTAACCCCAGCTGGGCAGTGTTTATGGGTAAAGGCCACCAGGATGTGCTCTACAGGGTTACAAATGTTCCATGCTTTGCTCTGGGTGGTGGTTACACAGGTGTACACATAAGTAAAATTTCATCAGGCTGTGTGCATTTTACTGTATATAAGTTAAAATTTAATTTTACATAAAATTGTAAAAAACCAATCAAATAAAGCAAACAAGCAAAAAACCAAAGTACAAAGACAAATATAACAGACACCTTTGCTCCCCTCAACAGAACAGTTACTGGCACCCTGATATTTTTGTAACCAGCTAAGAAATATAACCTTTCAGACTAAGTGAAGAATCACTTTGCAGTCTACCTAGGTCCACTCCCCTCCCGTGTTCTGCCCCAGAGACAGCCTCTGCTGTGAGGCTGCTGTTTCTTCCCGTCTATTTTTAAACTTCTACACACAGGACTCCAAAACCAGTATAGAGTATTTTTATGTGTTCGTCTACACAGATGGCATCATACTGCAGGAGTTCTGCAGTGAGATCTCTCCCTTCTCCGTGTGCGGTTCAGCCCTAAGATGCCTACTTCTAGCTCATTCTTTTTGACTGCCCTGCAGCATTCCACTGAATGACCGACCACTGCTTACTTATCTGTTCCGCTGATGAGCATTAAAGTTGTTTCTACTTTTTTAGCTATTTAACTCACTCTCATGCAAACCCTAGCGTGCCTTTGTGGGCGTGTCTCGGGGCCCCAGCCCTAGGATGGGATCCCGGGACCACCCCCTCCATTCTCTCCGCTGCCGCCCTAAGGACAGGTCACGGTTTCTCTGTCGCCCCCAGGTGGTCAAGGTGGTGGGCAGCAACATCTCCCACAAGCTGCGCCTGTCCCGAGTGAAGCCCACGGACGAAGGCACCTACGAGTGTCGTGTCATCGACTTCAGCGACGGCAAGGCCCGTCACCACAAGGTCAAGGCCTACCTGCGGGTGCAACCGGGAGAGAACTCCGTCTTGCACCTGCCCGAAGCTCCTCCCGCCGCGCCCGCCCCGCCGCCCCCGAAGCCGGGCAAAGAGCTGCGGAAGCGCTCGGTGGACCAGGAGGCCTGCAGCCTCTAGACCGACGCCGCGCCCACCTGCCCGCCCGCCCACGCTGTACAGAGTGCATGGGGACCGGACTGCCTGCGTCTAGCCGCCTCCCCATCCCCGAGGCCGCCTGCGGCCACCACCTCGGCCCTCCTCCCACCACCCCTTGCTCAGCATGTAAACCCTGCCCACCCCTTCCCTTTCAGACCCCTGCGGTGACCTGGCTCAGAGAAGGTAGCCCCAGGGCACCAAGGGGACGACTGCCCTGAACACTTGCGGTCCCTGGCTGCGTCCCCTTCTGTCACCAGCTTCAGTGGAATCCTGTGTTTTGCTTTGCTTGCTTGTCCCCCATCCTGTCCCAAGCGGGGGCCTCCCAGCCTTACCTCCCTCCTTCCTACCATCTCCTATTTGGACCTGGGGGTGTGGACAGTGACCCCTCCCCAAATTTGGACTTGAATCTTCTGAGCAGAACTAGGTCTCTCCCTGGTGAAGAACTGGGACTTGAAGTCCCCCAGAGGTCACTCACAGGGCCCTGGGAGGAAAGCAAGATGCCCCACTACCTACTGGTAGGTCCTTCCTGTTCAGCCTTCTTATTCCTAAGAACAGCTCCCTGTCTGACCCTGCAGGAGTGCAGGGCAACCAGGAATCTCTGCCCCATCACACAGCCAGTGAGAAGGGAGGGCCCTTCCCCTCTGACCCACAGCCCCTTGCAGAGTTTTGCACCAGCAGGACCCCTTCAAGGGTCTTCAAGGCTCTCCCAGGAGCCCCCCTCTGCCAACCCCCAATGTCACAGTCCCCTCTTGGGGCCCATGCCAAGTCCACCCAAGGGCCTGGGGCTGTTGGGAGTCAAGGGTCCCCCCAATACCAATTCCCCCACAGTTCCTGATCAGGGGCACACCTGCCCCTGGTGATTTGTAAATATTTCTATGTGGCCCAACACCCCCTCGGAACTGGCTCAAGCCTCTGGCCACCCCTCCAGCAATGGAGCAGGGAGGGGGGAGAGGCTGAGGGCTTTGTCTAGGGGTGGGTGGGTTGCCCTTATACATGATCTAATCCGTGACTACCAGCCAACATGAATAAAGCGGTTTAAAAAAACCTCTGGGTGGTGACTTTCTGGGGCATCTGTGTCTGGGAGTGGTGTGGTGGGGGGAGGAGGAGGTGGCTGGCTCACACCCATGCCTCACTCACCATCTTTGTCTGTTTCCCAAGCAGGGCCTGGCTTCACAGTGCAGAGCACAAAAGCTAGTGGGTGCACAGGGAGAGGGTGAAAGAAAACCAGCCTTTGCCCAGCTCCAATCCATTTAGCAGGCACTTGAATGATTCTTTGGTTCTGAGATAATCACACATACAGAAGAGTGCATAAAACATGTTTACACAGTGTTGGGAATAATTATAAAACACGCATGTAGCCACCACCTGCCAAATATGGCACCCGGAATAGAATCTCCATCCCTAGTCCCATGTGTCCTTGAGATCATATACCCCCTCTTCCTTCATAAAGGTAACCACTGTCCTGACTTTCAAGGTAATCACATTCCTAATGTTCTTTTTATAGTCTTACCACATATGTGTATGTCATTTTTTTTTTCCTTTTTTGTCTTTTTTCATGACCGGTAACGGGATCGCAACCCTCGGTGTCGTGCCTGCACCGCGCTCAACCAGTGAGCGGACTGGTCTCTATATGGGATCCGAACCCTCGGCGGGAGCACTGCCACGCTCCCAAGCGCCGCACTCTCCCGAGTGTGCCACCGGGCCGGCCCTGTATGTCATTTTAAACAATATGAAGGTACTTCAAAAAGCTCATGGAAAAATTGGTATTATCTTTCAATTCTATTTTTCCACAAACTTTTTGAAATACCCTTGTATATTTGAGTTTTGTCTGTTTTTAAATTGTGTATTCATGGAATCATATTGTATGTATTCTTCATGCAACATTATATTTGTGAGATTCATTCATGTTGCATGTGTCTATAATATGTTCACTTTTATTACTGTATAATATTTCACTGTATGAATATCCCAAAATGAGTCAACTTATTTACCCATCCTACTATTCACAGTAATGTGGAGTGTGCTCCTGACAGGGTGATTACCAACATTGCTATGAGCATATTAGTCCATGTCTCCTTACACATGAGCACGAGATTGTCAGGGGTGGATTTGCCAGGTTGGAGGTTTAGGCAGTTGGTCTGGGATCTCATTTTCTCCTGTGAAGTATCACTATCCCCTTATTTCAGTTAAGGAAACAAGCTCAGAGAGGTTAAGTAGCTTGCCCAAGGTCACACAGTTGTTGAACTCATACCTCCCTTAGCCCTAAAGCCTATTTGTCCTGCTCTGTCAGGCCTGGTCTCCCCCACTCCCACCCACCATGTCCTGGGCTCTGGACACTCCTTGGCTCATCCCAGCTGAGGGATGATCCTGCTGAGAATCTGCCCAAGGATGTGTCGATCTGGGGCTCTCAGGTCAAGCCCTCATAGTCAGCATGGCCAGCTGGTCACTCCTCTGTGTACCTGCGGAAACCACAAGTACCACTCAGAGGCTCAGAACTGTTGAAATGATGGTTGACATTGGCCCTGGGCTCCATGCCCCAGGCCCTGTGCTGATCACCTCAGCAGCCCCAAAGCAGACATTGCATCCTCAATTTTCAGATGAGGATACTGAGGTTCAGAGAAGGGTGGGTTGGAGGATGGATGAACGGATGGATGGTTGGATGAATGAGGACGTAAGTGAACCAGGCTGTGAACAGGGTCTGGACCTGTTGCAGAATCCTGGTATCCTGGGGCTGGATGGTCTATGACCTGTGCTCCTCCAAGGCCAGTGGCTAGCCTTTATTCAATGAATATGGTCCCTTCCAGAAATGTCCAGTGAAAGGCTGACCCTCAAAGGCCTCTAGCAAAGCGCTTTCCACAGGAAATTCTGAGATTCCACAGGATCTCATCTAACCCTCCCAAGTGCCTATGTTCCATCTCCAGTCACCTTCTCCCATACAGAGGTCCCCTACTTCCTTGGAGGAATTTTTCTTGTTCTACTAGGAAGAAAGGCAGATGACAGGAGAGGAAAGTGTCTAGGTTAGACTCCTGCCTCTGCCCATCCCTGCTGCATGGCTTCAGGCAGAGCTCTGAGCCTCTCTGATCCTCAGTTCCCTTTTCTGTATAATTGGGATGCTCCCAGGGAAATGCAAATCAAAACCAAAAGGGGGAACCACTTCATACACACTAGGTGAGCTAGAATCAAAAAGACAGATCATAACAAGTCTTGGTGAGGATGTGGAGAAATTGGAACCCTCATACATTGCTGCTGGGAATGGAAAATGGTGCAGCTGCTTTGGACAACTGTCTGGCAGTTACTCAGAACGTTAAACCTAGAGTTACCATTTGATCCAGCAAATCCACTCCTAGGTATATACCCAAGAGAACTGAAAACATACTTATGTCCACACAAAAACTTGTGCATGAATATTCATAGCAGCATTATTCATAATAGCCAAAAAGTGGAAACAATCCAAATGCCCATAAACTGATAAATGGCTAAATAAAATGTGGTATATGCTAGTTGCTGATAAAAAGGAATGACATTCTGATACTTGTTACACCACGGATGAACATTGAAAACATCGTGCTAAGTGAAAGCAGACAGACACAAAATGCCACATATTGTATCCATAAACTGATAAATGGCTAAATAAAATGTGGTATATGCTAGTTGCTGATAAAAAGGAATGACATTCTGATACTTGTTACACCACAGATGAACATTGAAAACATCGTGCTAAGTGAAAGCAGACAGACACAAAATGCCACATATTGTATGATTCTGTTCATATGAAATGCCCAGAATAGGCAAATCCATAGAGACAGAAATCAGAAATCAGACTGGTGGTTGCCCGGGACTGGGGGAGAGGAGAGGAGAGTGGGAAATGACTTCTACTGAATATGGGTTTCTTTTTGGGGTGATGGAAATATTCTAAAATTGATGGTGGTGATGGTTGCACAACTGTGTAAATATACAAAAAGCCACTGAAACTATACTCTAAATGGGTGAGTTGTATGGTGTGTGAATTATATCTTAACAAAGCTGCTGAAAGAAATGGGATGCTCGGCTAGATGGCTAGCTCAGTTGGTTAGAGCACAGTGTTATAACACCAAGGTCAAGAGTTCAGATCCCCATACCTGCCAGCCACCAAAAGAAGAAGAAGAAGAAGAAGGAGGAAGGAGGAGGAAGAGGAGGAGGAGGAGGAGGAGGAGAAGAAACAGGATGCTCCTAACTATAGCACAGTGCCCACATACGGGCGGGCACATGGGAGGCACTCAGGAAATTCTGGCTCCTGTTATTACCATTGCTTTGATTTTTATGTGAAAGCCACAACCAAGTTGTGCTTGACCTCAGGGTATAGCTGGTAGAGGCAGCCAGCGGGGAGGGTGGGCACGAGGCTGGAGAAGGGAAGTCCCTAAGAGCAGGTACCCAGGCCCTGTTCTGAAGGCTCAGAAAACCCCCAGTGCACCCCCAGGGTAGATGCAGGCCACTTTCCCCTTAGTGCCCAACTTAAGAATCAGCTGGGGCAGGGGGTGCTTGTTATAAATTCAGGTGTCCAGTCTCCCTCTTGGCCTTCAGACTCCCCACTCCAGCATGTATAGTTAGCTAGTGACCTGAAGATAACAATGTATCTTGGTGAAGTTTCCACCCAGGTAGTTTAATGGCTGTAGAATGTCCCATTATATAGATTAACTGTGATTTATGTAGCTAGTCCCCAAATGATGAACATTTAGGTTGTTTCCAGTCTTGTGCTATTATAAACAATGCTGCAGTACATTTCCTAGTTTATAAATCTGTGCATGCATATGCAAGTATCTTATAGGATAAACAGCTAGAAGTTTGAATTGCTGGGTCAAGGATTTTGTGTATTTTTTAATTTTGGTAAATATTGCCAAATTACTCTCCACCAAAGTGGGACCAATTTGCACTCTTACAAGCTGTGTATGAGAATGTGCATCTGACCCCTGATTTCTCCAGTCTTGCCAACCTTCAAATCAAACATGTTGATCTTGGTCAATCTGTTGGTTAAAATGGGATCTTATTGTGGTTTCAATTTGTGTTTTTCTTATAAGTGAGATTGAGCTTCTCTTTGCTTATTTAAGAACCGTTTGTGCTCCCTTTTCTGTGAACTGACAGCTCATAATTTTTGCCTATTTCTTTTTATTGGCTTGCTGCTTGTCATCTTATTGATTTGCAGGAGCTCTCTGTGAGATGAATTGCAAATATTTTTCTCAATCTTTTTTTTCTTTTGTCTTTTGACTGCTTTTGATGGTACTTTAGTTTGTTATTTTCCAAGTAAAATATTTTTTTATTGTTAAGTAGTTTGCATTTCTTAATCTTTTATTTTATCATTTATGTGTTATCTTTTATTTATATAAACGTAAATTTGACCCTTCAGCAATTTAAATTGCGTTAAGGTGTGAGATAGGATCCCAATTTTATTTTTTTCTTAGGTTTTTAATTTTTTCTCTCTCATCTCAACACTATTTTCCCCCTATTCATTTGAAATGCCACTGTTATTATATTCCAAACTCACATGTATACATGGACTACTTCTCAACTTCCTTTTCTCCCTTGATCTCACTCATAGGTCTGTACACTGTTTTAATTATTATAGATGTATAACATATTTTAATATAGTCTAACACTGTTTTCAACTTCCCTCTCTGTTTAATTTTTGTTGCCAGAAATTGCCTAGATTCTTCTTTGCTTTTCTATGTGAACTTAAATAATCTTATATAGCTTAAAAATTCAATTAATATTTTAGTTGGGATTATGTTAAATTCATAAATTCACACAACAAAAACTTACATATTTAGATGATGTTTTTCTATGCTGTCTCAACACTCACTTATTTGATATTTTCTCTCATTTTGTTTACGACTTCTTTTGTGTGCTTCTCCAAAGAGTGTTGAACTACCAAATGAGCCAGCAAACCCACTTCTGGGTATATACCCAAAGAAATGGAAATTATCATGTTGAAGGGACACCTGTACTCCCATGTTCATCGTGGCTCTATTTACAATATATGATATGGAACCAACCTAAATGTTCATTGATGAATGATTGGATAAGGAAAATGTGGTATGTATACACAATGGAATATGACTCAGCCATAAAAAGGAATGAAATTCTGCTATTTGCAGCAACATGAATGAGCTTGGAGAAAATTATATTAAGTGAAATAAGCCAGGCACAAAAAGAGAAATACCACATGTCCTCACAAGTGGGAGGGAGGGAGGGAGGAAGGAAGGAAGGAAAGAAGGAAGGAAAGAAAGAGAGAAAGAAAGAAAGAAAGAAAGAAAGAAAGAAAGAAAGAAAGAAAGAAAGAGAGAGAGAGAGAGAGAGAGAGAAAGAAAGAAAGAAAGAAGAAAAAAAGAAGCAAACAAACATTGAACTTTCAGAAGGAGAAAACAGACCTATAGTTACTAGAGGTTGGAAAGGGGGAGGGGGAGGGAAGTTAGGGACTAATTGGGTAAGGGACGCAAAGAGTAATTACAATTTTTAATGATGAACATGCTAATAATATTGATTTGATCATCACATACTATACACAAATACTGATAGTCTACTCTTTCCCCCATAAATACATATAATCAAAAATAAATACATTTTTCAGGAAAAAAAAGATGGTACTTCCAAAAGTTTGTGGAAAAATAGAATTAAAAGATAATACAAACCTTTCTATGAACTTCTTTTTTTTTTTTTTTTTTTTTTTTTTGTGACCGGTAAGGGGATCCTAACACTTGGCTTGGTGTCGCCCGCACCGCGCTCAGCCAGTGAGCGCACCAGCCATCCCTATACAGGATCCGAACCCACGGCCTCGGCGCTCCCAGCGCCGCACTCTCCCGTGTGAGCTGCAGGGTCAGCCCTCTATGAACTATTTGAAGACCCCTCATATATGCATAGTTAGGTGATAGATATATGGATTGATATCGATAGTATGTGTGAGACATAGAAAAATGTTAATTGTAAACTCAAAGTAGATACATGAATGTTTTCTGTACAATTATTTCAACTTTTTTGTATGTTTAAAAATCTTTATAAGATGTTGAGAAGAGAGAGCATTTACAAGTTTTTTCTTTTAGGGCTTGCATATTTTTGCTGAATTAATTTCGAAACACTTTTTGTTGTTGTTATTGCTGTTGTAGCAAAGTCTTTTCTTCTGCTATGTCTTCCAAATAGTTGCTATTTAATGTTGCTGTATAAATGTGAAGGTTATTGGTTTCTGTATTTTAACTTTTGTATTTAGCCACTTTATTGAATTTTTATTGCTTGTAATATTTTTTGTTTGATTTTCTCCTCCCTCTGTGCCAGGTAAATGATATCTGCAAGCAAGATTATCTTCCCCATTTCTTTCCAATCTATATGCTTTTTATTTCTTTCTCTTGTCTAATTGTGTTGGCTGGTATCTCTAAGACAATGTTAAATGATAGTACTGCTAGAGGATGTCTTTGTCTTGCTTTTATCTTTAATATGAATTCTTCCTTTGTTTCCAATGCTGGCTTTTGAATATATGTCTGGAGTCTTCTGTGAATGTTTTATGAGATTCAAACCTTATTAGTGAGGAAACCAAACACTTTGATGTGAATATCCACTTCAAGTGAGCACCATCCAAGCTAGGTTCCAGGAATATGTCCATATCCCCTGACCCCACCCCATCCCCCAAAAGGAAAAAGTTTCTGGAGTGATGCTAAGTGCCTTGCTGTAGTCATCTTCAGGTGCAGCTCTGGAAGCTAATAGATACAACATTCAGAGCACAGGTTCATATCCCTGCTCTGCCACTACTGAGATGTATGGCACTAGATCCATCTTCTCTCCCTGAACCTCAAAGTTTCATTGGAGAATCTAATGGGACACTGTGGTTCAGCATCTCCCACCATGAGGTGTTCTCATTTGTCAGCATGGTGGGAGGACGGGGCAGGGCCTGAGGATCTGCATTGCTAATAATTGCTAATCCTGCATGCTAAAGTTTGTGAGTTGCTGAGATATTACTTGTGCATAACAAGTTGTTTGAAAAGACAAACACCAAGTTGAGAACTGTGGTCATTTGTAAGAAGTGGGATAGAAGAGATATATTGTAGTAGGCTGACTATTTGTAAAGGGCAAGTATTACATCTGTAACTTGAAACATATATAAATATTTAAAGAAAACCAATCAGGAAACAAAAGTAAATAAAATGGGGGAAATGAAAGAATGCCAAGGTTGGCAGGAATCCTAGGATGTGCACCATCTGGTGTCTGGGTCCCCTTGACAATGTCTCTTCCTCCAGTGATAAGAAGCGTTCTCCTTCTGAAGGAAGCCCTTGCTGACACTACGTGAGCAAAGCAGACCTCAGAGCTATGTCCACCCACTCCTCCTCCAGCCTCCCCCACACTCTCCTCAATCCTACTTGTTTGTTTTGCTTGATTTAGTCCTGATTTAGTTTAGGTTTCCACACTCAGCATGCTAATCTCGATTAGTCTAAGCCAGGGGCTCTCAACACGAAGTCCACAAACCACTCCACCAACGGGTCTGTGGATAGACGCATGGGGGGAAAAACTTGGATGAAGGGAAAAACTACATCTTTATTTTAACTAATCTTTAACTGAAACTTAGCATTTTCTTCTATTATGAATGAAAGGAACAAACCGCGGTAGCATAAGCAATGACTTTTGTCACCAGTAGAAATCACAAATGTTTTTCACATCACAGAACAGTTGTTGCAGGTGTCTAAAAACATTTTTACAGTCATCGCTGCTTCAAAATTATGTTTATTGTTAGACCTGTTGCTAGACTTTGTTATTTAATGCACTAATAAAAAAGCACACTTATTCCTACATCATACATTAAAAAACTTATTTTGAGAACTGTATTTCAATATAATTGGTTTCCTTTGTAATCCTATCACTTTATTTCATGTAGGTAAAAACAGTATTCTGACAAGGCATCCACAGGCTTCACCAGATTGCCATAGGAGTTCATGGCACAGAATGGGTTGATAAGCCCTTGTCTAAGTCAATCCTGACGATTCTGTTATCCTTACTGGGGACTGGTTTAGGAAGTGTCATGTGTCTTGGAGATGGCCAGTGAGATGTGAAGGAACATCTGCTGGAGGGAAAGGGGAATCCCTCTTGGAAAAGGTTTCTTGACTCTTAAAAGGAGACATAAGGAAGACATACTTTCTTCCTCTGCTTCTTGGTGTTTGAGCACGTGAAGCTGGGAATTTCTTCCACTTCTGCACATAAAAGAAGAGAGCTGCTGAGCCACTTGAGATGGCAGAGATGACTGATCTTTGCTCAGGTCTTTGAGGACACACTTGAGCTGGTGGCTTAGTCAGACACAGAGCCACCCCACCTCTGGGCTCCTGTTATCAATCCATAAATCTCTCACAACTGAGGCCATTTGTATCAGTTGTCTGTTAACATGCAGCTAAGAGCAACTTCTCTAATCAACCATGCTATTTTTGTTCCCCCATTTTCCACACTTGGTCCTAACTATCATTGGGGTTACACGGACCCTTATTTAGATTGGCGTTGTCTGTTAACATGCAGCTAAGAGCAACTTCTCTAATCAACCATGCTATTTTTGTTTCCCCATTTTCCACACTTGGTCCTAACTATCATTGGGGTTACACGGACCCTTATTTAGATTGGTCAGATCTTCCTTTTTCAAGGTTGAACATCTTTAGGTCCTTCAATTAGACTCAAGAGGCATGGTTTTGAGACCTTTATCCACTCCCAACATATGTGTCTGTCTACAGCAGTTCTCAGATTTTAGCATGCATAAGAATCATGTTTATGTTTGTGAACATTAACTTGTTAAAATGCAAACTTCTGGCCACCCCACCCCCCCCAGAGTTTCTGATTCAGTAAGACCGATAATTTTCATGTCTAACAAATTCCCACACGATGCTGATGTTGCTGGTCTTGGGACCATAGTTTGAGAACCACTGGCCTATTTCCCTTTGAAGTCATAGTTCCCCAATATGAAACCACTACTCAAGGTAAGCAGAGCAGAACTATCACTTCTCTCAATATTGACAGCATACTCCTATTATTGCATCCCAAATTACAAACTGCTTTCTCATAGTGTTGAGCTCTATGTCAATCATAACTCTGAAACCTGTTTCATACATTTGATTCCTAAACCCTCTCCCTATTCTATAAATGTGAAGTATCATTTGTTGATTTCTTACTGTGTGCTGAGTGCTTTAATGAGTTATATCATTTAATCCTCACAGTAACCCTTAAAATAGGCAATAATCTCTTTCTGGACTCTGCTGCCCAGAGAAATAAATTAAAACAACAACAACAACAACTTTCCAAGGTCATCCAGCTGGAAAATAAATGAGAGACCCAGGATTTGAGTCTGGGTTATAGAACTCTACAATTAAGAATACTCCTCCTGCTTAACAGCATCTATTAATCAGCTGCCCTTTGGGGCTCAAGACAAATTTACCTAATTGTGCCTCATCTAGCTCATTTCCCTTTCTTGTCCACAAGGTCATCACATGTGATTTTTGTCAAATGCCCCAGGTTACTTGAGCCTCCAATATCTCCATCCCCAACTCAGCCCTTTCACTGCTTCCACCCCTGCCCCCCAAACACAAGGAGGCTAGGCTTTCTGACTTGCATTTGGAGACACACAAATTTGGCATCTGAAAGTGTTAACTGTGGGCACATTTTAATAAAGGCCATTTTCTAGGCTATTTCTACATAAATGTTCCAGTTTAATATGCAAATGAACCATAAGTGATTTAGGGTGTGATAGGCCTTTATCATTCTAGTCTCAGTTATGTTGATTTAGCCCACAGCTTTATGGTTAATAATTTAGTAAACAACCTTATTTTTTAATTTCCTTTTGTCCTCATGCCTCATCCTTTTGCACATTAACGGACTTAGGCCTGCACGAATATTCAGTTTAATGAACTATGAATCCTTGAATAAATGTAGCTGCAAAAGGACTTTATCCAAATGCTAGGGAAGGCTTTAAGTTCATGAGTTTTTACTGTCTCGGTGGGATTCTTGCTTTTATTTTTAATATAATGACCCACTTTATCCCTAGTAGTGCTTTTGCTTTATATTCTGTTTTGCCTGATATTAACGTTGTTAGAGCAGTTTTCTTTGGTATTTGCCTGGGATATCTTTTTCTGTCTATTTTCAACATTTCTGTGTCTTTATCTCAGGTACTATCTCTTATATACAGCTTTATAGCTGAATTTTTATTTAAAAAAAAAAACTCATCGGATAGTCTTTATCTTTAACAGGTAAATTTAATTAATTCACATTTATTGTGGTTACTGACTTATTTGGGCTTATTTTCTACCATCTTATTGTGTGCATCTGTGTGTGTTTTCTATCACCATAAGATTTGGAGGTGGGGGAGGGCCCTGTGGTTACTTTGATTTTTTTCTTCTTTCTTGACTTTTGATGGATAGAGTTGTTTATCACCCCATCCCTTTTCTTCCCCACTGATTTGGAGGCTATAGATCACACTTCTTTTAGTGATTTTATTTTAATTTTTAATGTAGTT
Organism: Galeopterus variegatus; assembly: GCF_000696425.1. Lineage (NCBI taxonomy): Eukaryota > Metazoa > Chordata > Mammalia > Dermoptera > Cynocephalidae > Galeopterus > Galeopterus variegatus. The sequence continues at coordinate 1,191,227 of NW_007726170.1, forward strand.
ACTTAACTATATATTTTTCCTAACACTATAGTTATTCAGCATCTCTATCTTCCTCCTGATAAGACAATTCCTTGGACACAATGTAACTACCAATTGAACTACCACTTCCTCTTCCTTGTTATTGTCTATAATAATTTTAGTTGCACTTTGATAAATAAATATTTTATATAATAAAATGAATATTTTTATGGTCAGAAATTAGATATACCAATATATCTGACCGATTTCTGTACTTAATGGTTTCCTTCTTTCACTTTGCTTTTGCTGAAGTACATGCTTTAGTAATCCTTTCAGTGAATGTATGGGTGGTAAATTCTCTTAATCTATGAAAATCTAAAAATGTGTGTAATTTCCTCTCCTTCTCCAATGTTTATTTAGCTGTGTATTGGGTTAAGTTGATATTACTTTTTCCCTCTACATGTTCAGAATATTACTTCTCTTTGTATGTCATCCATTTTTGCTAATAAGAAACCTGCTGTTAGTTCAACTGGCATTCCTTTGTAGGCAATTTGTCTTTATGTTCTTGTAACTCTTGACATTTATCTTTCTATCTTTGATATTCTACCCTATCATTACAATGTTTGGTTGACATAATTAATCCTCTTTAGTTCAGGATGTGTGCTTTCCATCTGAAGACTTTCTTTTTCAATTTAAAATATTCTCAGCCATCATCTCTTAAATATTGCATCTCCATTACATTCTTTGTTCTATCATTCTGGAATTTCTATTACACATATGGTGGAATCTTTTAATCTGCTCACCATGTCTTAACTGCTCTTTCACATTTTTCATTTCTTTATCTCTCTCTGCTGCTTTCTGGGTGAATCTTTCAGTTCACTAACTGTCTCTTCAACTGTGTCTGATTTAAAGTTCATCCCATTTGAGTTCACTTCAATGATAATACTTTTCATTTTCAGGATTTCTCTTCCTTTTTTTTTTTAATTGACACATTGTAATTGTACATACTTACAGGGTATAATCTGATGTTTTGATACATATATATGTTGTATAATGGTTGGGTCAGGGTAGTTAAAGTATCAACCTCCTCATGCATTTATCATTTCTTTGTGGTAAGAACTTTCAAAAGCCTCTCCTCTAGTTATTATGTAATATACAGAACTTAACTGTTAACCATAGTCACCCTACTGTGCAATAGAACATCAGAACTTATTCTTCCTATCTAATTGTAATTTTGTGCCTGTTGGCCAACCACTCCCTGTTCCACCCCTTTCCTTGCCCCGTTCTACTCTCTGCCTCTATAATATCAGCTTTAAAAAAAAAGATTCTACATATCAGTGAAGTCTTATGGTACTTGTCTCTCTGTACCTGGCTTACCTCACTTAACATAATGTCCTCCAACTCCATATGTTGCTGCAAATGACATGATTTCATCCTTTTCATGACCGAATAGTATTCCATTGTGTACATACACCACATTTTAAAAATACATTCATTCATTGTTGGACACTTAGGTTGATTCCATTTCTTGGCTATTGTAAATTGTGCTGCAATAAACATGGGAGTGCAGATATCTCTTCAACATCCTACTTCATTTCCATTTGGTATATACCCAGTAGTGGAATTGCTAGGTCAAATGGTAGTTCTATTTTTAATTTTTTGAGAAACCCCTATACTGTTTTCCACAATGGCTGTATAGTTTTCACTCCCGACTACATAGTTCAAGTGTTCTCTTTTCTCCACATCCTTGCCAACACTTGTTTTCTTTTGCCTTTTTATAATAGCCATTTTAACTGGAGTGAGGTGGTTATCTCATTGTTGTTTTGATTTGCATTTCTCTGGTGATTAGAGATGTTGAGCATTTTTTCATATGCCTGTTAGCCATTTGTATGTCTTCTTTTGAGAAATGTCTACTTAGATCCTTTGCTCGATTCTCAATTGGGTTATTTGTTATTTTGCTGTTGAGTTGCTAAAGTTCCTTATATATTCTTGATATTAACCTTTTGTCAGATGTATAGTTTGCAAATATTTTCTCCCATTCTGAAAGTTGTCTCTTCATTCCGTTAACAGTTACCTTTGATGTGCAAAAGCTTTTTAGTTTGATGCAATCCCACTTGTTTTTGGTTTTATTGCTTGAGCTTGTGAAGTCTTATTTAAAAAATCCTTGCCCAGTCCCATGTAATGAATTGTTTACCTGTGTTTTCTTCTAGTAGTTTCATAGTTTCAGATTTTACATATAAATCTGTTATCTATTTTGAGTTGATTTTTGTGTATGATGAGAGATACGGGTCTAGGTCTCATTCTTCTGCATATTCATATCCAGTTTTCCAAGCACCATTTATTGAAGAGACTATCTTTCCCCCAATATGTATTCTTGGCAACTTTGCCAAAGATCAGTTGGCTGTAGGTGTGTGAATTTATTTCTGGGCTCTCTATTCTGTTCCATTGGTCTGTGTGTCTGTTTTCATGCCAGTACCATGCAGTATGGGTTACTATAGCTTTGTAGCATACTTTGAAGCCAGGTAGTGTGATGTCTCCAGCTTTGTTCATTTTTCTCAGGCTTGCTTTGGCTATTTGGGGTCTTTTTTTGTTCCATATAAATTTTAGGATCATTCTTTCTATTTCTGTGAAGAATGTCATTGGTATTTTGATGGGAATTGCATTAAATCTGTAGATTGATTTGGGTACAATGTCTATTTTTCCAAAACATGAACCTTGGATATCTTTCCATTTATTTGTGTCCTCTTCAATTTCTTTCTTCAAAGTTTTGTAGTTTTCATTGTAGAGGTTTTTCACCTCCTTGGTTTCCAGGATTTCTAGTTGTTTCTTTTTCACATCAACAGTTAATTCTGGGGCTGGCCTGTTAGCTCAATTGGTTAGAGTGCAGCCTTATAACACTAAGGTCATGGGTTTGGGATCCGAGCACTGGCCAGCACCAGCCAGCTGCAAAAAAACAAAACAAAACAAAACAAAAAACCAGTTACTTCTGTTTTTGTTTCATAACTTTTCTCTTTTTACAAGTCATTTCTTCTTTTGCTTTTGTTAGGTTCTTAAACTTATTTTAAAGTCATTTCCAGATTGCTCTATTATTTGCATTTATTATGAGTGAATCCATCTGTTAAGAGTTGAGTTTATTGGTTGTTTTTCTTAGTGTCAGTTTTCTTCTCATGCTTTAGAATTTGGATTTACAGGCTTATTTAGAAGAGGAATATTTCTGCTCTTTTCTTTCTCTGCATATGTCTAAACCCTCAGTACCCCAGTCCCAAATCAAGCATTCCTAGTCTTTGCTAATACCAGAGATGTCACAGATACAGTTAATGAGTCAGGGTGGCTTGGCTCAGGTTCCAGTTGCCAGACCCATGTCTGCTCCCTTCTGTTACATAAGAAATGGTGAATTTGATGCTAGATTTCCAGCTCTATTAAACCCTTTTGTTCCCCACTTATTCTGTAGGACTTGAATCCTCGGTCTTCTGCCTGTTTCCAGGTCCACAGTTGGTAGGCCTTGAGGTTTCAACCTTCATCTATCTTTGTATTTCTTTTCCTTTTCTGTTCCAAAAAGAAGCTTATCTTGTTTGTGAGTGTAAATCTTATTTATTTAAAAAATAAAAATTATCTTTTATCACAGTGTATAAACAGAGGTCATTTCCCCCCATTAACTCATGGACACTGTTTTTTTTTTTTTACCTCAGTTTTATTGAAGTATGACTTACATGCAATAAAACCACCAACTTCAGTGTGCAATTCAATGAGTTTTGATAAATATATACAGACATGTAACCACCATTATGATCAAGAAAAAAAATATTTTCATCACCCCCAATAACTTCCCTTGTGCCCTTTCAGCTAATCTGCTTCTCCAACCCCAGTTCTAGGTAATGACTGATACACTTATTATAGATTAGTTTGCCTTTCCTAGAATTTCATATAAATGGAATCATATGGTATGTATTCTTTTGTGTCTGGTTTCTTTCACTAAGTGTAGTGATTTTGAAATTCATTCATGTTGTTGTGCATATCCATCATTCATTTCTTTTTGAGTATTATTCTGTTGCATGGATATGTCACAATTTGTTTATCTATTCTTCTATTGATGGACACTTGAATTGTTTCCAGTTTGGAGGTGTTATCTATAAATCTATGTATATAACATTCATATACAAGTCTTTCAGTGGACCTATTTTTATTTTTCTTGGGTAAATACCTAAGAGTGGGATTGCTGGGTCTGGTAAGTGTATATTTAACTTTTTAAGAAACTTCCGTACTGTTTTTCAAAGCGTCCAGTTGAGGAGAAGAGGTTATTTTTAAAGCATGAACTCAATGCCCTCCTGACTGGAGGTGACTGTGAAAGCACTTTAGAATAAAATGCCAGGAATGGCGATGAAGGTTCTGTGAGGGCACAGACTCCAGCGTCCTGCTTCCTGCTGCATCTCCAACGCCTCATGCAGGGCTCAGCTCCTGGCACCCACTCAACAAACAAATCAATGAATAAAAGATTTGTCTCTGACAGACATTAACAGCTTATAAGGGTGGGTCAAAGTTTGGCTCTATTGCATCTTATTTAATCAAAGGAAGTTTGGGGGCCCTGTTTTCTCCTTCCTCACATTTCACAAGAGGCTTTGTTTTGAACTAGTTGGCATTTCTACCCTATTACTATAATATCTGCCGACTTTTCAGCCTGCTTCTCTTCACAGCCCAAGATGGCCACTCTGCTTACCCACGCTGGGTCTGCATTGCAGCCAGCAGGAAGGAGAAAAAGGTGAGAAGAGCACACACACCCTCTCTTTAAAGATACTTGCCTGAAGTGCAGATTATTTCACTTGTCTGTCATGGGCCAGAACTTAGTCACATGGCCAATGAGCTGCAAGGGAAACTGGACAGTGTGGTCTTTATTCTGACTAGCTGTGTACCTAGATAAATACCAGGGTTCTTGTTTAAAGATACTTGCCTGAAGTGCAGATTATTTCACTTGTCTGTCATGGGCCAGAACTTAGTCACATGGCCAATGAGCTGCAAGGCAAACTGGACAGTGTGGTCTTTATTCTGACTAGCTGTGTACCTAGATAAATACCAGGGTTCTTTTGCTTAGAAGAAGGGAAGGGTAGACATGGGATCACTTGTAGCAGACCCCATCCTGAGCTTGACTTTGTCCTGAACTGCTCTAGGTGTTTCAAGCTCAAAATGTTATTTATTCAGAAGACACATTTATTCCTCAACTCTAGGGAGAACGCTTTCAATTCATACACAAAAGAGAGCCAGGATGGTGGGTATAGGATGCGTCCTACTCAGCACCTCCTATCCCTGCCCCCAGACACTCCGGCCAGACACTTGGACTCCTCCCTCAAGGTCTGCTCCAGCTATAAGGGGTGAGGAGCAGGTGAAGGATGGTGCATTCAGAGAAGGGGGTGTTAATAATGGGACTGACGGATGGGCACACACCACTGGCCTCCTTGGGATCTGAGTGGCTGCCTTCTGGGTGACCTACTTAAGGAACCCTTTGTGGGTCCCATGGTTGGTTGAGTTAGGTGCAGAGAGCTGGGTCCACTTGGGTACCCTTCCCACAGTCCATCAAGCTTGGTTTCCAGGAAATTTAGCAGCCTACAGGGTGTAGGTTATGTCCTAGGAGAAAAAGGGGAGAAGAGCACACACTTTCTCTTTAAGGATATTTGCCTGAAGTTGCAAATCATTTTGCTTATCTATCATGGGCCCAAAATGGCAGCCACTAGCTACATATATGTGTTTAAATTTACATTAATCAAATCAAATAAAATGAAATATTCAGTTTCCTAATTATACTAGCCACATTTCAAGTGCTCAATAAATGCCTGTGGCTAGCACCCACCATATTGGATAGCACGGATCTAGAACATTTCTATCACTGAAGAAAGTTCTACTGGACAGCACTCCCCCCCGAGGAAGGCCATCTCAGGTCCTATTAACAGAGGCAGAGTACCAAGAAAGAAGTAGGTGATGGGGCTGGTCTACACTGTGCTAGGCAGACCTCAGCTGGGCCACCAGGTCCATGGACCCCATGCTCTGTGAGGGAAACAAATGAAAGAAAGGAGTCCAGGCAAGGGTAACCAGGATGCGGAAAGGGCTTGAAATATATCTTGTTGTTGTTTCAAGGATGTCTTAGTATGGGTTCCTCCAGAAGCAGATGCTGGGATAAATATTTGAGAGCAAGTAGTTTATTTGGGAGGTAATCCCAAAGGAGCACCAGCAGGAGAGTTGGGAAGTGAGACAGGTAAAGAGCGCATGGTCAAGCAACTTATACCACTATGCACAAGTGTGGCTCAATCCTACTGGGGAACTCTGGGAGCATCAACTTCTATTAGCCATTGGCTGAGAGCAGTCCCAATTTTTGCCTAATTGGTCAGGACTTCTGGCCTGCCAAGTGTGGAAACAGAAGGCCTTCCCTACATTTAGAAAGTCCTCAAGCAAAGACATCAAACAAGGGGCAGCTAGAAGTTGGCTGGAGCACACTGAAGTGGTAAGGCCTGAGAGAGATGGGCTGGGCACTGAAGACCAATATCCTTGATCCCTAGTATCATTACACATACTCTCACACCATGTACACACATGCATGTGCACACACACACATTCCTTCCACATTGTTCACACCAGACTCTTCCTTTTTCCTGAGAGTCATCCTGTTCGCTCCTACCACAGGACCTTTGCATATACTATTTTGGATATATCTGAACCACTCTTCTACTCTCTCCCTTCCCCCTTCACCTAGTTAAGTTCTACTTATTCAGATTTTGGCTACCTTCCTCTAGGTAGCCTTCTCTGAGAGACGCCCTACCCCCACCCCAGGACGAGATCAAGTCCTGCTATTGCACATTGTCTCTGCTCCCTGTCCTATAAGTGTGTCATCATATGTTTGTGAGGTTAGTTGATTAATGTCTTCCCCATCAGACTGAGGAAGGGATCTTGCTTATCTTGTTCGCAGTGACACACAGCAGGTGCTGAAGATATGTACGTTGAGTGAATGAATGAATGAATGAATGAATGAATTCCAGTCTGAATGACTAAGGCCCAAAGTAGTCAGAGGGAATTTACCAGCTAAAGATCCCAGGAAGAGGAGGAGACTAATTAGCAATTCATTAGGATCCATTCTCACATCTGTAGTCAATGCTAATCACTTGTTTGTTTAAAACAGGAAGTTCTGCATTCATTAAATCCATTAGTAAATTAAAATGTTTCTGGGGAAGTCTGGCCTCCCATACTGGGGTGTAAACTCAAGGATTGCACCTCTTCTTTTGTGTAGACTTCCCAGAAGTCAGCAAACCAGGTGCTCACAAGCTGGAAATAACTTGGACTAGGACCCTAGTCCTCCATCACAGTGGGACCTTAGGAATCTGCCCCTTCAGCTCTCTGAGCTCAGTTTCCACCCCTGTAAAATGGGCACAATAATCAATCTCATGGCTGGTTGTGTAGACAGGATTGTCAGCTCATATCTTAGTAGTATCCTCCCTGATAGCCGGTAGCAGGTCTTATTTGAGAATGTAGCTACCCAGCAACCCCATGGTCTTGAACTCTGCTGCTCTTGTTAACAAACAGGCTCCTCTCTCCTTATCAGCAGCCCATGATTAAAGGGTGCTCACAGGCCATGCTATGCTCACTCTTGCCTTGCATTAGCTCATTGAATCCTTACAGCAAGACTAACCAGGTAGCCATTATTACCCGCATTTGCAGATGTGGAAACTGAGGCTTAGAGAGAAGAGGCGCTTGTCCAGGGCCTTTGTTCCTCCCTACGTGGAGTCATCTCCAGGAGGCAGAAATGGTTGCTCTCCCTTTTGCACCAGTAGGTGGGGCTGCCCTTCCCTGGGTCTTACCCTCCTATTCCTAGTGATCTGGTGCTCTGCAGAAATGGAACAGATGCCTTTGTTTGAATGCAAACTACTAGCTTTAGTGATCAGTGCTTTTCATGCATGAAATCATTGAGTTCTCCAACAATTCTATGGGTGTGAACTACTAGATTATCCCCATTTTACAGATGAGGACACCAACTTGTCAAAGATCACATGACTGGTAAGTGTGATAAACGGCAAAGCCAGGGCTCGGACCCCGGCAGGCTGTCTTCAGAGCCTATGCACTTAGCCTCTGCGAGGACTATTCAGCCCCACAACAGGCCTCACCAGTGGTGAAGGGGAAGGTTTGGGAGTAGCCTGGCAAGGGTGAGCTCCACCCCTTATCTGACCCTGCAGAAAAGCCCCTGAGAACAACTTCCCCATGGCCATGCTCCCAGCCATTCCTCAGGCACCTCCTGAGTGTCCACCAGAAGTAGAGCCCAGACCCACTTTGGAGTATTGAACAGAACAACCTCCCTTCCCAAAGATTCACCCTTCTCTTCCTCTTCATTGCTCACTGCTCCCACCTCACATCAACATGAGCACACCCTGATATGCTCCGTGAACCTTTGCACCTGCTGTTCCCTCTGCCTGGAGGGGCCTTCCCTTTGGGCCTGATGGGCAAATACTGCAACCCTAGCTTGATGGCCTCTCCCCGATTAAGCCTCCCAGTCTTCTCTCAGTGCAATCTCTGTGCTGCTGCCATTTATACCTTTGAATATCATCTTCATCATGGCACCCAGCTCCTGCAGAGCACTTCCCTGTAGCTAGCCAGCCTCTGAGTCTGACACTTTATCAGTCTAGAGAGACTTGCCCAAGGCCACACAGCAGGGTCAGGATTCATCATGGCACCCAACTCCTACAGAGCACTTCCCTGCAGCCAGCCAGCCCCTGAGTCTGGCACTTTATCAGTCTAGTTTCCACCATGTTCTCAGAGAGGTACTATTTTTATTCCCATTTCATTGAGGCTCAGAGTGATCATGAGACTTGCCCAAGACCATCCAGCAGGGTCAGGATTCAAAACCAAGCTGTCTCCAGAGCCCATGTGCTTACCTGCTGCTCCCCACCTCCTCCCAGTGAAGACTTGCATTGCTGCCTCCTCATGCTCACTTGCCTTGTTTAGCTCTTCTCTGAGCCTTGCTCCTACAGGCAGCACATATTCAGCCCTCTGTATCTGTGGTTCCCAATCTACAGATTCAAATCACCATGGGTAGAAAATATTAAAAAAAATAAAAAACAATACAATAATAGAAGTATAACAGTGCAGTATAACAACAATTTACATAGCATTTACAATACATTGTATTAGGTATTATAAGTAATCTAGGGATGATTTAAAGTATACAGGAGAATGTGAGTAGGTTATATACAAATACTACACCATTTTTTATCAGGGATAAAATAGTTATCTGATAGGGTCCTGAAACCAGTGGCCCATGGACACCGAGGGATGACTGTGTGCCTTTTTGTCACCTGGCTTGGCACACAGGAAGCCTCAAAAAATGCTTGTTGAATTAAAGCTTCCAACCAGCAGATTTCAAATCCTGTTCCATAAACCCTGACGTAGCTGATCATGTAACTGATCAGGCAATGTTAGCAGCATCAAATTCGAATCCTGTCTTTGCTCTTAATGCCTTTGGGTCACTGGATATCTCTTTCTGTCATCTTAACTATGAGACAAACCAGCAAGACACAGCCCTGTCCGAGGTGCTGAAGACACAGGAACAAATACAACCCCTCCATGAGAAAAAGGCTGGAAGCCCCAGACAGAACTGCGGTGGGATCTGGAGCAGAGGGTGGCATTGGACTGCCCTGAGAGCACTGAGTGAGAGCCCTGAATTCAGCCTGGGCAGTGGGGAAACCGTCTGAGACCGGTCTGCCTCTCTTGGGGTTCTGAGTGGGCTCAGATGAGCTAAGGCACAGGACGGAGATCATCTTCCTCCATGGCCATAGGGGCCAGTGGGTGGCTGCCTGCACACGGTCAAACCATTCAGAGGGTCATCATCTCCAAGATCCCTTTGCTTATTTGGATTAAGCATTGCCTCCCCTCTCCCCTGGTTCCCTTGAGAAACGCAAAGCCCATGTGAGGAGTACCCAGTGATGTTAGGCCCTTAACAACAAAAGTGAGTTTACCATAGAATTATAGATTCACAAATGCCTTCTATTTTAACAACAATTTTTTTTTTTTTGTGAGCGAATAAGTTGCACACGTATAGGGTGAAAAAAAATGTCAACAGTATAAAGGGTACTTTGTGAAAAGACTCCTCATCACTGTCCTGCTACTCTTCCTAGAGGCTGCCACTGAGTGTCCTTTAAGAGAGATTCCACATGTAACATATTCCCCTCCTCCATAAACAGTAGCACTTTTTCTTTTTCTTTAATAATATATCTTGGAGCTATACACAGAGAACTACCTCATTCTTTTGAAAGGCCACATAGTACACTACACGTGTTTGTGAGGTGAGGCACTTATGTAGCCAGTCCTCTCCAGATGGACTTTTAGGTTGTTTCCAATCTTTTATTAATGCAAACAATATGTCAACGAACACTTTATTCATCATCTTTGCACATGGGCAAGGAAACCTAAAAGCAAGATTGCTGAGTCAAAAGTATGTACATTTAAAATCCGGATAGCTATTGCTGTTTTATTCTTTTAAAATGCTGCATAGCGTTTTGTTATATGGATGTACCACAGTTCATTTAACTACTCCATCCCTTTCTCCCTCCCTCAGCCCCTTCTCTTGCTTTCTTTTTAATTTTATGTTACTTTTAGGAAATAGTTAATGGTAACACTGCATGACTTTTGATGTACTGCTCTTCAGTATAATTCAGTAGATCCCATGTTGTGAGGAGGATACAGCGTATTTCAGTCTCTTCTGGATGGACAGTTAAGCACCATGATTAAGCTATTTCCTGTCTTTTGTTTTCAGTCTTTGAGGTATTAATGTAATGCAAGATGCCTGGCACATACCGGACAGTCAATATTTGTGAGGTTTTGTAAATTAGGAACAACATTGTGGTGAATTGCCTATGTGTGTACATCTTTGTGCACATGTGTAAGTTTTAAACACTTAGAAACAGAATTGCTGGTCAAAAGGTGTGTGCATCTAAATATGGTAGCTACTGTCCAATTGACCTCCAAAGACCTTGTACCAATGTACACGCCCATCTCCCCATGTACTTGCCAACACTGTATTATCAAATCACAGATGTTTTAGGAGGTGAAAAGATGCTTGGAGACCTATTGGTTTAAACCTTTCACCTAGCAGACAGGGAAACTGGAGCCAGGAGAGGGGGAAAGAGTGCCCAAGGTCACCTGTGAACTGTGGCACAGTTTAATTTCCATTTCTAGCCTCTTTGACCTCTTTCAGGGAACTGGGGCAGTGTGCAGGACGGAATGTGTGAGAGCACCGGGTGGGGGACACCAGGTGGGACAGGACATGAAGATGGCGTCAATGGGGGTGGGGGGCGTGGAGGCCCGTCTACTCCATGCCTGCGCTGGGAGAATGCAACGTGTTTTATTTCATGAAGAAACTTCTGACTCTTCTCCAGTACTTCTTCTCCCCACCTTTCCCCCACACGCCTCCCCCCCCCCATCTTTTCCCTTGGAAACGGCCTCGGAGATTCTGAAAGGTGCTTTCCTTCCTTCTCAGCCCGCCTGTGTAGGAGGAAGCTGAGGACGTGAGGGTACTGATTGAAAGAGCAGGTTGAGACCCGGGAGCTGTTGCGCAAAAAGAATGGCAAATTATATAAGGAGGGAAAACGGAAGGGGGTGGTGGATGCAGCCATGCATCAATGCTTTTTAACCCTTTCCTGCTGCAAAAGCAGGCAGCCCCAGACGCTGGGATATGGCTGCAGTGAGAGACATTTTCATAAATAGTTGGTGCTGAATGCTTTGAAGCAAGGAGTGCACTGCTCCCTCCGTGTCCTTTGTAGACAGGCTTTGTACTCCAGGTAAAACTGTCAGAAAAGGTAGAGCAGCTCGTAATCTAGGAGATGATTCCTGTGGGAAATCAGGCTGCTTTTCAAGCGTAATTTGAAAAGCCACTGCCTCCAAACTTCAGCGATGGTGGGGTGCGGGTGGGGGTGTGGAAAGAAGAATGCCATTTATAAAGCAATCAACGCTTTGAGAGAGTCCACCATCACTCAGAATTATTTTCTGAAATTTGGCCTCTATTCCTTACTCTGGAGGAAAGGCAATACGGGCACTTGGCTTCCAATCAAGCCCGACACAGAGGACTGGGGTAAGCCACACAAAGGGAGAGGGACCCTGCATTGTTCATCACAGCTGGAGCTGTGGAAAATCATTTCTAGGCTCCTCAACTCTCCTGAACGAGCCGGAGGAAGCCTCATCAGAGGTTCCATTCATCTCACTTCTTAGTTTTAAACTTTAAAGCATATATTTATGTGCCTCAAGTTGCCCATGAACCACGGCATGTCAAACAGTTTGGGGTTGATGAAAGAGGTACATTTTCTCGTCCTGGGACTTTCAGAAACACAATTTCACTGCGAGTCTCTCTTCCAATATCTCCCATATGCTACCACAAGATGAATATTCCTAAAACGCCACTTTCAGTGCATTACTCACCTGTTTAAGAACCTTCCAAGGCCACTTTTTGATCCCTTAAGGCTGGGATCCCCAGATTAGCATCCAAGGCCCTCCATAAATGTGGCCTTAGCTCCCACAACCTCCTAACACACACCCTCCCAGATTGCCAGGCCACACTTTTTACAGGCCACAAATGTGGGGTGGCAAATCAGGCATTTTTGCCCTTCCCCACCCAGCATCTCTCTTCCTGGTAACCAAATACAGCACTTCCTTCTGGGGGAAACCACTCCATCAACTCTTTCTCCATGTGGTTTGGGTGTGCTGATCTGAACTCCTGCCTCCAGGTCTGCCCATGAGAATGCTGTAGATCAGAGGATGGCAAACCAAGGGGGGGGGGGGAAGCCCCTGGCCTATTTTTTTGAGGCCCTTGCACTAAGAATGATTTTTACATTTTTAAAATGTAAAAAAAAAAACAAAAACAAAAAACCCAACAAATCAAAGATGATACTGAGACCCTATGCCCTGCAAAGCCTAACACATTCGCTCTCAGGCCCTTGCCAGAGAAATCTGCCAGCGCCTGTCGTAGATGAACAATGTTTGGTTTGGGGCTGGACAGAGAACTGGCTGAGCTGACGAAAACAAATCCTAGGACTTTGCTGGAGCTGTCAGGAGGTGCACATTCTCCTGGGTTTGTTCAGTGGAAAGACTAGAAGCCTGAACTACTGATGGCCATCTTCAACACTTTATGGTGAGAGGCTGCTGGAGAATGAAGCCAACACTTGGGAAAGCAGAATCAAAGGACAGAGACAGGCTGAGGAATCTGGAGCCAGCTGGGCCTTATGGGTCTGTGTGCCAAGACGCTTCTTTTTGCTCAAGCCAGTTTGAGTTGGGGCTCCTGTCACTCCAGCTGAAGGACTAGTGATGAGCATGGATATTGGCAGGTATGCTTGGATGTCTTTGAGCATATCATTTTCCCTGTCTGGGTCATCCTTTATCCTGCTGCCTGCCAAAGTCTACTTGTCCTATAGGATCTCACCCCCTCCTGGAAGCCCTCTTTAGTTCTCCCTCACTACTGTGGTCTCCTTTACTTTGTGGGTGGTTCATGCTGAGGTCTAAACCATAAACTTCCTCAGCTAAAACTGTCTGGAGAAGCATGTATTGCATCCCTGACAAAGCCATGGGAAATGGGTCGAGAAGTGGGAGGGAAAGACACTGTTAGAGCCTCAGGCACAACCCTAGATGCTTTATAAAATCTACAGCATTTATTCTTCCTGATGCAGCTAACTGAAGAGGCAAAGGCAGCAACTCCATTTTAGAGATGGGAAAATGAAGCTCAGAGGCAAAATGACTTGACCAAGGTCACAGTTACTAAGAGGTAGAGTCAGAAATAACCCCAGCTCTGGCGACCTCCAAATCACCCATGTTCTTTCCACAATACGGTACCTCCTGGGGACCACAGCCAACCCTCCTCCAGCTACCTTCAGAGGATCCCCTGCACCCAGCTCTGCACTTTCCTGCTCCCTCCAGGACCTCCTACTGCCACAGATTACTGCTCAAACATTTCAGCCTGAAACTTGAGACTTTTCATCCTTTCCCAACCCCTAACTCCAAACCAATACTCCAAGTGCTGGTGTACCCTGAAAGGAAAGAGAAACGCTCATTAAACCAGCAAGTTTTTTTTCTTTTTAAAAGATGATCGGTAAGGGGATCTTAACCCTTGACTTGGTGTTGTCAGCACCACGCTCTCCCAAGTGAGCCATGGGCTGGCCCTCACCAGAAAGTTTTAACAGAGGGAAAGGATCACTTCGTGGAGCCTACATTAGCAAGGACTAGATTGAGTCAGCCGGACAGGTTCAAAATTAAATTTACTTGAATATAATAATAACTGGAAAGGTGCTCTAATTAGTGATTTTGTTTTGTTTTTTTAAATCAAGTGTAACACTCTGCCTGCAGGAATCCAAAAGCAACTCAGGGTAACTTAACTCTTTGAGGAAGAAGTGGGTTTTTGGAACACGGTGGCAAATCCTCCTTTGCAGGTTCTTTCCTGGAGAGCTTTCCCAGAGCCCAAGTTTTATAAGGATGTGTGTGTGCATCTGCCCCTGCCTCGGCCTACCCTCACGACCTGCCACACCCAGATGCTCTGGGAAGGCAGGCTACTTTAATCTCCTTGGCAGCAGCTATGTAATGCTCGACAAATCACGCCACCTCGCTGACCTGTTTTCTCATTTGTCAGGACCTAGAGATTGAATTAGCCTATCACTTTGTGTACCCAGTGGAATCAGGAACAATGCTGTGAATCCTTTTACATTTCCTCAATTAGAGGGCATTTTCCTCCTTTCCCCAAAGGAAATCATCCCAGAATTTTAAAAACAAAAGAGTTAAGTGATTATCTTATTCTTTCAGGGGTTCTTAACTTGGGGTCCCTGCGGGTCACTAGTGAAGTCTCTGGGATTGTACATAGAATTTGGTGAGGTCAGCTAAGCAAACCCAGCAGATGAGCACTCCTGAGGGTGACAATGGAGGAGCCAGAGCTTGTTTCTGAGGAGTCCAGTCCTCAATTTCATCAGATGCCTGGAGTGGCCCAGAATCCCAACAGATTGAGAGCTCATCCTTCTAGCCTAACCCCTCCATTTTATAGGCTGGAGAACTGAGGAACGAAGAGAAGGGCCTCCTGAAGACTCACTGGCAGAGCCAGACCCGAGCTGGACACCATACTGCCCTGGCAGGGCAGAGCTTAAAAGGAAATGAATGGTGCCCCTCCGGAAGTGGCTGGGGGCCTTACTCTCATAGGTCCCTATGCCAACCACCCTCTGGGTTTCTCAGAGCTTGGGATTATCTCTGTCACCGGAAGTTATCTAGACAGTGCCTCATCACGCATCTGGTGAGGTAGCATTCATCATTCCTGGGATCCTTCAGCACACGTATGTGTTGTGTATGATTTACATAATCTGTGTGTTTTAAGTTCCTCAGCTAGAATAAATCAAGTATTTATCTTACCTCTTCTGTAGAAACTGTACATCCAGGTTACCAAATGGTTGATGAAGGGAAGATTCCCTTACACAAGTACTCTGTCTAAAAGCAAGCTGGCAAGGTGGAATTAGAACAGCATTACTCCATAATCCCTAATGAATGAGTGAATCCAGGTGAGATCACCAATAGCTGCTAATATCACCAGAAGAGACTTGTTGTGATATACCTCCTGATGGAAGTAAATACCACCTATGAAAGGGAACTGCCAAAAAACAAAACCAAAAAAATCAAACCTGATCAAGACTCTTGCTCTGCCTCCCAATTTGCAGGAAACACAGGTGCCAGGAGGAGCCTGTGAAATGACCCCTACAGGGATGCAATCAGTAAATCCAGACTGTGGGAAATCCTGTAGAATGGCCTTGTTTCCTCATCAAAAAACACACAAGGAAGAGAAAAGGAAGGAGGAGGGGGAAATCTATAAATTAAAAAAGATTTATTAAAGGACATATCCATACCAGCAATGTACATAACTGATTTGGATCCTGAATCAAACACAATAGGGATATTTAGATACTATTTGACAATAATAAAGAATCATTGTTAACTTTTTTAGGTGTGATAATGGTATTGTGGTTGCACATTAAAAAAAATGTTGGGATGTGACATCTGGGATTTGCTTCAAAATAATCCGCGAGGTGGGTGGGAAACCAGATGGCTGGGAAATGAGGAGGGGAGATTTACTTTTCAATGTTTTCTGTTTTGTACTGCTTGGGTTTTATACCATGATTCTGTATTTCTCATTCAAGAACATAAACTCATTTTTTAAAAATCATCCAATTTAGGGCCGGCCCGGTGGCGCACTGCTACAGTGCGCCGCTTGGGAAGCGTGGTGGTGCTCCCGCCGAGGGTTTGGATCCCACGTGCAGACCGGCCGCTCACTGGCTGAGCGAGGTGCGGGGGCAACACCGAGGGTTGCGATCCCGTTGCCGGTCCCGGTCCGGTACGGGCATGACACTGAGGGTTGCGACCCGTTGCCGGTCACGAAAAAAGACAAAAAAGGAAAAAAAAAAAATCATCCAATTTAAATAACAAACTTCGAAGTGAGCTCTTGATCACACTTTTCATCCATGAAGTGACTTTATTTCATTTTCTTCTGAAAAACAGGTTAGGTGCAACAAATAGTACCATCCCATTATTTGAGAGGGGGTGTGTGTTTGTTCAGGAAGGGGACTGATCTGTATGAGGGTGTGTGATGGCAGGGTTGTATTCTGAAGATTCTTACATGTGAGATACTTAAACGTGGCCCTCAGGGTCTTGGAGGACACACGCCATGCGTAGTTCAGAACTCTGCCCCACGCATCTTTATGTGCTCAGGGAGCGTGTGCTGGGGTTTATGCCTGTGGCCAGTGAGATAGCTAGAGCCACCTGACAATGTCATCTGAAAACACAAGGAATGAAATATAAATAACAGTCAGCTACTTTCCTTCAATCCAATTTCTAAGCAGTTGTGTGATCGATCAATTTATAAATCGATTGACTGTCTAATCCACCTTCTCTGCTGGTGTTGCTATTGCCTTCGGCCAGGTTGGGGTCAGCCCAATTTCTGGCTGGGAGGGGAGGAGGAGCAGGTGACCTCTGCAGTCCCTGCCTGCCCGGTGGGGAGAGCGGGGTCACTGCAGCTCCCTAAGCAGGTGGAGCACGTTGGCCACGTAGGGGTTCTGCTGCCCAGTGGTCCCCTGCAGATGAACACGGTGGAGGCTGGGGTGGGGAGGTGTGAACTGCACAGGGCAGTAAAGTTCATTCAGGAGGAACCAGGTGGAGTCGGGGTCTACCTTCATCAAGTGGAGGAAGACGCTGTGGAGAGATGGAGAGGAGTGAGTGGAGGGTACAGGGAGGGGAGAGAAGGGAGGAGTGCTGCTGTTTCACCCAAGAGGCTGTTTACTGGGCTGAGAAGAAATTGATAATATCAAATCTCTTCAAGTAGCAGAACAAAGCCACTTTAGTTCATAAAACAGGGCCATTGGGATGGTCCCAAAACCTACCAGAAGTTAGAGGTAAACAGTTCCACATCCACTGACATGGAGAAACAGAGTAATTAGTTTGAACAGAACAATATTGACATCAAACAAGCTCTTGGTGAAGAAACAGGTTGAGTTCTTGGGTGCAAAGCAGGAATTTTCAAAAAGGATGACGACAGGGCCCACCCTTCACTATAGGCTCCATGTGGCTCACAGGCCCAGCCTGGGGTGGGGGAGGAAGGCCTGTGGGGCTGGACCAGGCCCAGGGTGGGGTCCCATCCTGCTGGGGACCCTGGGCAGGCCTCTCAGCTTGAGTCTCCAGGTCCTTGTTATGGGTCCTCTAGCTTGCTGCTTTGTCTATAGCTGGACCTTTCTGGCCTCTGAGAGCAAGGGATTTTTGGTGGTCTGGATACATGCTAATGACTCCCCTGTGAGGAGCCCATTTACCCAGTGATCGGATCCAACACAACATGCTGTCTGTTGTGGATTGATTGAATTGTGTCTCCAAAGTTCATATAGTAGAAGCTTAATTCCCACTGTAACTGTTGAGGGTGGGAAATCTTATTACAGTAATTGCGAAGTGGAGCCTTAAATAGGTTATTAGATTCTGAGGACCATGCCTAGTGAATGGACTAAAAGTGGTGATCATGGGCATGGTTCTGAGGGCTTTAAAAGGAGAGTGCATGAGGAGCTCTCTTACTCCTTCGGTTACGCCATTCTCTACCACCACCAAGACCCTCACCAGATGTGTTCCCTGGACTTCAGACTTCCTAGCCTCCAAAACTGTAAGCAATAAATTTTTCTTTATAAATCACCCAGTTTCAGGTATTTTGTTATAAGCAACAGAAACAGACTAAAATACCACTCTTCGCAGGCTGCCAAAGGGCTCCTTTATTCTCGGGGGGCATGACAAGCTGAGCTCTCCCTGCCCCATGACCTTTGGCAGAGACAGAACACTGATGTCCTATACACGACACAGACAGAACTCAAGGGCCTGGGCCACTGGCCACCAAACATCCACCAAGGGTGAGGCTATTTATCTTGGCCTGAACTTTGGGGTCACAACCCTTGCCTCTTATCTGCTCAAATCCTGTTTCTAAATGATCAGTCTCATGCCCAGGGCCACTGTAGGGGACAGTTCAAGTGTAAACGTCATATGTCTGGCTGACAGGCCTATGCAACAATTCAATCCCAGGCCAGATGAGGGTCCCTCCCTCCACACCCGGCCAGCCACCTCTGGCCAGCCTTCCCACCTCAGCCCATGTGTTGGCTGTTCAGAGAGGCTGGCTTTCCTGGACCATTTTGCCCGGGTGGGTTGCCCTATTCTTCTTCAGGACACCCTTCCCAGCACGTATCACCTACTTGTTTACTGGCTACCTCCCTTCCTCACAGTATAAGCTTCGTGAGGGCAGGGACCATGTCTGTTCTGGTCACTGCTGTATCCTGGGTACCTGGCATGGCACACAGTAAGCATCAGTAAGTATTTGTTGAGTGAACAGGTCCTTGTTTTAACGAAGACCTAGTGATTTATTAGCTGTTACAGTAATGACTTAAGATGACATCCCTCTCTGGATTATTTACATTCTATGAAAGGATCTGAAAGAGAGGTCAACTGGTCACCACCAAGGAAGGAATATTATTAACAGGATTCACAGCATCAGGCATCACTAGCTATGTGGCTGTGGGTAATTATTCAACTTGTTTCCGTCTCAAGTTTCCTCATTTCTAAAAATGGAGGATGTACTTCATCATTATTAACAGGATTCACAGCATCAGGCATCACTAGCTATGTGGCTGTGGGAAATTATTCAACTTGTTTCCGTCTCAAGTTTCCTCATTTCTAAAAATGGAGGATGTACTTCATCCAGGGTTTTGCTGAAGTTTAAAACACAGATCAAGCCCTATGCAGAGTCTAGCCCATGTGATCCCTATTTACCAACTAACTTAGTATCTATTTGCTGTATCATATTTTATTCTTGATAATTACTCCTAGAAACCTCTAACATACTTTTGAGCACCAAATAGGAAATTAAACGCTGGCTAAACAGAAATAAATACTGGATTTTAATTTTGTTAATTGAAAAACCTGTGCCCTGAAGGGATTTGGGTCTTACCTCAGTGAAGCGTTTTGCATTCTTCTTTGGGTTTAACAGACATATGCTGAGAGGGTAACGGGGCACTTTGAAAATTTTCCTGGACTGTTTTGTGCCTAAACAATTTAAGTTTTCTTTGCTCAGGATAGTCTTGTGTTTATAACCTCCACGGTGGTTGCTGGAGAAGTGATTAGAATATTCTGATTCACAGTTTCCACTTCACCACAGAAAGGAGATAGGGGCTGTGTGGGAGACAATTTTTGTTTAAAAACAAAAATATCTTTGATAATTAGAGTGGCAAGGGAAATTATGAAAAACGTATCAAAAATGGGAAGCAGATTTCTATTTACACGTGACAGACACAGTTGACAGTTTTCCCTGGTGCCAAAGACTGTTAGAATGCAAATGGTTTCATTTGATTTTTTTCCCCCCTTCAACCCTTCAAGAACTGGAACAATTTCTCAAGCTACAGCACAGCACTCTCCCAGCTTCAAGGAATATTTTTATCTGGCCATCACCCAGCAAAGTGGTGCCACGGCCCAGTTCAGTATAGCTTTGCTCTGACTTACAGGGCACAAAAATGTTGTAACGTTCCCTTTTGGAGTCCTTTTTAACATGATAAATGTGAGTATTATAGTCATTGGCAGGAAGCAAAAGGAAAGAAGCCACTCTCTGCTCTGTGAGATCTCCATGTAAAATGCTAACAGGGATGCACAGGAAAAATGTGTGCAAAGTTCACCTTCTTTTATTAAGAGCCAAACTCCTGGAAGAATTATTTTGGGTCTCATTTCTTCACTCTTAAAGAGGTAGAGGCCCCAGAATGGCAGGCATTTCCTGCCTCCGTGGCTTGGAGCAGATTCTTTTGCCTTATGAACCTGTTTCCTCTTTCTTCAAAGGAAGCTGATCACACCCAGCCCACCCTCCTCACAGGTTTTTTCTTAGGCTTCGAAGAGATGAGGTGCAGGAAAACACTTTGAAGTGTATAATGAAAACACTGTTCCTTCCAGAGAGAGAGAGGGAGGGGGAGAGAGGGAGGGTGGAGGGGGGAGAGAGAGGGAGAGAGAGAGAGAGAGAGACAGAGAGAGAGACAGAGAGAGAGAGAGACAGAGAGAGAGAGAGAGAGTCTAAGGAATAATTATCACTACTAACCCAAGCAGCACCACCATGCCACGGATAATTCTCAGACACTCTGAAAAGGGCAAAATGTTTGTCTTTTGTCTCCCTCATAATTTCCTCCGTACTGCCTTGGTGGGGGTCCCAGTTCTCAGCCAATGGCATTCTAATTTCACCCATTATTTTCAGAAAGAAAAGAATGCAATATACTTTGCCCTCAGCATGCCTGAGGTGGGAGCAAATACCGTGCCATGCAGCCAGATGGCTGGCAGGCGGAGCTGTGCTTTTGCTCAGCAAGCAGCATGCAGCCCACTGAACTCTAAACACGGACAAATTCTGAACCTGGACCCTCATTGGCTTTAAGCCCCTGGGAGCTGGGCCTGAGGCCCAGGAGGCCTGGTCTGAGTGCTCAGTAGTCAGGCTTTGTTCCAAACTCTGGTACCACTTCGTCCTGGGGTCAGTTCCTGTCTAGCCTGAGCCGGGAGGAGGGACCCCCAGAGGGTGAACACTGAAAGCTGAAAGCTGAAGTCTCAGAAAACCTTTTCTGCATAATCGAAAGCCAGAAGACAAAGACAGGACCTCTGCTTTAAAGTGATTGGGGTAACTGCCTGGAAAATGTTCCCAATACATCTTGAGACATGGCAAAGATGGCTGTTGAACATGCCAAATGGCCAGTTGCATCTTTTTTCAAACCCAAAGAGAAATACTCTTCAAGAAATATATGTACACCATTTAACTCCTGAACAAAAATTTCTTTCTCCTTCCCCCAGGCCCAAATCAGTGGCTCCAGGGAGCGTGGTTATCAAGAGATGATCTGGTCTCCAGAGTGTCGGGAGGCACTCAGCTGTGCCTTGTGCCTCTGAGTGTCCTGAGGCGAGTGATTATCTCTCAATAACCTATAGGGCCGTGTAGCTTAAATGATAACTTGACTTTAAAAAATTTAGAACTCGCTGTTAGGCAGTTTCTAAGCAACCTCTGTTTCCATGGCAAAGAAGCCTGGTGTTTATACTGATTTTTCACTTAAAATGCAGTTTTATTGAATTTCACTTCATGCAGGCAGCCATTTCCCCGTACTTCAGCCCTATCTACAATTGACGGGTATCAGTAAGTACCTAATAAACTCCAGATGCCAAGCCAACAGAAGTGGCTCATTCCTTTACGATCAATATTGGGGTGCTCTGAGTGAGCAAGCTGGGGGCAAGGTGGCCTGGGGAGGCAGGAAACATGTCACTGGAATCTGGCCAGCTGGGTTTGGGTCTTATCTCTTCGTGGTTCATCAAATATTTACTAGCACCTGGTCCAGCCCACTGTGCAAGGTGCTTGGTACACAAAGATGGAGGGACAAAGGCTCTGGCCTCAGGGCTCCCTGTGTGGTGGGGAAGACAGACGATCAGAGGCCCATGATGCAGTGTGGCGAGGGCCATCCTGGAAGTTGTGTGTGGGGTGGTGCTGGGGAAGGATTCCTGAGGAGGGAGGGGCATGGTGAGTTGCTTCTCTGTAAAGAAGGGGGTGGATTAGATCAGTTCTAAGGTCCCTTCCAGCTCTGACAGTCCACAGCAGTCCTCAGTCATGGGTGCTGGATCATAACCCCCTCCCCAAATATGGCAAAACCAAAAAGAAGCACCTCTGCTGTAAAGTATTAGAGTGTGTCCTCACCATCTCTGTCTAGACAACATCTGCTCAAAGGGAGCTCTAGAAAACCGCCAGCCAATCAAGGCCCAGTAAAGCTAAATAAACTGTAACTGAAATGCAAGGCTTCCAGCTCTCCTGGGTGACAGGCTATTCTTTCTCTGTCAATTACTTGCTTGAGGGATCTGCTGTTCCTTGTCTCTTTCTGGATTTATAAAATGCTCTCATGAGCTGTCAGGGTAAATGCCAGCAGTAAAGAACTTGTGCCTTTGTGATCTGTTTGTTTATTTATTTATTTGGAGCTTCTAAAGAAGTTATTCAGGGCTGTCTCCTTAGGAACATGATACAGGCTATCTCTACACAGGCATGACTAAATGCAATCAGAAAATAAACTCTCTTGTTGGAAAGCAGTTGTATCCACAATGTTATTTTAGCTTCCCTGTTGTTCTGTCTCCGGCAGAACAGCCTCCACACTCTTCTTTCCTTTAGCCATCTTTTCTCTCATTACTCCATACATGCTGATGCTGCAAATGAGGCTGTGTATTTCCTTTCAAACAAATGGATACTCAACGTGTCAATGTGTCCTAGCCAGCAAGCAGTGGGGCAATGTTTCTACACTCAGTAATTTACTCTAATGGGTCTCGGTTCATTGGTTAACCAGTATTTCAAGTTCGTCCTTTCTTGCTATTTAATTTAGCTATCTTTCTCTGCTCGGAGGTCATTTTTTGTTTCTAAATGTTGGAAATGGAGGATTATGATGATTCACTTGCTAAATAAATACGACTAATTACCTTTGCAGTTATACATACTCGTTAGACTTAACCATATTTATCTGTTCAAAACCATTCATTTATTGATCTAGCTCCAATGTGCATATTCACACAGAGACCCATGTTAAAAAAATCTAAATGAAACGAGGACAGGATTTAAAACCACAAACAGCAGTAGAAGCATACATTGCTAACTGTGCCCCTAAAGCACCACAAGACAAAGTATCATAAATGCAGTGGAATGACTCCATTGCTTTGTGCATATTTAAAAGGATATGACACTGAGAGGCCCAATCTGTTATAGACAATACAAAAATAAGCCAGAACCTAGAAGAGTTTAAATCCCACTGGGGCAGGATTTAAAAGCAGTCCCTTCCATCTGGCCTGTTTTCCTGCCTCCAGGCCCCCTGCAAGCCTAGATCCCATGACAGTGCTGGTAGGCACAGATTTCAAAGTGGCCTTCCGTGCTGAGCACCACGGTGGATGACACAGGTGTTGGTCCTGGCTGGCTGCACTCAGGCCACATTCAGTGTTTCCCGCCCCTCTCTGGACGTATGTACCCTTGAAGATAAAGACATCTTTGTAGCAGCCTACCTATTTCCCCTCCTTTTCCCTGATCTGTTCTCCTGTAACCTGTGCTTTGGCACTAAGCCAGCAGCCTCCACTTACAGATGGCTTAAGAAACAGCTCTAGAAAATGTACTTCTGTACGTGCTGCAAGGACGCTGAGGATATCAGTCACAACAGTACCCACTGTTCTTCTAAATGACCCATGGAGAGATTTTCTTAAGGTTCAGTATCAAGGAAAGCCGTGCTTCTTTCTGAAAAGCTTTCTTTTTTATTTTTTAAAACTTTTATTCCAGTATTCACGAGAAATTGCACAACAGATTACATTTCCCTCTTTGCTGTCTGTTAGGAAGCACACAGAAAGCTCATCTCTAGCAAGGGTGCACAGCTTTAACTCTGCATTTTATATATTAACCTCACCTCTAGCTTCATCTTGTTTTTGCTCTTATTATTTTTTCCTTTTATAAATTCTCTTCACTTAGTTCCTTTTTCCCTTGTTGCATGCACTTAGTTTATAAGATGACCCACGTTGTTTTTGGAATAAGGGGGAAGTTTAAATAATGATTAACGACTACTATTACTGACTTTATTTTTTTTTTTAAAAGATGGCCGGTAAGGGGATCTTAACCCTTGACTTGGTGTTGTCAGCACCAGGCCCTCCCAAGTGAGCTAACCGGCCATCCCTATACAGGGATCTGAACCCGTGGCCTTGGTGTTATCAGCAACACACTCTCCCAAGTTAGCCATGGGCTGGCCCTCTATTACTGACTTTTTTACTCTGTGGTGGTATATTGTGCTAAAAAATTAATATACATGACTTTACTTCATCCTTATAATAATTTTATTAGGTGGAAAATAATAGATATGCCTATCAGTCTTGCAGATGAGGAAACAAAGACTTTTAGAAGTAAATTAATTTGCCCAAGGTTACACTGCAATTGAACAGCAATGTGAGGCCAGCTCTAACTTGGTATTTATCTTTGAAATCTCCCACTTTCCACTCAGTGCTTGGTTAATAAGAGATCCAATAAAAATCTTTTAAATAAATACACATAAGACAATCATGACCATTTCCCTGGCTACTTTACTCGGTACTGAGACCATCACATTCACTCCAGCCTCTTAGGTGTTCAGAACAGACCACAGGCCCTGCAAAGTGCTGAAATGGCTACCCTGTGCTATGCCAAGGCTTTTGACAGCTGAAAGCCAGTTTGTGCAGTCAGTGAAGCTACCAGGCTCGATCTGCCATCAAGAGCATCCTGTTCCCAACTCAGCACTGTGTGTACCTGTGCATACATACCCCATGCTTGGCTTTCCCACTGGATGGTAAAACGGTTGACCCTGGCAGATTATCAGTCACATGACAACAACCAGGAAGGAGAGAGGACTGGTAGCATTTGATTTAAGTAGCACAAAGGTCCTTCAGATCTGAAACCCAGCAACCTACTTTGTTTGTAATCTGCATGGCAGATGTCTCTTATCTTTGATGCCATGAAATCATGCCTATATATGATTTCACAGTGAACAGTTTCAGATCTGAGTGTATTTTTAGAACAATGGGACTTGAAAAGAAAAGCAGCAATGCCTGTCAAAAGATGGATAATAGGAAAGCTAACTACTAGGTCTGGATTTGTCAACTATTAATCAAGTGTCAAAAGAAAAAATATTAGGAGCGCTCTCATTTCCATGACGGGTGCAATCCGAGGGGGAAACAGCTTTGCAGTTCAAGCTCAAATAAACTGCCCACACCATTTAAGGGGATGAGCTACTAATTTCAAGCTCAGGTGAACTAATGGATCACCCCTGTGGTTCCTGATCCATTCAAATAGAGTAGGCTCCTGTGTGGGTAAAGAGAGGCGCTAGGGCTCTGACGGGGATGAAATGAACGAGTCTGTGCCAGTCTGTGTTTGTCCAGGGTTTGAAGGCACTGGCTTGTTCTTTGATGGACTGGGATCCTACTGCTACAAAGAGAGCAGGGAAGTCAGTCTGTAAATGAACCTTCAAACCTAATCCTGACTTCTCCTGCAAACAGGGGTGGGGAAGGTGGCACAATTAACAGGAAAAAGATCTTTCTGAGGTGAAAATCGCTATTCAGATTTCAGTAAAGATGAAGCAGGCTTATAATAAAAAATACCCTGCTCAAGTTTATGTATATATTGGGAACACATACATAACACTTCATACATTCGGTAAATTTATATGTATTCCACATAGATGTGTATACATATACAGGTATGCCTTTGGAACGTAAGCACCATGAGGGCAGAGGCCTCCTCTGTCTTATCCCCTCTATTTTCAGTGTCTAGAACAATGATGCATGGCACAGGAGCTCCTCAACCGATCTGCAGAATGAATGAACACTGAGTGGACTCACTATTCATATTAAATGCAATTCATCGATAAGAAGACCCTCAGAGGAATGTGTTACCACCACCCCCAGTTTATAGAGGAAGGAAATGAAATGCAAGGAAACTAAGTCACTTGTTCAAGGTTTGAACCTAGGTCTGTCCAACTCGAAGACTGTTGCCTTTTGCCCTCTTATACAATGGCTAGGCAGAGGAAGCTGGAAGGGCAACCCCCCAACACACATAGCAAGGATCATGGCAATATGGCATACAGTACCTGCATGACCAGAAGATGTACCAGCTGGTCACACCTGCTGGCACCTTGCATCCTTACCTGGGCTCTGGGCTTGGCAGGTGGGAGTAGGACTGCAGGTGGAGACCAAGCAGCCTAAAGGCTTTGTTTCCCTATCATGAGAATTGTCAGGCATGGACTTCATCTTTTTAAAAATAGGTATTGCTTAGTTTTGCTTCCTTTTAGCCCAGGGTGAAAGTCTCACTGATTGATAAAATCTCACTGCAAAAGAGAGGGAGTCTCAGAGGCTGCTAAAAGATTGGCCCAGGGAGTGTAGTTTTAATCAGAGTTAAACCAGGCTGAGTGCATGTCCTGGCTTGAGGAAAAACAGAAATTTGGGGTATACGTTCTCATTTCAAATTCTTTTCATGTATGGAAAAGAATAGCTCCATGGCCAGAAAGGCACAGAACTATGGAGGCCTACTGCATGCTGGGAATTATCTTGGATTCCGGGCTACCTGAGAATTTAAACCAGTTAAGGTTGCCTCTGTAATTGCTGAGATGGAGGTGTGGTTGAGCTGACCTGTTATTCGTAATCCAGCGCTTACCCTCAGGGACTCTGCCTTATTTGCAGTTCCTGGTATGCTGACTTCTCCCACACCCCAAATATGATTTACTCATTTGTTATCCATTGATGTTATTTAACTTTGGGGGAGCTGGTGTTTTTTTTAGCATTGCCAGTTAACAGTGACACCTGGTGGTAGCGTATAGCAAGGTTATACCCTGCCCCCACCTTCACCCCTCCCCCAAGTTGCAAGATTTATACCCCCTCTTTACAAGGCACATTTGCTAGATAAAAGCATTAAACTGGAACGGCATGTCTGTCCTTAGCATTTACAGCCTTGGTTATATCAACCACCCCTTGATCAATTTCCATTTCCAAAGTTTACAGCCTAGATGTAAAAGCCTGCCACAAAGGCTATATTTAATATGACAAATTAAAAAAGCAAACACAGAGTTGGTCTTTCTTTGGAGTCAGGAGAAACAAACAGGAGGAAGGAAAAACCCATCCATAATGCACATAAAGCAGAATTTTCATGGTGCTGCCAAGCTGGCCTCTATCCCAACATGACAATGGCTGTCCTCTGAGGTCCTGACCCCCACCTGCCACTGGCCGCGGTGCTGCTCATCCATCTCTCTCCAGAAAATGGGGGGCCTCAGAGTAGCCCCTGCCCTCACAGATTCCCTAACCAGCCCTCTGGCAGATGGAGGAGCCACTTCCAAAGCAAGTTGTTCATCTGCCCACGGTTGGAAACTCTACCTCTGAAGGGAGCTGCATCATCTCTGGACAGCTCTGACATTCACTGGTTCTTATGAATACGAAGCTGAGGCTTGACTTTTGTAAACTCCTGGCTACAGGGCCCTCCCTTGGGCCCTTGCAGAGAACACAACCGCTTTGTCTTCTCCTGTGATAGTGAGTAAGTGTGTGTGTCACTCTGACTGCTGTGTGGAAAATACTTGGGAGGGGGAAGAAGTAGAAGGGAATGGTGAGGGGGCTTCTGTGGTTCAGGTAAGAGAGGATGGTGGCCTGGCATAGATTGGGGTGGCTTGGAGGTGAAGAGAAGCAGACAGTTTTGAGAGAGATTTTCTGAGTTAGGCTTTACTTTTGGTAATGGATATGGGGTGTGAAGGAAAGAGAAGAATGAAGGACAAACAACAGACCAATGGTGGGGCCATTTACCAAGATGGGGACTCAGTCTCCTTCAGGAGACCTGGAGCATCAGTACCGGTAGGCGTGACTTCAGTACTAATTGGGGCCCCCCCACCTCCCTCTCTTCACACGCTAACGAGGCTCACAAAGAGACCGGGTTTCCTATTGTCTCAGGATTCTTCTTCCATTTACAGAGCTTATTAATTTCTGAATCAAGATGCCAAATCGGCTCTTGATCAAGGACAACACTGATTTTTTTCCTGACTTCAAAATAAGTTTGCAGATGATGGGTGTGTGAAGCAATCAACCTTGCACTTCTCCACCTCCCATTCCTGCTAAGGGAGGTCACCTGACTCAGCTCCAAGAAGGGAGCTCAGTAGAACAAACGAGGGCGAGCTGCAGTCAGTGCCTGGCTGCCCTGTCCTCCTCCTGTGGCACCTGGAATACCAGCTCAAGATTCAGCAAGGCCCAAATCTGGGTTTAATTGCTTTCAGCAGCAAAAAAGAGAATTAGAAATGAAAAGATAATGAATTGCGAATATTAGCTTGTTTGATGGCTCTAAACTTGAAGGATGGGATGCGGAGTGTGTAGAAAATGTAAAATGAGACAGGGAATGCGAAAATGAGATCTTTGTAACTCTTGGTTGTAACAGGCACCTCAAAGAATTTACTTCAAGATAAATTCATTATGTTCTTGGTTTAAATCACAGCCCAATCAGCTTCAGGGGCACTGCCCAGGGAGGACTATTTTTACCCTATGTTGGTTCTTTAAGGAATAAGAATGCCTGGGGACAAGAAGCTCATTGGGATGCGCCCCTGTGCTCCAGAAACTATGACTGATTCTGGGCCTAAGCGATGTGATGAGAAAGGGAGAGAGAAAAAAGGGAACTGGGGAAATCAAGAGCCCAAAATTGCAAAGGACAATAAATCAATTCAAAAAGATATTCCCATCACTCTCAGGGAGTGCAAGGTTTATAAGGGAGTAAGTCAGCTCTCCCCATTTCACAGACAGAGCAGCCTCTTACTGCTCAGGGAATGAGTTGACACTAACTCCTACCCCAGCAAGGATGATCAGGGATGTGTCTCCAGAAGCCTAGGAAAGTGGAAGGATTCTATTCCAGGACATGGAGCTGAGGAACTGTGGAGCCCAGAGCAGCACACCTAGACAGCCCAGCTTTCACCCCTGTAGCAGTTATCCAGGAGATGGCAGGTCCAGGGTGCAGGCTGCTCCCAGCTGGAAGAAGGGCTGGGAAATGGGGGCCAGAGTGCATTTTTTGGGTCTCAAGTCTGGGGAATGCTGCTGTGTTCAGAGTTTCAGCTAAAGAGAAAAGTCCTTAGTACTCAAGGAACCATAAATAGCTTCTTCTCTTTGAGGTGGTATAGCTATTCTCTAATTGGCATGGTCAAAACTCTTGGAAATTAGAATCACATAATTTCAGAATCAGAAAAGGCCCTGTAAGCCATCAGTCCAGTGGTTCTTAATGGTGTTTGGGTCATAGACTCCTAATAAAATCGGATGAATGGTGTGGATTCTCTGTCTACAAAAATGTACATATGTGACTGCTTGCACACACACCCAATTTTGCTACAATTTGTGAAGGTTCATGGCACCAATGCCCATCTAGGACCCTCCGTTGTGCTGAGGTATGCCAAATCAGTAACTCAGTGCTTTCGCTTTGTCGTTGAGGGAGCTGAGGCATGGTGAGGTGCCAGGGTCACCCGGTTGCCAGAAATAGAGCATAGAAGTGAATCACCCTCTGACCAAGAGAATGCTTCCTGCCATTAGCAAATCATCTGTAATTTAGAACAAACATAAAGAGATGTGGGTGATCAAGCCGACGTACCTCCTGGCAGCCTCTTGTAATTTCATGGGCTGTTTGGCACTGAGGTAAATCACACAGGCATCAGCCACTTTATTCAGGTCACCCTCACCTGCAGAGAGGAAAAACAAAACAAACATCGGCCCTCAGACTTCATCTGGGACAAGCAGTAACCAACTGTTGTCTGGGAAACTGGAACAGCTAGGCAAGATGCCCTGGGCTCTTTACTCCATCCTCCAAGTCAAAGAACACATCAAGATAAATGGACAAATGAAGCCAAAGTAAGACTGAAGGAGGTACACATGAAGGGAGATGAAGGGGCAGGACTAAGTGCAATGGCAGGGGTGAGACAGAATGCAGAGTGTGTGTCCAGGTATCACTGGTCGATACCCACCTAGGTCTAGTCTCTCACAGAGGGGGCCCAGGCCCTGCAAGACAGCCAGCTGCAACTTGAAGGCCAGCGTGTGCGAGTAGACTGGTCCAGCTCTGGCACTGATGGGAGCTTGGGTGACTAAGGAGCCAGCCAGCTTTGGCAGGACATCTTTGCAGAAGCGGCTACGTAGAAAATCGCCACACTTGCCTCCTAGTGTACGTAAAACCTGTAGAAACAGCCCGACCTGGTGATTAAACAAGGCAAAGCAGCAAGAGAGCTAAAGAATGCTTGGTAATTCAATTTCATCTAGGTCTCTGCTTGGAAAAAAAAATAGAATTACTGCTGTTAATTCCTTGCCCATGGTTTGTGATTCTGACAGTTATGAATTCAGAGGTCTTTGCTCCCAAGGCATGTCTGCTTCTATCCATAAATACAGATTACACAGAGAATAATTCAAAGGAATCTTGGGTTGGATGAATAATATGATTAATATCTTGATTTTCCTCCCTTTTTTTTTGTTTAAAAAAAAGAGCTTAAAGCAATTCACATAGATCATCTCTTGAATCTTCCTAACATCCCTTGAGAAAAGGCTTGTGCTTTTAACTCTAGCTAGCTCAGCAAACACAAACACTAAGGCCCAGCTGCTGCCCTGTGCAGGCATCAGGAGGGCAGTGACTAGGCGAGATTCCTGGGCTGAGTCAGGGCAGGTCCCCATGGTTGGAGCCAACACGGTATTCCTTCTGTTCAATTGCACAATCTCTTATGTACATCACCCTCATTCTATGTTTCACAACAGGCAGTTTCTTTGCATGTTTCATTTTAAACTTTCTGTAGTAGAACATATTGAAACGTTTTGCCCCGCTGCACAAGACTGAGTACACAGGATAATAGGAATTTCTTTAAAAGTTGGTAAGCAAGGCATAACCAGCACATACAGTGTTTGCTGACTTTGCAAAGAATAAGGCACTCATTGCAGGTCCCTCAGATGGACTGCACAAGGTTTTACAGACCTCAGGTGTCATCAATGTGTCTGCATGTGAAAAAACCAAACTCAATTACAGCATACACATCTTTATATTTTTTCATTTTTCTATGCTGGCTGTCATTTCAGATAACCTATTAATTTTCATAAAGGAAAACTGCACATCTGAATAAGATTTAGCAATCCTGCTAAATCCTCTCCTCCTCCCCCAACCTCCCTCCTTCCCTCTCTTTTTACAAACGTATATACACATACAAAAATACACGTGTCATTTTGTGCATTTTGCTTTGGAAAAAATATTAACAATTTTATATGTTTTAAATCTAAGCTGGTATTTTTGGCCCAGTATATGCTGAAGAATCTTGAAGAAAACCAAACTACCTTTGCCAAGTATATCAGCTGTATTACTGGCTTTGTTTTACATCCCTGCATATCTCTTTCCACCGCTTCATCTTGCTTGTCTACTTCTAACTTATGTTAGCTTGCCATAGAAATGTATTTCTGCAGGCTGCCTTAAGTGCATTTTAGAACAGAAAAAGATATAAATAAATAAGCTATGTGTGCTAATATAAACCAAACCAAGTCATGGAGAATAATACCTTACATACATAAAGAGCTTTTAGCTTTTCAAAGTATTTCACCAAATAGTCCCATTTTATCCTTGACAACACCAAGAGAAAAGTGGGGCAGGTGTTCCTCAGGCCACCCTGAAGATAGGTGGTCGTGGGCTTTGCCCAAAGTCACTGGCTGGGCAGAGGATGCCCACTGCCAGAATTGAGGTCCCTTCACCCTGACTCTCAGTGCAAACAACAAGGGTGTGAACTTACAGACCTGGATTCTATAACTTACTAGCTGGGTGATCTTGAGAAAATTCCTTAACTTCTCTGAGCTTGTTTTCTCCTCTGCCAAAACTGGAAATAACATAGCTACCTTGCAAGGCTGTTGTGAGGTGCTGAGCTCACTCTCTGGCTCATGGAGGTACTCAATAAATACTGGTGGTCCTTTTCACCTACTAGTTTACTCTGTTTCAAATTCAAAAGGAAGCTGACTTTAATTTTCTCCTTGGTGCTTTCTTAGTTTTCTATACTTTCTTCAAGGTATGTGACATTGCAATCAGATAAAAAAAAAAGTTGATCCGAAAGGCCCTAGTGAGCTCAGAGCTTACTTACTACCTCCATCCTCATTACAGACATTGGAGGTGTCAGGGCAGTACCTTGAAGGCTCTGAGCACTGCCAGGGGGTCATCATTTGTGAGTCGGTGCACAAGCGAGGGCCAGGCCCGATGAGCCAAGGGAAGGAGCTGGTTCTTGTGGGACTGCAGAACAACCACACACAAATCTAGCACATCCAAGACCTGAAAGAAAAGATATGATTTCAGCAGATGGTAAAGGCTTGAAACCATGTATCTGGGATTGAGTCACCATTTTAAAAGAATAAAATTTAGAAACTCATTCATTGGATAGCTGTTTACTGAGTGCTGACTACA
Organism: Galeopterus variegatus; assembly: GCF_000696425.1. Lineage (NCBI taxonomy): Eukaryota > Metazoa > Chordata > Mammalia > Dermoptera > Cynocephalidae > Galeopterus > Galeopterus variegatus. Next base: position 1,223,691 of record NW_007726170.1, read on the forward strand.
TTCCAAGTCCTGGCTAGGTACTGGGGGAACAAACAGGGACAAAATACACTTTTCTTTTTTTTTTTCCCTTTTTTGTCTTTTTCCGTGTCCAGCAACGGATCGCAACCCTCAGTGTCGCCCCCGTACCGGACCAGGACCGGCAACGGGATCGCAACCCTCGGTGTTGCTCCCGCGCCTCGCTCAGCCAGTGAGCGGGAACCGGTCTGTATGTGGGATCCGAACCCTCGGCGGGAGCACCACCACGCTCCCAAGTGGCGCACTATAGCAGTGCGCCACCGGGCCGGCCCAAAATACACTTTTCCTTACCTTCATGTGGTTTACAGTCAACCAGGGAAAGACCTTAATTAGATAATCCCAAATAAAGGGATTATTATCAATTGTGACAAGAAGAAAAGTAAAAGGTGAAATGCAAAGAAATTAAGGAAGGATCTAAACCATATAGGCTGTTGGGAAGGCTTCTCTGAGGAAGTAGCTTCTAAAAGAAGACATAAAGGATGAGGAGGAGTTAAGTCCTGTGAAGAGTGAGTGAGTGTTTCTGTAACTGGAAGCTGTAACAAGTAACACCCAGAGGTGACAGGGTTCCCAGTGCTTAGGAAATGAAAACGAGGCAGTGTGGAATGCTAGAGAAGGGATAAGATGGGGCTGGAGCATGGAGGGGTCACATTAGGAATTTTTTATTTTGTACTAAGTACAGTGGGGAGACACTGAAGTGTTTTAAGCAGGAAGGTGACATGATATGATTCAAGTTTTTAAAAGGACATTCAAGCTGCTGAAGAAAGAAGGGATTTGAAGAGGGAGAGAGAAGTGAGAAGGCCCTTTAGGAGTCCACAGCACATGTCACATGAGAGGACCAAAGTGACGGCCAGGTGATGGCAGCAGAGGTGGAGAAGTGAAAGAATCTGTTTTGGAGATAAAATGGCTTAAATTTTTGAAGGACTGGATATTGGGGAGAGGAAAAGTATCAGAAAGAGCTGTGTGGGTGCAGGTGTAGCAAATGAAGAGATGCAGGTGCCACTGAATGAGAAGGAGTCATGTAGGAGGAGCAAGTTGAGAGGCTGGGTGAAGTCAAGTTCTGTCACTGCTACCTGACAGGCTAAGGAGACAGCTGAGGTACCGGCCAATTGCATAAGGTAGGTTTAGGCTAGCTGAGATATAAATTGGTTTTTTACCTTCCACATCCCAAAGCTCACTGTAAACAGATGGCCTGCATCAGTGTTTTAAGGCGGTGGTCAGTATGATAACCAATGAGGGCTTCCCTCCCACACAGATGGGCAGTCTTCACAGCTGCATGTTTGCATCAGAAAGACAGAGCGGAGTCTGCCACATGAAGCAGTAAACCCTTATTGGGTACCTACTACACACTGGTCCTCACTGAGACTGGAACCAAAACAAAAGAACAGAAGAGGCCCTGCCCTTGAGTGGTGAATAGTTATGCAGGGGAATAAGAGAAAGTTCAGTGGTACACAGGAGAGCAGAGTACTAAAGTGGAAATGCCTTTGGTATCACTGACTGGCTTTGAATTTCAGTTCTGTCATTAACTGGACAAGTTACATCATATTTTACTGACTCAATGGTGTATATTCCCCCATCCCCTTCCACCCCAACTGGAATGGTCTTCTCCTGCCTTTGCACCTTTGCATGGCTGGCTCCTTCTCAATCTTTAGAAATGTTACCACTACCTATGCTATCCACCCTAAGGGAATCATTGTGCAGCATATGCATATATTAAAACAACACACTGTACGCCACAAATATGTACAAGTAAATACTTTTTTCTTTTTTCTTCCTTTTTGTCTTTTTTACTGACCGGTAACGGGATTGCAACCCTTGGTGTCGCACCCGTACTGGGGACCGGCAATGGGATCGCAACCCTCGGTGTTGTGCCCGCACCGCGCTCAGCCAGTGAGCGGGAACCGGTCTCCACATGGGATCCGAACCCTCGGTGGGAGCGCCGCCGCGCTCCCAAGCAGCACACTCTCCAGTGCGCCACCGGGCCGGCCCAAGTAAATACTTTTTAAAAAAAGAAATGTTATCACTTCAGAGAAGCCTTCCTAGACAACCTAGTCTAAATCAGTATGTAAACTCTGTCTTATTCAACAGGGTTTGGTACAGAGTAGATTCCCAATACATATCTGCTACATGGGTGAATTACTGAATTACTATTTTCCATCACAGAACCTGCTTATTACCTTTATAGCATTTCCTCGACTTGTATATGTGAGTCTGTGTGTTGCCTCTCTCCCCCCACACAGACAGGAAGTTCCAGGAAGACAGAGATTATATATGCATCACTCCCTTTCAGACACCTTTTGCCAGACCTATAGTAGTCCTCAATAAGCATTCAGTGAATGAATGAATGAGTATATATGCCATACCTCATGCTAATCGTTTTATATTTATTATCAACAACCCTGAGAGGTTCACCTCCATTTAACAGATGAAGACACTGAGGCTCAAAAAGGTGAAATTAACTTTCTCAGGGTCACATGGCTAATAAGAGGCAGAGCCAGGATTTGAACTTAGGTATGTAGGTCTGACTCCAACACTAATGCTCTTAGTCACTATGGTGTGTATACAGCTGCTACAAAGCCTCCATTAAAAGGAAGGTCTTGAAGGGTATGCAGGAGTTTGCTGAATGGATCAACAATGCACCTACATTAAAGCCTTGCATGTAACAGGCACTTGAAAAGTGCTTGCTGAGTGAAACAACAGATGAATGCTAAGAGGTATCTTGGGAAGACTAAACAAATTCCACAAAGCACAGATCCTGAGATTTGGGATATTCTGTGGATCAGAGTTTCTTAGCTCACCATCCCTGGGCAAGACAATGCTTTCTCATCACTAACAATGAGTCACTAAGGCAGTTGAGTTTCTCACTCCTGCTGGGGGTGGGGAGGAGTGTTGTTTTCCTTTGGGTATAAGATCTTCTTCTGGGTAATTCTGAAAGCCCTGCGCCCCACTACCACCTCACTCTACTGTCCTATTATTGGAGTCACTACTGTATATTTTAAGCCCTTGCTGATGGGGGTACTGCTTGGGAAACTCCCAGCAAATGAGGATGTAATATTATGAAAAGTGTTGGAATTTTTCCTAGGATGAAAATGGAAACAGAAAAATATAAGGGCTAGTGTCAGGCTTAGAAGAATGGCACTTTAAAGTATTAAAGTCTGCATTCCACATTAAGTCAGCTCAGAAAATAGTATCTTTTCCAAAGCACCTGACTTTCTTTCCCTTGGTTATTCAATGAATTCCCAAAACTTTGTGGTTTTGGATGCAGGGAACTCAGGTCCCTTTTAGCATATAAGCTGATACAGAAAGATGTAAAACTGGCATCCCACAGATAACCTCCTCTTGATGCCTTCTCTTGGCCACTACACATAAACCAGGAGATAAGGGAAGCTACTTGCTCATCTGGGTAGCCACCGCCAAACAGACCACACCTCAGTCCTGCTGCTCTGTGAATGAAGAGAAGGGGCCACACACTGACCTTCAAGCGGATTTTCAGATTTTTATCTGACAACAAGTGGATGCAGCGCTCCATCACGTCCATGGCTATTTGGATCTGCACTGGTAGTGCTGGCTCCACATCTGGATGGGTGTCATTCTCGTCCACTTTTGGAGGGACTGACTGCTCCTCTGGAAAGAGAATAACTGGGGTTAGTGCCTTATAGAACATGCCCCAATCCAGCTTGATCCCCAGCTTCAGACTCAGAAACAGGACTTATAGGAAGAATATGTCTAGGAATGCATCTTAAGAAAACAATCTGAAATTTGGGTCAAGCTGTACAAATTAAGACATTCACAAGCTGTAACAGCTAAAAACTAGGAAAAACCCTTTGCTATGGTTTGAATGTGTCTCCTCCAAAATGATGATTTTAAGAGGTGGAGCCTTTAAGAAGTTATTAGGTCACGAGGGCTCCTCCCCTCATGAATGGGATTAACACCCTTATAAAAAAGGCCTCATGCAGTGTTCGGCTTGCTTGCTCTTCTGCCTTCTGTCAAGCGAGGACACAGTGTTCCTACCCTCTGGAGGATACAGCAACACAGTGCCATTTTGGAAGCAGAGCATACCTCACCAGATAATCGAACCTGCTAGTACCTTCATCTTGGACTTCCCAACCTCCAGAACTGTGAGAAAATAAATTTCTGTCCTTTATAAATAACTCAGTCTTAGGTATTTTTTAATAGCATCATGGATAGACTAAGGTATTTTCCATGTCCACTCAAGGGGGTATGATTATATAAACCATGGTACATCCACACAGTAGTATGTTATGAGGTCCCTAAAATTTGTGTTTAGCAAGAGTTTTAATGACAACCAAATATGATTATGAAATGTAATACTGTTAAAAAGAGAAAAAGTATGATACAAAATTACATATGCAGCATGAGCACTATTATATAAATTTTTGCACAGGAGGAAGTATAACAAAATATTAAGTGACAGAAAAAAACCCAAAACAAAACAGTGACAGGGTCCTGAGATAAGACCATTTTAATTTTTTCCCTATACCTTTGGTCTTTTCTAAATTTCCATGAATAAATATTTAAAATAAAAACATAAGACGGCAGTGTTCTAATTTGGAGCCCTGAGGCTGGGTAGTTCCCTGGCTGGCTTTTGTGCTGCCCTTCGCTCTTTCCTTTCCTTTTGGTTCATCTTTGACTAAAGTGGGTACATGTCTGTCTTGTCCACCAGCCTGTATGATCTTTTGATGGCCAGGATCAAGCCTTACTTATCCTTGTAAGAGAGAGAATACTGGGGAAGGTTGGTACAATACATAGGGCATGGGGTTTGGTCAGAGGAGGATGGTTCCAGTCTCACCTCCACAACTTATTAGAAACTTCTCTCATCTGACATTACCTCATCTGGAAAAAAGGGATAAAGCATATATACCTCATCTGCTGTAGAGAGGGTTAAATGAGATGAATGTCACCAGCTATTACCATTCTTTCATTGCCTAGAGTGCTGCATTGCATAAGATAGGAATAAGTTTGTAAATTAAAACAACACGTAAAAGACTTGAGAATTGCATGAAACCCAGACCAAAACATCCTGAAAAATTTTCCTCTATTTAAGCCCCCACCCCCAAACCCCAATTACCAGCTGTGTTCATTTCCATTGAGCTGAACGTTGCTCCCTTAACTTTTTCCCATTCATTTCCTCGGCTGAAAAAACAGAATCTTACAGTAGAGGATGCCCCTGTCTCTAATAGATGCTGAAAAGATAAATGAAAATGGATTTGCAGAATGCTTGGACTTCTTGGAGAAAGGGACCTCGGATATACAAGGTGCTTTTACATGGTTTAAAAAAAAAACTCATGTCAAACCAACATCAAGCCATACATTCTTTATAATGCCAAGTATGTGGTGTGTACTTAATAAATGATAATTATAAGAATGATAGAGCTGTGTTTTTCTTCCCAGAGGAGGATTTGTTGTTTGAAATTCACCTACTGCAGAATGTTATTTGAGGGATGTGGATTTTCCTGTTATTGGAAGAAGGGTTTATTCATTCATTCTGTTTCTAGTGAACATCAACTAGAACCAGAAGATCCTAATCGTTAAGGAATAGATTCATTGACAGTGCTCAGATTTTAAACAAGAATAGCAAATCTGGATTATGGGGGATCAGGATGTCTCCCCTTCTTCAGGGTTTCCACGTTCAAGTTAAGGGTGTAGTTCACAAGGAGTGGATTGGCTTAAGAAACAAACCTGAGAAGTAAAAGCCTGATAGATTTCTGATCAGAAAACTGTCCTTGAGGAGAGCAACAACTCAACCCTGCATAAATCATTATTTGGGCCTTGTGATGCTTCCCTGCAATTTAGAAGGAATTTGTTGTAGTTAGTTGCATTGAGCTACTATTTTCTGTTATCTTTGACATACTGGCTTCAGTTCAACCGAGTCTCAAAATAGAGACCACCAAGAAAAAAACAAAAAGAAAAGAGAGAAAAGAAAAGAAACCTGCTTGATTCCAACCTAACAAACTAATTTGGGACTCAGTTCGATTTAGGATAGTTCTGAGACCACCAAGCTCATTATGACTTGGCATTTTATATTTGCAGAGGAGATTCTAATAATTTATTAATCCTTCTGTGACCTGAAGCTCCAGATTGAGCTTGTGAATAAAACAACAGGCCAGAGCTTCAACTAGCCTGAAATCCCTTCTTTATCATATAAATTGGTAAGAAAAACATTGAAATATCCTCCCACCAATAAATAAATAGACAAAGCATATGAAGAGACAATGGGCATAAGAAAAAGAACTGTTAGGAAAGAAGCATATAGAAAGATGTTCAACCTTGCTAGTAATCAAAGAAATGCAAGGTGAAATAACAAGAACCATTTTGTACTTATTAATTTAGGAAGAAGTAAAATCGGTAACAGCCAACATTGGCAAGGTTGTGGTGAAATCAGTATTAATCCTGCACTGCTGAAGAGAAGGTATAAATTGATACTACCTTTTTGGAAGGCAATTTGGCAAACATTAAATAATGTTCATATCCTGACCCAGAAATCCCACTTCTGGGAATTTATAAAGAAATATGTAAGAAAAGGAAAGGTCACATGCACAGAATCATCCACTGCAATACTGCTTATTAGAGTGAAAGCTAGAAGCAACCTAAACATCCCACAGGGGAATGGATACTCAGTAGCAGCTATTCAAACATTAATTATGAAAACTCTATAGCAATATGGAGAGTTGCTTATAACTAAACACAAAAAGGATAACCATTTAAAAATAGGTTTGTAATAAAAAAAGAATATACAAAAAATGAGAATGGCTATGTTAGAATGGTAAGGTTATGAGTGATTTTTCTTATTTCCAAACTTTCTGAGATATTTCATTGTTTTTACAATAATCTGTTTCGAAAAGAAAAAAAAAAAAGTTAGGCCAAAATAAACAATAGTTACCATCTCCATTATCAAAATCCGAGATATTTCCATCTGCCACATCCTTTTCTTTGAGGTAGTTCAGCAAAAACTGTTCAATGTCTTCAGCTGTGGTGCTATTCTCAAGAGTTGCTGGTCCTCGGCTCAAATGACTTCCCTCCTCCCTTAGACTTTGCTCTTGGAGTTGCCCGAGATGACCTGTGTCTGGGAACCATTGGGCTGTAAATAAAGTTTTATAACGATCACGTTGGTCATTAACTACAGGCATTAATACTTCATAAGTAGGATAATTTCTTTGCCATGGCCTGCATAGCCCCAGCATGATCTAGTCTCAACCTGCCCCCCCAACCTCATCTTCTACCACTCCTAGTTGCCCGTTAACTACCCTCTAGTTCCTCCAATGTGCCAAGTATTTCCCTGCCTCAGAGCTCTCACATATGCTGTTCTCACTATCTGGAATACTTTCCTCCCTACTTTACATCTGGCTAATTCCAAGTCATTTTTCACATCTCAGCACAAGTAGAACTTGCCCAGTAAAAGACATCCCTTGATCTAACTTAGGTCCCTCATATAGCACCATGTTCTTTCCCTTCATATAGACTCATCACAATTTGTAATTATATATTTATTTTTGCGTATTTTTTAGTGTTTGAATTCTCCCATTAGACACTGTTCTCCATTGTTTATGGGAAATCCCATATACCCGGTATAGAGTAGGTGCTCAAAATACATAAATGCTGAATGAAAAAATACATGATTGGAGAGCACGTACAGGTGACAAAATCCTGAGTACAGTATATACTACTCAGCAGAAGACAGGCTCTACAAGGCCTTAAGAATGAACAGCCCTCTCATGTTAAATATCTGACATAAAATACTTCAGAAAGCTGGCCATTTTCTCTCCAAAGCTTTCCCTTCTTTGGTGATGCTCTGATACCTCTAATGTCACCACAGAATAGACCTTAAACATCACTCAGTCCAGTGATTTTCAAATCGTGCTTTGAGGAGCCTTAAGGCTCTGTGGAAATGTGTCAGGGGTCTCAACAGGGAGGACACCAATAGACGGCAGGCCAACGGGGTGGGTTCCAGGTCTCTATCCTTTCTTCAACTACAGCAGCTCTAATTTCAACCATGTTTGTATACTGGGGTCCTCCTCAAAGGCTTCATTTCAAAAAATGCTCTTAATACTTAAAGAATGAAGCAATAACAACAAAATCCCACAGCCTGAAAATTGCTGCTTGAGTCCAGTGCCTTCCTTTTGCAGACAGCAGGGAAAAAGACTCTGATAACCTTTAGCACCTACTAATCTCCTTTTCATCAAAGAGCATCTGCACAGATCCAGAGCAACAGCAGATGGGAGATGAATGAAAATTGCTGCTTGAGTCCAGTGCCTTCCTTTTGCAGACAGCAGGGAAAAAGACTCTGATAACCTTTAGCACCTGCTAATCTCCTTTTCATCAAAGAGCATCTGCACAGATCCAGAGCAACAGCAGATGGGAGATGACAGGGCCAGGTAACTGGGAGCAGCGGAGAGCAAATGCTTGCGAAGAGACCTTCTAATCAGGTATCTGGAAGTTCTCATACATAGTGATCAATTATGACATTTCTTCAATGTCCCACCCCCAGATGTAAATCAGGTACTTAGTGTACTGTAAGGGATTGGCTCCCAAATAGTTAAAGCACGGATCCCGGACTTACTCTGCTGAGACAAGAGCTGCAAAGATTATTTCTAGATTCAAGGCTAGATTCTATTCCAGACATTCAAATGTCTTTGCTCACAAATGCCTTTTAAACATAGGAAAAGAAACTCAACCCATACCAGACATTCAAATGTCTTTGCTCACAAATGCCTTTTAAACATAGGAAAAGAAACTCAACCCCACTCTTAATGCATATTAAAACTATAATAAAGTGCTATATTTCTCCTATTGGATTAGCAAAGATCAAAAGCTGTGTGGGTGAGGGCATGGCAAAATTGGCACTCTTACATTGCTGATGGAGTTTAAATTGGTACAAGCTCTTAGGAGAGCAATTTGATACTCTTTATCAAAAATTTAAATATAATATCCTTTAAACTGGCATTTTTTCAGGAATTTATCCTATTGATATACTGAGGCATGTTCAAAATGACCTACAAAGATACTCGTTGAAGCATTTTTTTGTGGTGGCAAAAGACTGGAAACAACCAAAATGTCTACAAAGAAAGGAGTGGTAAATAACCTTGGTGCAGCCATAGGATGGAATACTATGCAGCCATAAAAAAATGCAGCAGCCCTATATGTATGGATACAGCACAATTCCCAAGTTCTGAAGTATGTGACATGAAAGCTATCCTATCTTTTTCTTGTTAAGAATAATCAGTCAATTGCTAGTTGGTGCTAAGCAGTAATTTAACAGATGGGTCTTGCCCTCACTGTGGCACCTGCTGGTTTTTAGTCAATGCATGTGAAGCACTGTATTTATGGTAACTCAATTTCCTAAAACATGTACTGGGTTCATTAAGACTCTTCAGAAGTTCTCTGAGACCACACTTCTGCTCCCATCTGAGAAGAGTGGCCATCAGTTAGATAGTTCAATGACAAGCAGAAATGCCAGCATAAAGTGCTACTTTGATTTGTGACTATACCCATTCCATCTGAGTACTACTAACAATTCAAAAAGCAAGTGTATTCTGGGTTATTTTAAACCTTTCAGAAAAGCTATCTCCAATTTTGCTTCTGTTCCTAGGATGCTCCAAAGTCAATGTTAACCATCCTCATTTTCCTTTTTGCAATGGAGACTCCCCCAACACCCCAATTTTTTAAAAAAAGTGCTACATAGGATTTCTTGACTTTCCTGCTTTAGAGATGACCAGACATCAGCAATCTAAGGCAATTCAACTTTCAAGGCCCAAATTGAGGTATCTCCTGAGAGGATACATTTCATAGAACTTTTCTTAACATTTTTTAAAATTTCAAATAGAAATGCAGCATATTTCCCCAAAGCAGTAAAGGTGGGATGTTTTTGGCCCATGGAAGCCAAACATTGTCTGCAATGTATAAGCAGCTAGTCAGTTTTAGAAGGGGCTCCATGGGACAGGCCCATGTGGGTCTTGTTCACAGATGACTCTCCCGTGACTAGCCCACTGCACGGGCTTCCGAGTGGCTGGCTGCAAAATAAAATCCCAACTCCTTCCCTCGTTCTATAAGACCTTACAGGATTTGTCCTTGCTCTCCTTTCCAATTTCATCTTGCACCACTCTCTCCACAATAAACTCTTTTCCATTCTCCAGACACCCCAAGACCCTTCTTCCCTTTGGGCCTCTGCACCTGCTCTTCCCATTGCCTGTTTTTAAAAATCATAAAAACAATGTGACAGCCTCGTACGTACGGATGGGCCTTTATCAACCTTCAGGCCTCAGTTTTAGTGGCACTTCTTCAAAGAGGCCCTCCCTGACCACTCAACTTAAAGTATCCTGTCCCTGTCACTGCCTTACATCAAAGTATTTATTTCCTTCATAGTGCATATCAGAATCTGCAACGAGCTTGTTTAATGATTTGCTTATTTATCATCTCTCTTGCCGAAGCAGGAAAGCTCCATGAATACATTTGTCTTGTTCTTTGCTGTACCCTCATTACTTAGTACAGTGTCTGACACATGGCAGGCACTCTTTATTGAATAAATTAATGAAATAACATTTATGCTGCATGTGAATACTCATGAATAAATGAAAGAACACTGGAAATGGCATCAGCGACAGGGCAGAGGACTGTCCCTGCCCCAGTCACCTTCTGTAAGAAAGTTTCTTACATGGTCTTGGCTTTTTCAACTGACAAAATGAGGTCAGCAACCTTTCCACCTGCCTCAGAGGCTATCAGCAGTATTGAAATAAACACTGGAGATATACTCTTTGGGTAAAAAGAGCCCAGGTATATAGCTCATTATTTTTCATTCAAAGATTGTCCAGTTGATGAACTTTTCTTATAGTCTGAAATTTTGCCATTCTAATGGTAGCTAACATCTCCCAGCAGGCACCCAATAGGATCGAAGGGAAGAAGAGAAACTTAAACCAACTTATACAATTAAAAATTTAAAAGAAAGTTCCTAGACCTGCTCTGTCCAATATGGTAGTCACTAGCTACATAATTAAATAAAATTAGTGGCTACAAAAATTAAATAAAATGAAAAATTCAGTTCCCCAGTGGTACTAGCCACATGGGGCTGGGGGCTATTGTATAGGACAGAATGTAGAACATTTCTATCATCACAGAAAGTTCTACTAGACAATACTATTCTAGACTATCTGTGGGCTGAATAATTCATGTTATTCCCATTCTCCATTAGCATAGATATTGCTAACTGAGTATCATCAGAAGCAGTTTGGGGCCAGCCCGGTGGCGCACTTGGTAGAGTGCGGTGCTTGGGAGCGCGGCGGTGCTCCTGCCAAGGGTTCTGATCCCATATAGAGACCGGTCCGCTCACTGGTTGAGCACGGTGCGGGCGCGACACCGAGGGTTGCGGCGGTGCTCCTGCCAAGGGTTCTGATCCCATATAGAGACCGGTCCGCTCACTGGTTGAGCACAGTGCAGGCGCGACACCGAGGGTTGCGATCCCGTTGCCGGTTGCGGTACGGGCGCGACACTGAGGGTTGCGATCCCGTTACCGGTCACAAAAAAAGACAAAAAGGAAAAAAAAAAAAAAAGAAGCAGTTTGGTATGCTGGAATGAACAAAATTGTCATAAATCCTGACTTTACCCTTTATTAATTGTATGACCCTGGCTAATAGGATCTCACTGAACCTTAGTTTTTACTTGTAAAAGAAGAATAATGTTTACATTTAGTCTGCAGGATTTATATCCCTGGCACAGAGCAAGAGCTTAACTAATAGGAGAGATTACTAAAAGTATAAAAAATAAACAATGGAACCCTACCATAACATGTGGGACTGGAGAGACAACTATTCAAATGTCCTCCACAGCATAACCACAAAAAATGCAAAAAGTAGGTTTACACAAACTAGGATATTGAGTCCTATCCCCCAAATCAGCATTAAAAAGGGCTCTCAGTGTACCTAATGCTGCCAGCAGGGCATGCAAAACACTGACAAAGGAAGCAGCTCTCTTATCGTAAAATTGGTCCAGGGTGGCCAAGACATCTTGAACCACATCTGCCACCAAAGGAAGCAGGCTAGCGTCTGAGTTCTGCAGCATAACTTCTAAGACCTTTGGGGTATGAGGGTGCAGAGCCAGATGACGCAGATTTAAAGAAATCCCATTCACCAAATAGTCTGAATTTTGATTGATCAGGTGTCGTGGAGAGTCGTAGCCACAAGCGTGACAAATGTCCATCATGGTGCTGGTAGCCACCTGACTAATGAGCAGAGTTTGGTCTCCAGCCTTTTCCAGTACTGGATAGAGGGCTGACATTAAGAGTAAATTAAAGTCTTTTCCTAGTGCAAATGCAAATTGGCCAATACCTTCCAACTGGATGCATATTTGCCAGATGTTGCTGTTCATGGAGCAAATAGTGGGACTTGGTTTTGAGAAGGCTGGAAAAGATGTAATTTGACTGGTGTGTGCACCAGATGTGATGGCCTGGAGTCCTGACTGCTTCATCATTAGTTCCTCTCCCATTTCCTCAGCTTCAATACAGGTAACCAGATACCAGTTTTCTTGGCTTATGTATTCTTCAAGTATAGATGTCACGATCTCTCTCAGTTCCTCTGGGCTTGTTTTAATATGTTTTTCGTGAAGATCCTCCACCTCCAGCCCAGCAGCCCCTGTAACCAATTCATTAAAGATCATGGCAGCTTGCTTCCGGTAAACCACAGATTCACGGTACAGTTCCATAAAGTGATCCACAAGCAAATAAAGGTTCCCATAATAACCAAGAAGCTGACAAACCTGCCGCAAGAGTAGGAAAATCCTCTCATCAGTGAAGAAGCGGAAATATCTCCTCTGAATTTGGTTCCATGGCTGAGCAGCTGAGGTCTTTGGAGAAGCACTCAGATCATCAGAGTTCCAATGCCGCTCTTCAACAATTTTGATGTCAGCCACATCTAGTTCTAGAACTTGGATGAGTGCTTTGGAAAGGCGCTGGAGGTGGGCCACAGAGTTGAGGACAAAGTTTACTTTTGGGCCCAAGAGTTTCAGATAACCAAGTAACAAGGAGAGAGTACAGAATTTACCCTGATCATCTTGGTAGTTAACTAGGCGGGGAAGAGACGTGGCAAGCGAATGCAGGCTTTCTGACAAGATATCAGCAAAGGCCCTGTTGCCTACCACGACTTTCTGATCTGCAAAATATTTCAGAACTTTATTGCATTGGGCTTGGACTTCAGGACTCTCATCATTTACTAGGCCCACTAAAGCCTTCAGAAGGGGACCAGCAGATTCGACCAGCGACTGACTGCACTTCAAAAGAAGGGCCTCCACAAGTTCTACCAGTTCCAGCCTCACCTTCCAGTGTGGGTGAACCGAAACACTCTCAATGATCTTTTTAATAAGGATAGTCAACTTGTCACCAGTATTTTTTACCCAATCTGCTTCCCTGTGAACCATCAGCTCTGCTACTTTGTGCTCAACTGCAGGCTTTGCTTGGACCTTTGAGATTCTTCTGAGCTGTTCATCAGCCATAATGAAGCCCACTGTCTTGTAAAAGATCTTTAGGGAAGATATGACAATGCTGTGACCTTGTTTAAAGTCTCCTGTGATAACCCTTGTCAGTGCAGTTGAGATTCCAGGTAAAAAAGAAGCAAACAAATCCCCCAGCTGCTTTTGCTCAAGCTCATCCAAAGGCCTCGGATGGTCCTGACAATCACATTGAAAGAGTAGAACCTGTAAACATTTTAAGGCAGCAATTTTAATTTGCCTTGATTTCTCCTGTTCTGCCAGCCCTAACAATAAAGATACAGCAAATCCTAAACGAGGCAGAATGGAGGGCTCATAAAAAGTCAGAAGGATGTCCCCATAAGCTGAGTGCATTAATGTGCTGAGTCCCTGGATCACGGCCAATTTCAACTCCTCTGACACAGCTGCGGGTTTTGGGGAGTTGGGTGAATACAGACAAGCAGAGAGTTCCGAAAAGAGTTCCTGGAGAAGCTCTTGCTCTTTCACACATGTTGAAGAGAGGACAAATGTGAGGCATTCCACCACGCTCTGGATCAAGCGCTCTCTTTTGGGACCGGGGGTCTTCAGGGTAAATCGCAAAGGGAAGAGGATATACTGCTGAAGTTCCTGAAGGGCAGTGTCACTAACGGCCCGTAATTGTGTCTGTAGATGTTCCACATTCTCCACCGTCTGGGTCTTTGTGAGCTGAACACAGACTGGACGTAAGACGCCAAAGGCCTCCTCAGGAGTATCAAAAACTGCCATTGTGCAATAGCCTTCTTCTCACTGAGGACACATCCTGCAGGCTGAAGGAAGGAAACTTTTTTGTAAAGGTCAAGTTAAAGCAAATACAAAGTGAGCTTGCATTCATTCATTTAACAGACATTTATTGGGGGCCTATTTGCTAGACACTGCACAAGCCACTAGCGGAGCAATGAAACTGAAGAGAGATGGCTCCTATTCTTAGGGAGCCTCCAGTCTAGAAGCAAATATACAGTTATAATACAGCCTCTTATGGATTAGGCTAGATCTATGGTCCTTAGTGAGTGTGGAAAAGTCATATGCCTAGGAAAGCAAAATGGGTTTTACAAGAAGATGTTTGAGCCAAGACTTGAGGGAGGAATAAACAGGATTCTGCAGGGTATTCTAAGAAGTTTGGCTTTTCACCTGTGGTGGTGATAGCCACTGAAGGTTTTGTCTATCCTAAATTAAGGCATACATAGAGTAAAATGCACTATCTTAACGTATAGTTCAGTGAATTTTTATCTGTGTATAGACCCATGTAACCACTACCCAAAGCAAGATAAAGAATATTTCTAGCACCCCAGAAGGCTCCCGCATGCCCTTTTGCAATCAATTCCTATTCCCTCTCCCCAGAGGTAACCACTATTCTGACTTGTATTACTACAGATTAGCATGGGAGAAGAGCGATTCTGGCAGGATGGAAGATGGACAGCATGCAGGCGGGCAGTTACGTAGGCAAAGGAGACAGGCTTATAGGTAAGTGAAGAAGCTGACCAACTTAATGCCTGAAAGTCTTTTCTCTGTGAAGAGAAATTCAAAGTCATGGGCTGACAGTGAAAAAGAAGGGGGATAAACAGAGGACTTGAGGAGGGAAATAAAAGTCTCAAATATTCCCCTTGGGGAAGCAGAGCATGCTGAGAAGACATAAAGGGGTGGCCCAAGGCTACTGAGCATTGAGCTGAAGCTGGAGACCATAAACGTATAAAAATGTAAAATGTTGGCACTGGGCAAAGGCTCAGAGATCATGTAGTCTGGTGGTCTCTCTTTTTTTCCCTCTACTTCCTGGTAGCCTCTGAAAAGATAATGACAAGAAAGTGTCTCTGCTGCCTCTCTTCTACCCCTAATTCAATAAACGCTCCTGAATGCAGTGGCTTTAGGACTGGCAGGCAAGTGGTGCCTGGTGGGTGTGCGCAAGACATGCTCAGTCCAGAGAGAGAGGGCTGGTGCCAGATTTTCCCCATGGGTCAAGAGAGGGCTCCAGGGCACAATCGAGATCCTGATACCTTAGAGAAAACCTGGTCCACTGAGCTCCATGGACCCCTGTGAGGAAGGGTACTGCTGGTCTCTGTAAGGCTTCTTGGGAGAGGGGGAGGTATCTCCTGGTCTCTGTTGCTCCAAGAAGCCAGGGAAGAAAAGAAGCTCAAATCTTCCCAATCCCAGGCTTGGAAAATGCCAGGTGTGTATGCTACTAAGCTTGGCCAGGGACTAATGACACCCCACTGGTGCTGGCTCACACACTGATGATCTAGAGGCTGCTGCACCATCCCCTGCCTTAGGTACCAGCAGTTGGACTAATAAGTAGGAAAGAGCGATAACTGCTTAATGGGATCCAGCAGTGAAAGGTAGGAAAAGTATTTCAGCACTCTTGGGATTGTGAATCTAATATTAAGAGAACCACTAAAAGAGGCAGACAAAAATGTGAATAATAATAATAATAATAATAATAATAATAACAATAATAATAATACCAATTAAGGAAGTTCAATTATAAGACAAAAGATATTTCTTAGAATTAAAAACATTATTTCCCACACTAAAAAAGCTCAATCAATGATATAAAAAAAAAGATAGTTAATTACTGAGTCCCAATTAGTGGTCTGGAAGATCAAGTAGAGCTATCTTAAAACTCAGCAGAAATACAAAGAGGTAAAAATTGTGAATCTCTGAGAACAGATCTGGAGGAACTAACATGTAAATAGCTGGGAATTTGGAAGGTGAAAAAGGAGCAGATGGAGGATCTAAAGCAAACAAATAACTGAAACATTTCCCTTAGCTACAAAAAGATTTATATGGAGATTGAAAATCCTGATGGATATACACCTTGTCACATGCTGGTAAAATTCTTGAACCTTAAAATGAAGAGAAAAATCATACATGTTTTCAGGAAGAAACAATAAATAACTCAGAAAAGAAAGACTAGCTTTGAACTTCTCATTTGCAACAATGGATGCTAGAAGACAGTGAACAGCATCTACTGACTGCAAATAAAGAACTGTGGCCCCCAAACCCTATATACAGCTAGATAGTCACCTGTCAAGGTGGAAGAACAATATGCAAGGATTCAGAAAAGGTATCATCCATATATCCTACCAGAGTAAGATAAATAAGGACTCTGTTCAAACAACTCAAAACGGAGGCTAAAGATGGGACGCTGAATGAAAATATAAACACTGGTGAGTAATTTTTTAAATTTTAGCATGGAAAACTTTCTTCAAATAAAATGTTTAAGTGGAAGTCCAGTATGTTAAACAGACAAAATCAGAGGGTCTCTTGTTAAAGCTGGGGTGAGGGCAATGGCCCAGGGGGCTGCATCTCGCTTCTTCACCTTAGGAGTTTCAAGAAGATAATTTGGGGTTCTCTAGGGTGGTGGCTCCTAAACAGTGTTCTGAAACTTCGTATAATGTATGCTATACGAAGTTATTACGTTATATGACAAAAACTGTAACAGAGCTAATAAAATGAGAACATGTGGTAAGTTCAAAACCGAACTTATCTGCTTTCTACTGCATTCCCTTTTTGATATATGGTCCTCACCCAAGCTGGAAACCTTGAAATCTCTGCTTTCTTTCACCTCCCTCTTAATCCCACTATTCCCTACATTTCAAGGGTTCTATCCCTTTGACATCTTTCAAATCTGTTGATAATGATAATTATGTATTTAACACTGGGCTGACTACCAACACTATATGACAAAAACTGTGACAGAGCTAATAAAATGAGAACATGTGGTAAGTTCAAAACTGAACTTATCTGCTTTCTACTGCATTCCCTTTTTGATATATGGTCCTCACCCAAGCTGGAAACCTTGAAATCTCTGCTTTCTTTCACCTCCCTCTTAATCCCACTATTCCCTACATTTCAAGGGTTCTATCCCTTTGACATCTTTCAAATCTGTTGATAATGATAATTATGTATTTAACAGTGGGCTGACTACCAACAGTTTCCTCTCTGGCCCCTTGGCGTGTATGTCTGCCTTCCTGAATCAAATTTCACACTGGACACTTAAGTAATTTTTCTTTTTTTGTGACCGGTAAGGGGATCGTAACCCTTGGCTTGGTGTCGCCCGCACCACGCTCAGCCAGTGAGCGCACCGGCCATCCCTATATTGGATCCGAACCCACAGCCTCGGCGCTCCCAGTGCTGCGCTCTCCCGAGTGAGCCACGGGGTCGGCCCCTTAAGTAATTTTTCTAAAACAAACCCTGATCACTCTTCTCCATGCCTAAAATTCTTCAACTGCTCTCCAGAGCCTGCCTAAAGTATGAACACCTTTTTACCATGGCCTAAAGGGTCCTTCACCATCAGGCTTCTGCCTATTTCACCAACCTCATCTCTCACTGCTTCACCCTTTTCACTCTAAACTGCGATCATATAAAATTATAAGACTTGCAATTTCATAAACAGGTGGTGCTATTTCACATTGTCTCCTTTTTCCTACCACTGTACACACCTCTATTATGGTATTTAGCATGTTGTACTGTTTGTATATACATCTGTCTTACCTAGTTTAGAGTGGGGGCTCTTTGAGGGCAGGGGCAATCCTATACCTAGAAGCTAGAAGGGCAGCTGGCATGCACTCAAAAATATTTGTACAGATTCTGCTTTCAAGTAGAATACAGTAGGGTGTGGCAGGCCCATAGTCCTGTTGATGACTAGAAAAAGCCAAATAAATTACAAAAAACATTTCTTAAAGCACCTAATACTTGCTGTTGGAAGCAACAATCATTAGCTTTTTTTGGTATATATATTTTTTTCCCTGAGTGCATTTGCTTATACTGGATATTGGCTCAGGATTAGAGTGTGGCTGTCATTGGGGAAAGATCAACCACAATGGTCAGGTGGAGCTGGCGAGACATAATTGGAGTTTTGAGGGACCTCAAACACATGACTTCTGGAAGACGGCTGCTGCTGGGAACAAAGAAAACAGTAGAAATTTTGGTGTTTTTCAAAGCTAGAGTAACAAAGCTGGAGATTTGAGGGCTCTTAAACACGTGGATGGTGTCTTTCTCAACACATTTGACAAATTTTGAAGCTATGTAAAGTGGTAGTCTAAAGAACTAAGATGAAAACCTTTGAAGGGCAGAACTGCATCTCCCACAGTCTTTCAAGTGTGAGAAGACAAACAGCCGGTTAGGTTTTCAACTGAAAGCCCTGGAGAACCACACTCTAACAACTAGGATGAACCAGTGTTAAGTTTGAGCCTTACAAGGATTGCAACTATGCCACTATGATTTTTTCATACAATATCTGGCATACCATAATAAGTTATTTTAAGCTTGTGAAGAGGCAAAACCACATAATTGATAATCAAGAGAAAAAACAAACAGAAGCAGACCCACAGATGATCTGAACATTGGAGTTAGCAATTGAGGCCTTTGAAATAACCACAATATAGTCAAGAAACAGAGGAAAAGATGGACAAAGTAAATGAAAGGATAAAGAATTTTACAAAATTGAACTGGCAAGCTAGCTCAATTAGTTGGAGCACAACCTTGTAACACTAAGGTCAGAGGTTTGGAACCCTGTTCTGGTCAGCTGCCAAAAAAAAAAAAAAGACTTTTACAAAACTGGTTGTACTCTATTATAAAAAAAGTAAAATGGACACTCTAGAACTGAGAAATACAGTATAATTAAGAATGAAATGTAAGGTTTTAACAACAAATTGAACAGAAGACAAGATTAATGAGTGGAAGCCAGGTTAATAAAAAATACCTAAACTCAAGCAAACAAATAAAAAAAGTGGTAAACACAGATAAGAACATAAAAGACATGTGGAATATACTGAAAGATTTCATATGTAAATAAATGAGGCTCAGAGGATAAGACAGCCTAGAGCAGAAGCAAGATTAAAATGTCCAACCCACAGATTCAAGAAACTCAGCAAGCCCTAAGTTGACCAATACAAAGAAAGGCACACAGAGACACATCACAGTCAAACTGAAAAACCAAAGACAAAGAGAAAAGTTTTAAAAACAGTGGAGCAAAAAGACAGAAAGCTGACTTCTCAACAGAAATGATAAAATCCAGAAGTCAAAAGAATGGTATCTTTAAAGTGCTGAAAGAAAATAACTACCAACCTTGAATTTTATATCTTGATTCCATCTCATACCAGATTTAATGTAAAATGTAAAACAATAAAACTTGCTAAAGAAAACACAGAACATCTTTGAAATAGGCAAATATTTCTTAAACAGGATATAAAAACAGGATACATAAAAACTGATAGGTTGGACTACATTAAAATTAAGAACTTCTGTTCATCAAAAGATACTGTTAAGAGAGTGAAAAGGTAACCCATAAAGTGAAGAAAGATATTTGCTATATTTCTGACAAAACACTCATATCTGGAATATACAAAAGATTTTTTCTATAAGTCATTAAGAAAAAGACAGACAACCCAACAGAAACATGGAAAAGGACTTCAATAGACATATCTCAACAAAGGATATACAAATGGTCAATAAACATATGAAAGGACATTCAGCATCATTAGTCAGGAAAATGCAATTTAAAACTGCAATGAATTATCATCGCACACTCACCACAACAGCCAAAAAAGAAGAAAAAGAAAAGAAAAAAATAAAAGAAAACTAAAATACTAGGTGTTGGCAAGGATATGAAGCAATACGAACTCTATTCAGGGCTGGTGGGAGTGCAATTGGTACAACTACTTTGGAAAATTCTACGGCACTATTATTCTAAAGTTGAATATATATATGCTGTATGATCCATCAATTCCACTCTTTGATATATTCCCAACAGAAATGCATATTTAAGTTTACCAAAAGATGTGTTCCAGAATACACTACTCACAATCACCCTAAAATGAAAACTACTCAAATGTCCATCTACAGTAAAATGAATAAATAAAATTGTGGTATATTCTCTCAATGCAATACTATGTAAACAAAGATTTACCACAGTCAGAGATCTGAAGAATGGGTTATAGGCTCAGAAATATATAAACTCACTTTCTGTAAAGACAGTATAACACATTGCTACTCTGACATACTATAAAAGGCAATCATATAGCTTTATGGGATGGGCATGAAATCTCACTTGTGTAACAATATGTCAATTACAGAAGAAATTGTTTAGACATTTAGAGACTTAGGAGGCCTAGGCTCTTAAGAGTCCTATTCCAGTAAGATGCAAATCTGATTATTTAAAGAGGCGCTGCCGCAAAGTTTGGTGTTTATGTAATTAACAGCAACAGGAGCATTCTGGCCCAGAAAGTGAAACTGGGATGAGGCATTTAGAACAAGTTCACTCTCTAAGTAGAGAAAACAACCCAGGGTTCAGATAGTGACAGAATAAACATGAATAAACATAAGCATGAATAAACAGTTCTTGACTATTAACGGCCATCTAAACCCTTCCCAGTTTAGTGTACCCTGTCTGTGGTCCTGGAAAGTAGCCACTGGAGATGTGGGAGAAAAGATCTGCAACTGGACAGTGTGAATGAACTCATCCCTCCTCACCCCCCCCACAAACCTCTTCCCTTCCTCCCCACCTCTGCTGCCTTGCTACAGGCTATATAAGATCCCTTGGCTATGGTGTACAGGTGGTGAGGACAAATGGCACAATCTGTACAGGATAAGGTGTTATAGACACTTAAAGGATAAGATGGTAGATCTCAAGGTACTTACTGTATCACACAATCGAGAAGTAAAAAAGGAACAACAAAAAAAGGAAGTGCAAAAGGAATGTGAAAAGAGAATGAATACCATCAGGGACATGGAGGGAGGATATATGTTGGGGTGGGGGGACTATATGTTTGGGGCTGTGTGGGAAGGCTGTTCAAGGTAAAAGTCCTGTCACAACAAAGGCTAAAAGGCAGAGAAGTTTTAGCACCTTATAAAGGCAGAGACAAGACAGAGATGTCATCGTGGCAAGTGAGCCAGGCCTCACACATGATGATACTCTGATGAGATCACTGGCTTGGGGCCTTTGCACTTGCTGTTCCCCCACATCTCCTCATGGCTCACTCCCTTGCCTCTTTTAGGGCTTGCTCAAATGTAACTTCTGAGAGATGCCTTCTCTGATCATCCCTATTTAAAACTGCAATCCATCCTCTCTACTCCCCATGCTGGTGCTTCCTATCTCCTTTCCCTGCCTTTTAAATTTTCCTCCATAGCACTGAGAACCATCCGTCAAACGAGATTATCTGTTTGTTTGTTATATCTCCCCTCTCACTAGAATATAGGCTCTATGAAGAAGTGATTTTTGATTAGTTTATTTATTGCTGGCACAGAACAGGTATTCAATAAATGCTTGTTGAATAAGTGGCTGTAATCCAAGATCTGGCTCTCTCATTGGCTGAGCTTTGATATCAACTAGATTCTGCGCAAAAACTGCCATACTCCTTTTCTCTGTGGGAAACTATATGTAGTTGATCTCATCCATTACAGTAGGATCTTGCTAGATTCATTCTTAGGGGGCAATCATAGTTCTAGATTCTGGCTTTACTCTAGTCCAGTTTTAGATCATTTCTAGGACAGGGACAGAGTGAGCATGACAACAAAAATCTGATGATCTGGGTTCTTGTCCTGGCTCTTGCAGTACCTGCCTGTGTGATTTCCATGAATTTTAGCTTTTTCAACATAAAATAAACTTGATGGATAAGATGATCTCCAAAACTTCCAACTCTGAATAACTAGCCTATGGAAAGAAAGACTGGGTTTAGATCTCAGAGACAGAAGTTCTAACACAAGTTCTTGAATAGGAGGAAGAAAATTACTATATATTTTTTTAGTCAAAAAAACCTATCATATGCCAGACAATATGTTAGGTATTTTATGTATATAAATTCCTCATCCATAAGCTGAGTAGCCCAAGGCTCAGAGAGGTTAAGTGACACCCATATAGCACGCAGGTGTCAGACACAGTATTTCATCTCAAGCCTATCTGATTCCAAAGGTTTTATGTACTCTTTTCCTACAGAGGTTCTCGACCCGGCTGTTTATCAGAATCAAGGGGGAACAATTTAAGTACAGATTCTTGGACTCCACACCAGATCTACTGAATCAGAATCCATATGGGGGCTGGGGTGGGCAGCTATGCGTGGGAATCTGTCAGCCTGATGACCAGCCAGGTGTGGGAATCCTGTACTATCAACACTTTAAATTTGCTCTCCCTTCTGAAGAAAAGTCACATGATGAAAGATAATCCACCTGGCAGTTGTGTTCAGAGTACACTGGAGGACTGCTGTCTTGGGTTAAAAAGACGGTTTATTTGTCTGTCTCCCTAATGGGAGTGTGTACTCTTCTAGTGTTGCAGCTTTACTTGAAGTTTCTCCAGTATCTGGTACAGTATCTGGCAGGCAGTACCTACGCACTGTATGTTTAATAAATAAGTAAAAGAAGGTGAATAAACATGAAACCTTTAGCATATTCTGAAGTTTTGCTGCTTCCTACTCATCCCTCCTTCTACCTAGAAATGTTTCCTTGCCATATACTATGTGCCATACACTGTACTAAGCTCTTGAAGAGGGAAGGAAGATAAAAGTTAACCAGAGGGGCTAGCCTTGCAAAGGAAGTACTGCAGAACTGTACTGCAGAACACTAAGCACACACGATAGAATATAGAAGAGGGGAATCAGGGAGACTTCCCATACATCCTTCCAGAAATTACTCTAGGCTCACTTAGTACTTCATTTACAACTGTCCTCTATAGAATACTTGTGAAACTGTGCCTTGTATTACACTAATACTATGTGCCTGTCTTCTCTACTAGACAAGAAGTTCTTTGGTAGGCTTAAGTGGTTCTTAACTTAGGAAAGGGTGTACATCAGAATATATATACTAAGCAGCTTCCCCCACACCATTTATGACCTGGTATTGAAAATTAGGATAAGCTCCCCAGGTGATTGATATGCGTATGCATACATTCCATTCATTTATAAATAAATATTTATATAAATAAAAATTCTGTTTATTTATATACATACACACACACACTCACATAAATTAAAAAAAAGGGCTTCTGCTTCTGGGGAGATGGAGTAGACATGCATTTCCCTATTCTTTCCATTAAGTGTAACTAAAAACCCTGGAAATTATATATAAAACAAACATAAGAAGACTCTGAAAGGCAGAGGGAAGAAAGCAGGCTGGTTAGAGACCTCAGGACTTGAGGAACAACCCAGTGCTGAGTTCCCTGTGTTTTCTTTCTGCCTCACAGATCCCAGTCTTGGAGATGAAGAAGCTGGCAACCCAGCAGCACCAACAGGTAGAGACACAAAAAGCCTCAACAAAAACCTGCTCTCTCTAGCCAAAGGACCAGGAAAGGGCAGCCTGGCAAGACAAAAACTTTTTAGATAATAACTGTTCTATTCTAGCCAAACACTACAGAAAATGCTGTGGCTCCACCAGCAAAGGCTGATTGGGTAGCCTAGACTTCCACTCTCATGAGTCTGTAATGAGGTGCTCCCAATACTCCTGCAGGGACGGTGTCAGAGAAGGCCAAGTAGGAGCAGGGAATTCCATCTCCATCAGCCCTGGTAAAGAGCCTCCTCCCCACCTGCCCACCACAATGTAGTATCAGTGGACATCAAATGGGCAGCCTAAACTTCCACTCCCACTTGGCAGTAGGTACTCCTCTCTCTCCCCACTGGGGTGACGTCAGAGGTGGCATAGTGAAGAGTTAGGGCTTTCACCATTGCCCAGTGGTAATGAGGCCACTGGCACTGCAGTGTCAGTGGAGATCAAGTGAGGAGCCGGAACTGCCACCTCCACCCAGCAGTAATGGGGAACCCTCCTTCTTGGGTCCCAGTGGGGGCTGAGTGAGGAACCTGGCAGGTCCCCCCTTCTACCAGGGTAGGAGTGGTGTCAGAGAAAGCCAGCCAAACCAGAAGACTTAAATATGATCTGGGATCTCAGAACGTAATAGAAAAATGTCCAGATTTCAATAAAAAAAAAAAAAAAAAAACTCATCACATTAAGAACCAGGAAGAACTCAGACTGAATGAAAAAAGACAATCAATCAACACATTAAAACCTAGATGACAAAGATGTTAGAATTATCTGGTAAAGATATTAAAGCAGCCATGATTTAAATTTTTCAACAAGCAATTATGAATGTGCTTCAAACCAATGAAAGAATAAAGGCCTCAGCAAAGAAATAAAGAAGAAACAAAAGAAAAAAATCTAATAACAGAGAAAAAGCTCAGCAGATGGACTCAACACAGAATGGAGGGGACAAAGGAAAAAAATCTTTGAGCTGAAAGACAGCACAATAGATATTATCCAATCTGAACAACAGAGAGAAAACAGACTGAAAAAAAAAATGAACACAGCTTCAGGGACCTGTAGGACCATAACAAAAGATCAAAGAGTCCCAGAATGAGAAGAGAAAGAGAGCAGGGCTAAAAAAGTACTCAAGGAAATAATGGCTAAAAACTCACTTAACTTGGCAAGAGACATAAATCTGTATATTCAAGAAGGTGAAGCTGAGTGAATCTCAAATAATAAAAACCCAAAGAAATTTATATCAAGACACATCATAATTAAATTTCTGAAAACGAATGACAAAGAATCTTGAAAGCAGCCAGAGAAAAAGGATACCTTGCCTACAAGGGAAAAACAATTTGAATGACAGTAGATTTCTCATCAGAAACCACGTAGGCCAGAAGGAAGTTGCACAATAATTTTCAGGTGCTGGAAATAAAAAAAGAACTGTCAATGCAGAATCCTATATTCAGAAAAAATGTTCATCAGGAATGAAATGGAAATCAGGACATTTTCAGGTAAAGGAAAACTAAGAGAATTTGTCACCAGCAGACTTATTGTAAAAGAATGACAAAAAAGTTATCTAAAAAGAAAGCAAATGATTAAAAAAAGGAATCTTAGAATATCAGGGAGGAAGAAAGGATATGGTAAGCAAAAATATGTATAAATATAACAGGCTCTCCTTTCCTCTTGAGTTTTCTAAATTGTGTTTGACAATTGAAGCAAATATTTTTTTTTTTTTTTTTTTTTTTAAAAAGATGACCGGTAAGGGGATCTTAACCCTTGACTTGGTGTTGTCAGCACCACGCTCACCCAGTGAGCAAACCGGCCATCCCTATATGGGATCCGAACCCGTGGCCTTGGTGTTGTCAGCACCGCACTCTCCCGAGTGAGCCACGGGGCCGGCCCTGAAGCAAATATTATAACACTGTCTGATGTGGTTCTAAATGTATGTAGAGGAAATTTTAAAGACAATTATAAATGAAAGGGTAAGGAGACATAAAGGGAAGTAAAGTTTCTATACTCCACTAGAACTGGTAAAGATAAATTATGTACACATAGTGTAATACCTAAAGGAACCACTAAAAAGGTTACAAAGAGATACAGTCAAAAACATTATAGAGGGCTGGCCTGTTAGCTCAGTTGGTTGTGGCACAGCCTTATAACACCAAGGTCATGGGTTCAGATCCCCGTACCAGCCAGCCACTGGAAAAAAAAAAAGTAACCCATAGGAAGTCTGGAAAAAGAAAACAGAAATAAGAACAGAATAAACAGAAAATAAAAAAAAAAAGGAAGACTTAAGCTCTAACATATCAATAATTATTAAATATAAAAGGTCTAAACACACCAATTAAATGAAAGATTGTCAGAGTAGATTTAAAAACATGATCTAGGGCCGGCCCGGTGGCGCACTGGATAGTGCGCCGCTTGGGAAGCGCAGCGGCGCTCTCGTCCGAGGGTTCGGATCCCATATACAGACCGGTTCCCGCTCACTGGCTGAGCGAGGCGCGGGAGCAACACCGAGGCTTGCGATCCCGTTGCCGGTCCCCGGTCCGGTACGGGGGCAACACTGAGGGTTGCGATCCGTTGCCGGACACGGAAAAAAGACAAAAAGACAAAAAAAATAAATAAATAAAAAATAAATAAATAAAATAAAAACATGATCTAACTATACACTGTTTACAAGAAACTCACTTCACGTAACGATACAGGTAGGTTGAAAGTAAAAAAATAGAGAAAGATATTACCATGCAAATATTAATCAAAGGAAAATATTAATATCAGATATAGTAGACTTCAGAGCAAAGAAAATTTACCAGAGACAGAGAGAGACATTATATAATGATTAATGGGTAAATCTAAGAAAACAGCAATTCTAAATGTATACGTAAAACAACAGCCACAAAATATGTAAAACAAAAGTGTATAAAACTGAAAGGAGAAGTAGACAAATCCACAAGTACAGGAGGTAACTTTAACATTCTTCTCAACAACTGATAGAATAACTACACAGAAAATCAGCAAGGATATAGGAAAACTCAACACCACTATCAGCCAACAGGATCTACGACATTTATAGAACACTCCACCCCACAATGACAAAATACACATTCTTTTCAAGTATCTATAGAACATATACAAAGACAGACCATATCTTGAGCCATAAAACAAACCTCAACAAATTTTTAAAAATTGAAATCATACAATTTCTGAGCATGTTCCCCAATCTCAATGGAATCCAGCTTGAAATCACTAACAGAGATAATAGGAAAATCACCAAACACCTAGAAACTAAACACATTTCTAAGTCATCCATGAAATGAAGAAACCTTAAGGGAAATATAAAAACTACACATGGAAATGAATGAAAATGAAAATATTAAAACTTATCAAAATCTGTGGATACAGCTACAGCCATTCTAAGAAGAGGTAAACTTATAGTACTAAATCATATATTAGAAAAGGGAATGGTCTCAGATCAAAAATCTAAACTCCTACTTCAAGAACCTAGAAAAAGAAAAGCAAAATAAACCCAAAGCAAGCAGAAGGAATGAAATAAAGATCAGAGTAGAAATTAATAAAATTGAAAACAGAAAATAGAGAAAATCAATGAAACAAAAAACTGGTTCTTTGAAAAGATCAATAGTTTGAAAAGACAAAATTCTAGCAAGACTGAGAGAGAGAGAGAGAGACAGCAAATGAGAGCAGACACAAATGACCACTATCAGTAATGAAATGGGATAGAACTACAGAACCTGTTGCATTAAAAGGATTATATATACGGAAATATAAATAAATAGTCCTCGGTTTATGATGGTTTGATTTGTGATTTTTTGACTTTAGGATGGTTTTATTGGGGCACTAAATGCATTTTCAACTTACGATGTTTTCAACTTTGACAATAGGTTTATCAGGACGTACCCCATTGAAAGTTGAGGACTATCTATACCACAAATAACTTTATATATATGAGTACAAATTTGACAATTTAGATGATATGGTTAATTGCTCCAAAAACACAAACTACAACTCACACAATATGAAAGAGATGATTTGAATAACCCTACAATTCTTAAGGAAATTGAATTTGTCATTTAAAAACTCCACACAAAAAAACAAAGGAAAGACAGAAAGAAAGAATGAAAAAGAAAAGAAATCTCCAGGCCCAGATGGTTTCATTGGTGAATTATACCAAACATTTAAATAATTAACACCAGTTCTGCACAATCTCAACACTTTCCAAGCTAGTACTACCTTGATACCAAAACCAAAGACAATATAAAAATTAAAAAAAACTATAGGCCAATTTCCTTCATCAATATAGATGCAAAAATTCTTTAAAAAAACTAGGAAATATAACTCAGCACTATGTTAAAAGAATTATACACTATGACAAAGTGGGGTTTATTCCAAGGATGCAAGGCTGGCTCAATATTTGAAACTCAACCAATGTAATTAATATGAACAGGCTTTAAGAAGAAAAAAGACGATAACATACCATCCTCATCTTTCAGATGTCTATATGTTGAAATGTTCTAGAACTCAGTCTCTTTCTACACCCATTCCTTATGACTCCCACATTGTATCTCTAAGCCCAGATCTCTCCCTTGAACTCCAGACCTATAAGGCCAACTGCCTATTGACATCTATAGTTGTCATTTCCAACTGGACAAATCCAATTGCAGAAAGAACAGGTTTGAGGACTAAGAGCGGGAGTTTGGAGTCCAAACTTTTTGAAAGTCAGTAAATGGACACTCCATTCTCATAGTTGCTTAGGCTAAAACCCTTGAGGCCATCCAAACTCTTTTCTTTCACACCCCATACCTAAACTATCAGCAAATCCTGTTACCTCTTCCTCTAAAATATCCCCAGAATCTGTTCTCTTCTCATAACCTCCACTGATACAACCCTGGCCTGAGTCATCCTTTTGCCTGGGTTATTACAACCACCAAACTAGTCTTCTTGATTCTATCCTTGCACACTGTTTTCTACCTAACAGCCACAACGCTTCTCCTTTATTCAAAACTGTCCAATGGCCTCTCATTTCATTCAGACTAACATCCAAAGTCTTTACTATTGCCTATAAGTCCACAGATAATGTGGTCCCTTGATACATTTTTGAGCTCATTTCCAGCCACACTCTGGTTCATGTCACTCCAGCTTTTCTGTTCTCCTTGCTGTTCCTCAAAAATGCCAACAGTGATCTAAACCTGCCTGGAATGATTGCATAAGGCTTGTTCTCTCATTTCTTCAGGCTCCGATCAAATGTCACCTTATCAGTGAGGCCTTCTCTGACCAGCATATATAAGACTCCTATCTGCCCCCACACATACATTCCTCATCTCCCTTACTCTCCTTGATTTGTATTCAAAGTAGTTATCACTTTCTGACTTATAGTAAGACTTGCATGTTTGTTTTTCTATCTTCCCCAGTAGAAGGTAAGCTTCTGAGGACATGGATTTTGTCTGTTTGCCTAGAATAGTGCTTCAGACATAGGTGCTCAAAAATTGTTTGCTGAATGAATTAATGAACCACTCTCTGAAGACTGAAGAATCTGGGATCAGACATCAGATAACCTTTGACTGCTGGCTCTGCCATTTCCTAGCTATGTCTAAGTAACCTTGGATAGGTTACTTACCCATGTTTCCTGTTTTCTCATCTATCAAATAATAATAATCCTCATTTCATAAAATTGATGTAAGGATTAAATAAAAGAATGTATGTAATGTGCTAAATACATAGTAACTTGGTAGAAAAGTGCTCGGTATATGATAGTGTTACATCACACAGAAAAATGGTCTAGATTTGGACTCAAAACCCCTCAGTTATTATTATGACTAGATACTGACTTTGTGATTTTAGGCTATTTACCTACTTTATATTAATTTACTTAATCAGCTATGAATCAGTGGCTAGGTCAAAAAGATGGCTAAGATGCAGTCCCTTCCCTTGAATCTTAGTTATGTGATCTTGGGTCGGTCACTTAACCTCTCTGAGCCTCAGTCTCCTCATTTGTCCAATGATAATATAATACCTACCTCATAGCTTTGTTGTGAGAATTAAGTTAGTTACTATGTAAAAACGCTATCTAGCCCATAGCAATCATTCACTATGTTAGCAAAGATTATGATGATTCTAGTATGGAGGGGTAAAAACATCTAAGCACAAAGAACTACAATACAGCACAGTAAGAACAAAAACAGGCATCAGCTGGAAGAATGTCTCCTAAACTGGATCTGCCCACAACTAGGAAGTTCTATGATGATCAGGAAAATGTTAAATTCCTTTACATCTATAATAACCTAACTTCCTGTCTCCATCCCTGTAGCAGATAGACAAATTTTTTCTGCTGATTTGATAACTGGGATGTAAAACTTAAAAAAGAATTGGGTCAGTGTTTACAGTCCCAAAGAGTGTTTCTCAAAAGAAGTCAACGGACTTGGTAAGGTAAGATAGTTTCTTTCTCCCTGCCCCTTCCCCCAAAGTTAACACATCCCTTAAATTTGAGAAACAGTCAACTGGACCCTCAGACGGCAAGGGCAGCATGTAATGCCCTGAAGGAAGCAACCAATTAAGAGCCGAGAACACAAATGTGTTTCATGGAAGCACTGTCAAAGACTAAAAGTCGGAAATGGACATTAAAGTGTGAGCCTGGAGGCTGAGTAAGAGCTCACTAGGTAAGAAAGAGGGCGTCACCTTCGGTGGAAGAACAAGAGCCAAGGCGTGGAGGTGTGAAAATGACACGTGGGTGGGTTGGAAGAACCAAAAAGCTTTTTTTTGTTGGGGGGGGGGGCAGTCAAGCGGTAGGACATGTAAGAAGAAAAAGTGCGGCCTGGGTCCTGCTACATGAGGGAAGAAGCCCCCTTCCTATACGCAGGTCATGATCTCTTAGCCTCAGTGTCCCCTCAGGATCCCCTTCTAAGGGCTCCTAGCTGCTGGGCTCCCTCTTGTTCCCGCCACTCTACTCTTACCTCGTCTTCCAGCCTTTCCCTCACTCTCCCGCCTCATCCGCTCCGTCGGAAGTGACGCACTAACTAGCGCGCCGTACCGCGCCAGAAAGGTTCTGCGGGAGCGGGAGAAAGGGTTCCGCTAAGACTCACTGCGCCGGCGTGCGGGCACGAGCGGTCAAAGCGCCTTCTGGGGGCCGAGGAGCTGGGCTCCTTCCCTCGTTCTACCTCCTTCAAAGTTCTGTGGACAAGGTTCAGAGAGGCTGCCGCCTCCAAAGGGACTTTTTTCTGCCGCTCCGACGCCTCTCGGTACCCAGCTAGTCCGGCCCTTGCCCTTTGACCCCACTCTCGCGGCGGGTGAGAGGTCAGGTGGCCATCTTGTGGCGGCGGCGCGGGCTGTTGTTACTGCGGAGACCCATCCCCTCCCCCTCCTTGCACCTCTGACTACCTGTCAGTCGGTAAAGAGTCCCACACTCTGTCAGGTGAGGCCCCGGCCTCGTGCCGTCACTCTTCCCGCCGCAGTGGGCGGCCCAGGCCGCTCCCTGCTGGGCTTCACTGCCACCATGTCCTCCTTCTCCGAGTCGGCGCTGGAAAAGAAGCTCTCGGAGCTGAGCAACTCTCAGCAAAGCGTGCAGACACTGTCCCTGTGGCTTATCCATCACCGCAAGCATGCGGGACCCATTGTCTCCGTGTGGCACCGCGAGCTCCGCAAAGGTAAACACTCTCTTCTCACCCCCTGGACCCTCCCCCGGGCTGTCCTCTCTCCCACTCACTCCCCAGACCGCTCTAGCTTCTTAGTTGAGCTTTGCTTTCCAGGCCCGGGCCCCTGATCACGCATCTGAGGTTGGAGACAATGTCATCCCATTTCTCAGATGGAGACTGAGGCCCCGGAGGGTTTAAGGCACTTGTCAGAGGTTCCACGGACCAGGGCTCAAGTGTCCAGGCTTCCAGTTCATCAAGCCGTTTTCCCCCTCAGGTTCATCCTGACACTTGTGACTCATATTCTTTTGGCTGCATTCAGTGCCGGGTGGAGGATACTGGCCCTAGTTTGTTACATGCCAGGCCCTTTGCTGAGCATTTGGAGTAAGAGCCAGTGGGCTCTGGAGTCAGACTGCCTGGATCGAGTCATACCTAGCTCAGCCACTTACTAGCTAAATGATACTGGACGAGTTCCTTCATCTCCTTATGCCTCTGTTTTCTCATCTATAAGATGGAGACAAGGATAATTGCCCCTTACAAAGCCTTTACTTCATACCGGTCACTATAGTAAGGTCTTTGTATATATCCTCGCCCTCACTTCTCAGAACAGCCCTGTGAAGTGGGTAGTCTCTCCCATTTTAGAGATGTTAAAGAACCACACCATCTAGACCTTCCCTTTCAGGCTCCTCAAGCAACTGCCATTGATTTCAGGCCCTGCTAAGGGTCTGACAGGCATTCATTGAGCTTAGCCCGATATTTGGCAGACACTGGGTTGGACACTTAGTAGCATTTTGTCTCTGTCACCTGCCTGGAATTTAAGCCTTACTTTGCCACCTACTCTCCCTGGCAACTTAACATGACTTCCTCTTGCTTTCCTTATCTATAAAATGGAGATGATGGTAACTGATATTTACTGTGCCTTTTATTATGTGCTAGGTGCAGTGCTGGTATCTTCGTATACATTGTTATTTTTAAAATTCTCGTATGAAGTGGGAACTTTGCAGATGAAAAACTGAGGCTTAGTAACTCATGGTGAGGAGTAAACAGGCTAATGCAAGTGAACATTGAACATGATGTTGGGCACAGCGTAGGCATTCAGTAAGACATTAATCATGGTGAGATGAGACTCTTGGTTACTCAATGTGATGCATGGTTTTTGCTTTCAAGTTGCTTATAGTCTGGTGGGGAAAGATGGGCACCTACATTGCTGTTTGATACTTTGATGAGTTCCATAACTGAAGGCTGAAGAAATGAAGCTCAGAGCTGTTCTGGACACCCTCTGTGCAGTCGGCCCGTTATACCATAGGAAATGACTTTATGTGTGTTCTTTACTATCTATGAGTTGGGGGATGTCACCCTGTTTTACAGATGTGGAAACTGAAGTGGCTAAGTGGTACTTTCAAGGCGTTTGAACTGGTGAGGCTTAGTCAACATTAGGCTGGCATATATACCAAACTCCAGGAGACTTCCAGGAGTACTGAGATAGTGATCCCCTTATCCCCGTGGGCAGTTGGAGGGTAGAGCCTGGGACTCCCAGAGCCTCCTTCATGTGCCCCACTATGTCATTCAAATATTGTAAAATCTGCTGAGTTGAGGAAAAAATGGGAATCGCTTCTCTGAAGAATCCTATTGGGTAGGATCTCAGAGATGGTCAGAGTCCATCTCAAATGTTACTTTTGTGAAGCCTTCTTGATTCCTCACCTCACCCTATTTGAGTTATTGTAAAATATTTTAGAGAGTGCATTCTTTCATGAAGCTCCTTTATCTCTAATCTCATATGACAGAGCCTTATGTTTAAGTAGTCCGGCATTATCTCCGTTTTATAGGTGAGAAGGTAAAGATATAGATTAAGTGCTTTGTTTGGGGGCGCACAGCTAGGACATGAGCCTAGGGCTGTCTGATGCCCAAACTTGTGCTTTTTAAAGTACCATTGCCTCAATGTACTTAATAGAAGGTGGTCATCTGACTCCAACCAAACCTGAGTGCTTTCATTTATTGGCATTAATCACTCCCTCCCACCCCATCACACCAATTTAGCATTTACTTCATTCTTACTGTTATGCCTTTTTCACTGAATTGTATTTTGAGGGAGAAACTGGACGTTCTTGTTTCTGTGTAACAAACACCATGTTATTTAGCATGGTGCCTGCTACACAGTTAAAAATAGCTTGGGAGTTAAGTTGTGGTCTCTGGTACCATTTTCGTGGTTGAGTAAAGAATCTGAACAGCAATGTCCAATACAACTTTCTGTGATAATAGCAATGTTTTATATCTGTGCTGTCCGATAGAGTAGCCACTTGCCACATGTGGCTATTGAGCACTTAAAATGTGTGATTAAGGAACTAACTTTTAAATAAATACAATTGAAAATTCAGCCCTGAAGTTTTATTAGGCACAGTTCAAATGTTCAATAGCCACAAGTGGCTAGTAGCTACCATAATGGACAGTGCAGAGCTAGAGGATTCTCTTCCAAGCATCAAGATGCAGCTTCCTATGATGGATTAAAATGCCCCCACACTAAAGTGGAAAAGGATTTTGTGCTCTAATGTTCAGATTGATTAGGCCTCTATGTTCTAGCCTACCCTGAGTCTTTAAAAGTGGACATTTCTGGCCGGCCCGGTGGCGCACTGCGCTAGTGCGCCACTTGGGAAGCGCGGCGGCGCTCCCGTCTAGGGTTCGGATCCCACATACAGACCGGTTCCCGCTCACTGGCTGAGCGAGGCGCGGGGGCAACACCGAGGGTTGCAATCCCGTTGCCGGTCCTCGGTCCGGTACGGGGGCAACACTGAGGGTTGCGATCCGTTGCCGGACACGGAAAAAGACAAAAGAAAAAAAAAAAAAAAAAAGTGGACATTTCTATCTATGGTCCAGTCATTTTCCATATCTAAGATGTAAGACTGTCTCTGAGTTGCCTTCAAAATATGACGTTTACAAAAATTACTTTTTCTCTCTTAAATACTTCTTTCTTTTATTCCTGGTTTGTCATTTTCATTTCCTAGGAATAATTCTTAATTTATCCCTTTCGTCTCTGTTTTAAATAGAACTTCTCCCATGTTTATGGAATAGTTTGGTGTAAAATGCTCTTAGATGAGTATTTTTTTAATGGTGTTTTGTATCTTTGCCTGAATGTAGGTAAATAGGCCTTTTTTCCCAAAATTATTTTGAGATTTTCTCTAAATCTTAAAACCAAGCAAACAAGTGAAAATTTTTGATTAGCCAGTTATTTAAATTTTGCTCAGCAACTAGTCTGACCAGTTTGGAATAGGTATAGGTAGAGGGTGAAAGGATCTATTTTGTCATATTGGAAAGACATCTGAACAAGTGACTTGTCATCCAGAGTTGGAATGGAGGGGTGTGTGTTTTATAAGTATGTGTGTTCAAGTGCTCTTTATTGAAGATCTGTTTTACTTTTGAATCTGCTAACTTTCATGGCATTATAGGCCTGGTAGTTTTTACTTAATGCAGCTTCCCAGAAGTTTGCTTGGAAAAAAGACTTTTGCCATAATCACACCTTGGTAGCAAAGTAGGATATTGTAACTATTGACACTTTTGTTCTGCTTTTGAATAATAATTTGAACGATTAAAGACAGCTCCAGGTTTTCAATGTTCTTATCAGTTGGCCATCTAAACTAGGTTATTACCAGGAGGTTAATACAATTCAAGATATCCATATTTAATTTTATGAGCATTTTAAGAGCAGTTTAAACTATAATGTGCTCTAAAAATCTTGTTTTTAACTTGGGTTATTCTCCTGTAGCTACATTTTAAAATGTCATATCTTATGCCTGCTGTGTCAGAACTTACACGTGCTGTGTGCATTTCAAAAGAAACAGAAGTGGTTTCTGAGAGAAACGGAGCAAGGACTAGTTATTTGGGTGTATAAAGGTTGACACAGAGCTTGCTTGAGTTTTTCAGGTACTTTAGCATTAGAAAAAGAAAACTGGGACCAACAATGGTAGTGATGTAACTTTACGGTTGAGAAGTTATGTGCATAGAAGCCAGGACATTCAGTAATGTTCCCCCAAACAACTGTAACTCAGACATATTGCACGAGGTTTTTATGATTTAATATATAGTACCATATTGAGTAATAGAAAATACTACATTTCATATGTATAAGAGAAAAGAATTATGGGTTTTGTGGGAGTCATAATTTTGCATATCCAGATTTCAGATGTGTAAATTTTCAATAATAATGTAGTGTTAATATATATTTGTATTTGAGGTACATATCCATTGGTTTATCTAGAAATTCCTCTGGATTGTAGAGTAGATATCACTGACCAATTATGGTTACTGAGTATCAGAGAGAAATTCTCAGTTTAGGAGCATAAATTACAAGAATGTACTTTAAAATTGAAAGTTAACTCAGTCTTTCCTTATGGAATATTTTATAATTAAGAGTGAGTTAGAAATGTTCATCTTTGCAAGAGAATAAATGAAAGCCTTGGTTTTAATATTAATGTTGATTGCTTATTCTTTAGGAATTTTCTTTGGATTATCTTCATTTTTGCTGTTGATTAATTTCCTTGTTAAAATAACACAGAAATGAAGATGGCCATTTTTTGTTCTTTTTCAAAATTGTATTCCCAAACCTGTTGTGTTAGAGACCTTCAGGAGTTCCTTGAGTTGTTTTTTAAACATATCTGCTTGACTTCAAGTTGATAAAGCTTGTCTTAATGTTATTTAGGAGTAGCTTAGGACCAAAAAATTGTGAAATGAGAATTTCTTTGGTGTAAGTGAAATTTCTGTCTTTTCTTTTTTTCAGCCAAGTCAAATAGAAAGCTTACTTTTCTGTACCTAGCAAATGATGTCATCCAAAACAGTAAAAGAAAAGGACCTGAATTCACTAGAGAATTTGAATCTGTCCTTGTGGATGCTTTTTCTCACGTTGCCAGGTATGTTGTCTGTTTTTTTGTTTTGTTTTGTTTTTAAGTGCATTACCTTTTCCACCTTTTTGTTCTTTCCTTTTCTTTAATAGCTTTTGTAAACGTAGGCCAAATTGTGGTTTTATGCTTTGCTGGGCCCTATCTCAAACATGTAAACATTTTGATGCATTAAAGAGATTCAGTCTAGCACTTGAAACACATCTTTTTCCCCAGATTTATTCACTTATTGAATTTATTTCTTGAGTATGGCATTTTCCTTGGTTTGGCTGAGTTGTCTCAATAGTTTATGGTGAAGAAACAAAGGTAAATAGTATAAGGGAACCTTTTAGTAACATAACCTTAGTAGCAAGAAATTAATTGCTTATGCCTTCTTTTTTACTTTCTTCCTTCTGGATTTCTAGATGTCTAGTTTGCTACACATAGTAGTCATTACTGTAACTGCAAAAATAATTATTATTAGTGTGGAAAGTAGGTGTTTGCTCTGGTTGTGTTGTCTGCTACTATTGTGTTTTATGGTAGAGAGGACTGGAACACAGAACACACAGCTAATTTAATAGAAAGCAGACTTTCGATTAAAAGTTTATGAATCATTATTCTTCATTTTAAAGCAAAAGCTTTCTATAGGAACAAGTTAGGTGCCCAGGAGGAGCTGTTTTCAGTAGGATATTATGTTTATAAGTAAACATAAAAATAAACAGATCTTTGCGGGAGGAAATTGGGAAGGGCGAAAAGGAGACTAGTGGATTGAATAAAAATTGTTCTAGGGCCTAAAGTGTAAGTGAAAGACTTTAAATGTGAAATTAAATTTAACATTCCTAGAAGGATTTGAAAAGTTTGAAGGAATAAAACTAGAAATCCAAAAGAAAGAAATGACATCTAGCTTTATAGAGATGGAAAAAGGTTTTTGTTTGGCAACTATGTAGCTGGCTCTTCTTTTGATGAATATGGACACTGAAGTAGCTGAATATGTGAACTTGAAAAAACTACTGAATCCACATAACAGAAAGTAAGCTTAGAACAGACTACTAGAGTAGGTATCTGAAGTTAGAGACAGGGATTTTCTTGTTTTGGTGAAATTTAGTTCACTTTCTTAGATGTTGGGTGTGGCTATGCCCATCACTGTCTGAGTGACCTTGGATGTGTTACTTAATTTTTTGAGCCCAAGATTCCTATTGGTTAAAGGGAATGACATCACCTATCTCACTAGCGTTGTTACGAAGCTGAAGTAAGACAGTATGTTGAAAAGTACATAGTATAATGCCTGACCCACATTCTTTGCTCATTAATTGGACTATACAGTTGTCCCTCAGTAAGGGATTGTTTCCAGGATGCTCATGTTCTTTTTATAAAATGGTGTAGTATTTGCATATAACCTACACATCTTCCTGTATACTTTGAATTATCTCTAGATTATTTATAATACCTAATACAATGCAAATTTTGTATAAATAGTTGTTATACTGTATTGTTTAGGGAATAATGGCAAGGAAAAAATTCTGTACATGTTCAGTACAAGCACTTTTTTTTCCTAAATAGTTTTGATCCTTGGTTGGTCGAATCCACTCATACAAAACCCATGGATACAGAGGGCTGGCTGTATTAGATTATAAGCTCCATGAAGGAGAAGACCATTTTTTTTGTTCTTTGCTGATTTCCAAGCACCTAGTTAAGTGTCTGGCACAGAGGTGCTGGGTTACATAGCTTTAGGGAATGCCATTTATGAGGGTATATCAGAAAGTTCATGGAAAGGGCTGGCCCCGTGGCTCATTCAGGCGAGTGCGGTGCTGGGAGTGCCAAGGCTGCGGGTTCAGATCCTATATAGGGATGGCCAATGTGCTCACTGGCTGAGCGTGGTACAGACAACACCGAGCGAGGGGTTACGATCCCCTTACCAGCCACAAAAAAAAAAAAAAAAAAAAAGTTCATGGAAAAATTGAATTAAAACAATACAAATCTTTCCATGAACTTTGTGAAGTATCCTCAAATATAGTCTTGATCTAAATGGTGTCCCGAGAGCTGGGCAACTTCATGGTCTGTTCTGGCACAGAGTAGGGATTCAGTAAATATTTGTTGAATGAGTTAATTAACATTAACTCATTGGGGAAAAGTTTGGTCTCGGGAATTGGCTGAAATAATTTCCTGTAGAGATAATACATACACTTTTATTTAAAAATTGATCAATAATCTTTAGCTGCCCCCAAACCAGAAAAGGTTAAGTAGAAAGGATTGGAAGAAGGGGGTTGGGTAACACCAGTATTAAAAATTCCTTTTCTACTTGGGAACATCTTAAAACCTATCCAGGAGACACTATGAAAATGGCTTGGTGCATTCCCTGGTAGTATGGGGAAAATAAACCTGGTCTTTTTCAATATAAAAAAGCTCTAATTATTTTCTGTTTGCATTCTTCTAGTTCTCTTGAGGTCTTGTTTGGGTACTATATTCAAGATACCCATGTTTCTAAGCTCCTGTCCCCCCACCCCTTTCATTGTTGAACAGAAAGTCCACCAACTCTACTTCAATCTTGATGCACCTTATCAACAGTAAGAGTAGCCTGATATGTGCTCTGTGTGTGCTTTTTTCCATGGCCAGATAGTTTCCAGATAGTTGATCCATTAATATTGATCAAATTGATTAAGAATATCTTTATGATAATCCCCTATCCCTAAGACAAACAAAAAAAAAAAACCTGTCAAATCAGAGAAAGCTGCCAAGTTCTTAGGGTAAATTTGATTTGAATAGCAATTTAATTAACCAGACTGCAAACTTGTTTTCCACGCAAGTGCCTTTTTGTTTTCTTCTCAGTTTGGAGATAGTGTGTATGTCATTTTCCATTCAACATCTGTTTGAGTGTCTTCTATGTGCCAATTACTAAGGGAGCAGCAGTGAACAAGGCAGGCAAGGACAATTAAATGAACAAGATACTTTCAGAGAGTAATAATATGGACATAATAAGACAGAATGATGTTCTAAAGTGGGATCTCTTCTAGGCAGTATGGTTAAGGAAGGTCTGAGAAAATGGTATTTGAGGTAATCATGCGAAGTAGGAACAGCTAGTAAGAAGAACTCAAGGTAGAAATAATGTTGGCAGGTTAAGAAAAACAGAATGAAGGCCAGTGTGGTTAGAACGTAGTGAACAGAGAGAAAAGTGGTATCCAGATAAGATTAGAGAGATAGACTGGTAGCAGTCACATATGCCCTGTGAGTCTTGGGAGAGAGTTAGGATTTTATTCTGATCAGATGTTAATGAGGAGTTTTAAGCAGGGGAATAATATATTTTAACATACATTTTTAAAACATCCCTCTTTAAAAATGGCTTGGTGTGAAGAATGGATTATAAAGGCCAAGGTAGGGGCAGGACACGAATTTGGAGGATATTGCTGTAGTAAAGAAATGGTAGAGGTGACATTGGCTAGGACTCAGAAGCAGTGAAAAGGTAATAATGACTTCCACTTACTTTGTGTATGGATCTTCCCCCCCTCCCCATGTAAAACTGATAGGATTTATAGGAATTGAGCAGGAGCTGGTAGTGAGGGAAAAGAGAAATCAAAGATGATTTCTATGTTTTTTACCTAAGTGGGTGGCTGATGATGTTGTTTACTGAACTGAAGATTGGGGAAAAGGTTTGGTGGAGGAAATCAAGAGTTTTGTTTTAGCCATGTTAAGTTTGAAATGGCTTATAGATATTCCATGGTGTGATACCAGATAGGCAGATGGATAAAATAGTCTTTAGCTCAGTAAAGAATTAATTTCTATAGAAGTAAATTTGGGAGTTACCATCATACACATGATATTAGTTTATTGTTATGTTATGGGTCCCCAAGACCAATCTCAGGTTTGGTGACCCCTAGGAGGTCTCACAGGCCTTTTCATATAGTCATACTTGCAGTTGTGATTTATTATAGCCAAGGAATACAAAGAAAAATCAGCAAAGGGAAAAGGTGTATGGAATCCTGGAGGATTCCAGGTGTAAGCTTCTATCTCAGGTTTGGTGACCCCTAGGAGGTCTCACAGGCCTTTTCATATAGTCATACTTGCAGTTGTGATTTATTACAGCCAAGGAATACGAAGAAAAATCAGCAAAGGGAAAAGGTGTATGGAATCCTGGAGGATTCCAGGTGTAAGCTTCTAAGAGTCCTCTCCCCGGTGGAGTCACACACAGACATACTTAATTCCTCCAGCATTGAATTGTGACAACAGTGTGAAGTGTAATCTACCAGGGAAGCTTGTTAGAGACAGTGCCCTGAGTTTTTATTGGGATTGGTCACGTAGGTACCCTCTGCCAAAATTCCAGGTTCCCAGAAAGAAAGCAGGTGCTCATTATGAACCATATTTACACAAACAGTTTAGGCACAGTAAACCACCCTTATGAGTTGGAAAATGGTGTGAACACTTCTGAAATCCCAAATTTTCAGATGCCAGCCAAGGGCCAGCCTTGTCAGCAGGACTTTGTAAAGGTAGCAGCTGCTGGCTTTCTATGTTAATTCTTACCTGAACAGTTGCAAAGGAACATTTCTGTTTGAGCTTTATGTGAGGTGCTATTGGAAGTGCTGGGACTACCTGGAAAGAATTCCTGCTCTTAGTAGGCTTACCATAGGCCTGCTGTGCATGGAATACGATGAGAAATGCACAAATTACAGCAATTGTAGCAGGGAAGCGCCATAGAACTTCAGAGGAAGAAAGGCCCCCAAGGCTGGTGTGGCAAGGCCTCAGGTATAGAGCTGACACTTCAAGCAGCAGCCATCTGTATTAGAAAAGTGAGCAGTGATTGAATTTATAATTAGAATTAAAATACCCAGTGTATTCAACATAATATTAAGTTGTGCAGGTATTATTTATCATCTTTCAGTTTATTCATAAATTGGTGGCAAAGATTTTTTTAGTCTTTTTTCTCTTAAAGATTTCTCAATTTATCAGCACCACACTCTCCCAAGTGAGCCACGGGCCGGCCCAAGATTTCTCAATTTAGAACGGAGTTAGAGCATCCTGAAAAGATAGCTCCTTCTCTTATGGAACTGCTTGGTGCTTTAGTTGTATCTGATTCCAGGTGCTAAAGTGACTTCCAGCTTATTGGAGCTACTTACTTCAAAGCCTCATCAGTAAAAACATCTCTTGAATATTTTATCTGTAACTTTGAAACTTATCTAGCAAAACCTTGATTTATTATAATGCTCAAGGAAATAACCTATCCTGGTTAATTACATTCACTAATTAAACTAGAGCCCCTTTTTTGGCTCTAGCCTTTAGTAGTGAATGCCTTTTGAAATGTTTTGTGGTTATAATAGGTTTGAGAATCAGATTCTGCTGTATAGTGATATGGCTGAAAATATACTCAAAATCTGTCTTAGTCTTAATTAAGTTCCACATATCCCCAGGAATGGAGGGTGGTGGGTGGGTGTTTTCCCTTCCCACCCTCACCCTTTTATATAGATCCTTGATAAGAATTTGTTCTCATGATTGATTTCTCTTCCTTCTAAGTGAACAGAGACTCTGTAGAGAACAGATTTCATGTTAAAAGTACCAGCCCATTAATTAGTTAAGTAGATTAATTGCAGTTTGGTTGTATTAGTTATAATGACTTTATTTTTCTAAACCATACATTTGATCACCTCAGAAACTTCTTGTTGCCTGCAGGCCCCATGTCTAATGTGGCATTCAGGACCCTCTGTAATCTAATTCCACTCTATCTTTCCAGATTCTTCTGCTGTTTCCACACACACCCTGTATACTTCAGCTACCTGAATTACTCACAACTTTTGCTTTCTCTTCGCCTTGTTCCATTTTGAGGGATCTATTCAAATGAGAGAAGGTAGCATGAACAAAGGCACAGCCACAAGAGGGAACAAGTTCTGAGTAGGAATACACATGGTTGAGTGTTGCCGGAATGCCGAGCCCCAGGTAGGGTATCACAAGAACATGAGGCTAAGGAGGACTGAGGGGCTATTGGGTCAAGCCCTAGAGCTTAGCACCTAGGCTTTAGGCCTTATTCTTTGTATTCCAAGCACATTGTTTCATACACTTTCATTGATTGAGTGGATGAGTGCTTGGTTGATTTCTGATACGAATGACCTTGATGCAGTAAGATGACTGTGGAAAGTTAAGTATCTGTACGGCCTACTGAAACCTATGTAAATTTTTTCAAAAAAAGATTACAGTTAGACAAATATTTATTGAGCTTTTTCTAGGGTATATAGCAGTGTGGGGGGAAAGACAAATTCCTGTCCTGTGGAAATTACATTCAAATAGAAAGAGTGTAAACAACAAGTAAACTATGTAGTGCATCAGGAGATAAATTGTACAGAGAAAAATTGAGGAGGAGCAGGTGTTGTAGTTTTTATCATGGAGATTAGGGAAGGACTAACTGAAAAGGGAATGTGTTACTAAACATACACCTGAAGGAGGAGAGGGAATGAGCCTTATGGCTCATCTGGGGAAATGTGGTTCTGGGCAAAACAAACTTTAAGTGCTAAGGCCCTGAGTCTGTGCCAGGGTAGCTGTTGTGGCAGGAGGGAGGGATGGGAAGAGTGGATTGGGCAGGAGATGAGGCCAGAGAAATAATGGGCTGGGTTAAGAAAGCCTTGAAGGCTTTATAAGGACTTGCACTTGTATTCTGAGGGAGAATGGGAAGAAACACTGGAAGTTTCGAACAAAGGAATGACATGATCTGCCTTAACACAACAGCTAGAATTACATTTTTAAAACTCGAATAGATTGTAGGAGGACAAGGGTAGAAGTGGGGAGACCTGTAATGAGGCTGTTGTAGTAATCCAGGTAAGAGATGACAGTGGCTCGTATCAGGTTGATAGTGGCAAAAGAGGTGTGAAGTAACTCATTTCTGCATATATTTTGAAAGTAGAATAAGTTTTATCACAAATATCAAATAATTAGGTCATATTTTTAAGCTTTACATGATAAACTTAGTTGTAGAAATGTTTCCCTTTTTTCCAAACTCTCACCTCTGACTTGAAAAATAAAAAAGTTTAACAAAAAAAAAAGAATTAATTTGTGTGTACCCTGATTTAGTCCTTTGACCCCAATTCAGTGAAATTTGCCACTATTAATTCATAAGTAATACAATTTGACTGGGCTAGACTGAAACCACCTCAGCTTGAGTGTTAACATATGCTTTAGAAAAGTGCTGTCAGGGTTGGGGATGGATAGAATTCCCATCTCAGTTGAATTTGGTATGGTTTCTTCTTAAAGTTCCTATTAAAGATATTTGACTTAGATGCTAAGAAGTCAAGGTATCCCTTCTTGTTTAAAGTTTCTCAGTGTAAGATTATTGACATCTAGGGCCGGCCCGGTGGCGCACTGCTACAGTGCGCCGCTTGGGGGCGCGGTGGCACTCCTGCTGAGGGTTCGGATCCCACATACAGACTGGCTGCTCACTGGCTGAGCGAGGTGTGGGCGCAACACCGAGGGTTGCGATCCCGTTGCCGGTCCCGGTCCGGTACGGGCGCGACACTGAGGGTTGCAATCTCACAAACAGAACAGTTTGCAGTAACACGTGGGTGGTGAGTGAATTAGTTTTTCTTTCATAAAATCTTACCTCACTCTTGTACTTGTTGTCTGACATTTTTTGGTAGGCAGCTCATTCACCCTGGGTGCTAGTTATAGTCATCTCATTGAAAAATATTCTTTTCCAAGAATGTAATTGTAATATGTCAGGAAAAAAATTATCTAACTTCTTTTAGATATAAATGATAAACAACTACATTATTTTCAGTGTGTTCTAATATTGTTGATTACATCACTTGTGTGAACATAGAATACATACTTCATCCAGAATTGAAATAATTATGAGGTAGTTAAAGTTGAGATCAGTCTTGGCATATATGTGTGTATGATTCTTTTTATACATGTAGAGGTGTTGGTGTATTAGCATTGGTGAGTTATAGTGAATTGTTTTCCCATTTTAAACACTTGTGCTTTTTAAATCATTTTTTCTGTCCTAAAAATTTTGGCCCACTATAATTTCCAGCAGAATGTTTGGCACTGCATTTCTGTTAATGTCTTTCAAAAAGCAAGCTATCATGATTGATATGATCAATTTTTGGTAATTCTCCGTCTGTAAAAATCAGCCATTGGCTTTTTTGCCCTATTGCCCCTTCTTTCAAAGG
Organism: Galeopterus variegatus; assembly: GCF_000696425.1. Taxonomy (NCBI): domain Eukaryota; kingdom Metazoa; phylum Chordata; class Mammalia; order Dermoptera; family Cynocephalidae; genus Galeopterus; species Galeopterus variegatus. The sequence continues at coordinate 1,268,073 of NW_007726170.1, forward strand.
GGAAAAAAGATACAGATTACTTCTATGACATGATCCCTCTCTCTTCCCCATTCACCACAGAAAGAATATAGTTTTGGGTCAAATTTTGGTCAAACTATCACAATATGTACCTTATTCTTCCTTCTGTTTTTAAATATGTAAATCATTTAGTGAGGTTTTTGTTGTTGTTGTTGCTGTTTTATTGGATCTGTCCTAATTAAAAATAAAAAATCCTAAGCTTATATATATCTTTTCATCTTTTCTGGGCAGAGAGGCAGATGAAGGATGTAAAAAACCTTTAGAAAGATTGCTGAACATCTGGCAAGAAAGAAGTGTGTATGGCGGCGAGTTCATACAGCAGCTGAAGCTGTCTATGGAGGACTCCAAGAGCCCTCCTCCCAAAGGTAGAAACATCACCACATGTTTACAGCTCTTGGTCTTTGCCTGCTTTCGAATCACATATGAAAAGCTGCAGTGGGGGTTGCTGTGAACCACCAGCGATTTTATGATTCTTCAGAGAGAGATGATCATGAATGATGGTGAGAATTTATGTAGTGCTTGCAGCGTGTAAGCTCAGTTCTAGTGTTCATGATGTTCATCCTCTCACACCCTAACTTTTGCTCTTTATTCATTCTCCTTGACTCTCTTCTGACTTTCAGAGACTTTCCTTGCACAAGGGAAAGGATCGACAAAGTTGTTTAGAGTTGTGATGAAACTAGGAAATACCCTGGATTAAGATTTTGTCCTAACCCTGTCATTAACTACCATAGGATCTTAAATAAGTCCCTTACCATTTTTAGAACTTGGTTCATGTGGTTTTGGAACATACTCTTGTGGTTTTCAGTTTGCTGTCTAAAATTGATTTTGGTCTTTGCTGAACATAGGACAGGTAGTCTTCAGAAAGTATTTATGTGCTTGTGTGAATTTTACCAAGTCCTTCGTAAGAGTTTGTGTTATTTTTTTCTTTAAAGAGTAAGATCAAATGTTATTTGGTTATTTGGCTTCTGGTTGCAGTTTTATTCTAGTTGGCATGACATGTTTCTAAGCTACAGACCTGATCTAACTGCATACATACATACTCATTGCCTGGAGGATCAAGTCCAAGTACTAATAGTATTAAAGAGCCTTTCTAATCTGAACTAGCCTCCTTTTCCAGAATCTTCTCCTGCCATTCCCTCACATACACCATCTTCTTTAGCCATGCAGAATTACCCAGTTTTCCCTCTGGGTGCTCTGTTGGCACCCCTTCCTTTGCATGTGCTGTTACCTCTGCTTGGGATGTCATTCTGCCCCTTTCACTGTGTGGTGAACTCATTCTCCAAGAATGCTGCCCTCATTCTGACATCTTCCCTTGCTTTTCTGGGCACATGTAGCCATTCCCTCCTTGTTCTCTGGTACTTCGTACATGACTCTGCTATAGAACCTAACTGTGAGTAGCATACATGGTGATATCATCCATTCAGCAACCTTTATTGTGTACCCTTCATGATCTCTTCCAGGTTTAAAGTTATATACATTTTACAATGCATAAAACTGTAACTTTCTAAAGGTTAGAGATTTCTAAGAATGACATAAGTGCCTTCAGACTGCAGGTTATTGTTTTATTTAAAGTTGATAGAAAATAATTTTATGGTCACTCTTGTGATAGCTTCTGAAAAGCAAAATATTTCCTACTTTGGATTCCAGTAGTGTTTGTATTGTATCCTTTGGAAGTATTCTATACAGCTTTGGAGAATTATCAGTATTCTTTTCCCTATTCTGCCTTAGAGTTCGTTGGTAAACTGTGGATTTTTAAAACACCTTTGGGCAAGTAGAGCTCTGAAAGATGTTTGAAGCTAATGTTGAATTTCAATTCAACAAGCATTTGCTAGACATGTGCTTTGAGTAAAAAGCTATGCTAGATGCCATTGGAAAGAGCAAGAGAGCTGTAAGACGGTTCTGCATTTAGGGAGCAGGCAGACAAATTGGGGAATTTGTGGCAATGGTAGTATTGGAAATAGCTCTCTTGGGTTTCTGATTTTCTTGAGAGTCTAGACAGACATTAACAGTAACAGAGGCAGTATTCCGCTATGTGTAGGATAATGCTGATTTAAAGTTAATTTTTCTTTCTCTATTCTGTAAAGATGAAAACATGTATCAGAAGGTTCCAATACGTTTATTAGTCCTTACTAACTCACTCTGTCTTCTCACTGAATTCTCTGGACCTGAGTTATCAGGATATTTTACCACAATCCTTTCAAAATATTGAAGGGTTCTCCAGAAGTTTATTTCCAAATTTGAATAGTCCTTTTATATTTCAGCTCTGATTCATGGGTAATTCTTTGTCCTCAGGCAACTTCATAGAGTTTACCTTTGAAATAAAGATTTTCCTGTGGAACTTTGACAGTTCTTATAACATTGGAAAACACATGAGCTTAGGAATTCTGTTAGAACTGGAGATTTCTTGAGTTTATATACCTTTCTCCCCAGGTGTAAGACTCAGGTGTTCTAAACTTGTCTCTCTGTTCTTGGAAATACTCAAGCTGTTGCTTGACTGAGTAGAACTTTATTATTTACTTGTCACACATGAATCATGTAGTATCATTCAGTTGTACAAGAATTTAGAAAGGAAAAGAAGATACAAAGGAGCTAGTATTTATTGAGCGCCTGTTATGTGCTGGCCTCTCCGCTATTTGCTTATCATGTTAATTTATTGTAGATCCTTACACTGCTCTGTGGATTTGGTATTATTTTCATAATTCAGATGAGGATATTAAGGCTCAGAAAGGTATAGTAATTTTGCCTGAGATATAATTGATAAGTGGAGAATTATAACCCAGGTCTGTATGACTTTAAAGCTGATGTTCTTCACACCGTACTTTTTCCTGAAAGTACGTGGATTCAGTAGAATTGAATTATGGTGTTAATTCATGAGCAGGTTACCCAACTTGCCTGGATCTTAGCATAATTTAGATATTAGAGTTTGAATCCCAGCTCTGTGTGACTTTAGGCACGGCATTTTACCTCTCTGAGCCTCAGATCCTCACTGTACAATATAGCTATTAATAGTAATACCTCATCGGGTTGTGGTGAGGATTACTTGAGATAATGCAGGTAAGATGTTACCAGTGGGGCGATAACAGGATTTTCAATTTGCCCCTTTCAGTTCTAATATCTAGTAATCTGGTTTCTATATATGAACCAGTCGCAAAAGTAGGAGGAGACTTTTAGTATTTTCACTCTCTCAGGTTTTGTGCAAAGCTGGAGAGCCTGGTCGTTAAGAGCATGAAGTCTAGGCCCAGCTTTCCCGCATTCAGGTCTGGCCTTGGCCACTCAATTCAGTGAGACAGAATAAAATGCTTTTAGAACCGTTCCTCAAGTGTTAGCTCCTTATTAGTTGCAGGCTCCCTTTTTCCCAAAAGTAAAGTGTAATGTCCTGTATTTTGCGGGGAGGGAACAAGAATGAGGGAACTGTGACAAACAGTATTTCCTTATTCTTTTCTCATTATAAAAGTAATATAAAATCTGTGTTTTTTGTTTGTTTGTTTTTAATCCTAGAACATTTCAAGTGGATCCTTTAGAAAACCCAGCTTTACAGGGAAATGGCTGCATTTTGTAATGTGATTTCAGAGCCTTCAGGCCAGCTTTTTGCCTTAAGATTTGTTTCATAGTCTGCCATAGTGTCTGAAATTCTACTACAATCAGGTCTTTAGAGTCATGCTACATAAACCCTTAGGTAACCAGGATTACTTGCAGGTTAGCTGAGTACAAGGCCCCCTGAGAGATAGGGACAAGTTAGAGGATAGAATAGAAGGTGCACAGTATGAGGCTAGAAGAGTGTTGGCCAGCCATAGTGTTTGCCCTGCCTGTAAAGAGTGGTTGAGTGAGTAAAAAAGGGAGAGTAAATAAATACCATGGGCAGAAGCTGAATTGATAGTGGAAGCTTATCTCAAATTCAGATGTAGGAATGGAACTAATAGATTTCCTAGGGTATTTTTAATGGCTGATTGGATTGTGAATACTGGGCATCATAACTGCTAACTTTGTAGCAATGATAGTCATTCTGGCATAGCCCTAGCGCTTTCAAAGGTCTCTTTGACTCCTCTGCCTTCAAGAAGTTTCAAATTCCAGTCTCAACCCTTTTAGAAAAGTGTTGTAGGAATGTGGAAGAATAAGACACTTAATGTGTCTGTTGAAGGGGAAGACTTACCGCAGCCATACAAAGTAGCAAGGCCAAGTGCTTTAAAGAGTGGCCCAAGTGCTGTGGGAGTTAGAGGGAGTGTAAGACGGTATTGCCACTACTACCAACAGGCTTTGAACTTAGGAAGAAACTGTGAAATCACTAGGGGCCATTCCAGGTTTTTGCATAGAGACGTAGCAGAGTGAGAGCTCAGCTTTAGGAAGATGAATTTAATAATACAATATAGTGTAAGCTGGAAAAGGGGCAACTAGAGGCAGGGAGACCAGCTGGGACAGTGGTGTGGACAAGCATGATAAAGGGCAGATTGCTTCTAAGAGGTTATGTGTGGGAAGGAGCAGAGAGAGGAGATATTTAAGATCTCTCTCAGAGATATGGAATCTGCTAGAAGTTGGGACTTTGGAATAGATTCGGTAGTCTCCAAGGCTTTGTACTTGGAACATGGGGCCAGTGGAAGTGTTCATAATAGAACTAGGTAGCTCAGGGAATGGGGACCCCTAAAGGGGAAATGATGAGTGATTCATTCCAGAAATCCTAGGTTTGGAACACCAGTAGTTTCTCCAAGTGAAAATAGGAGAAAACTGGAAAAGTAGGATGATAGTGATTAACACGTCCTGTTACACTCTGTTCCGTCAGGATGGCAAAGGACATAAATGGCCCTAAAATTATTTTTATTAGTTTGATTTGAGTCCTGTAATGCTGTGAGTTAGTGGCAGCATGAAGTGGTGCGAAAAACTCCAGATGAGGAATTTTGGGCTTGTAGGACCCAGATATAGACTAACGAGCTTTCTGACTATGAACAAAGCACAACTTGTGAGCCCTGATATTCCTGTGAAAATGAGTTGGGAAAAGCAAAGGCATAGGTCAAGCTAAGGCCTTCCAGTGCCAAAATTTAGTAATTCTAAGTGTCCTGAGGTAGTGAGTTTGGTTTCTATGTATAATAATTTCTGCATGAGAGTTTGAAAACTGAAGGATTTCAAGTTTTATCATTTTTTCCTACCTTATTTAGTGTATTTAACAATAATTTATTGAGCATTCTTATAGGTGCATGGAAACAAACCAAACAATATTAAATTTTTTATTTTGTGTTTATGTTCTAATGGGCACTCCTTACACATGGCCACTTTGATGTTGTAGTGGCTATGTCTATGTGAGTCATATGACACATCACACATTAATTAGGCAGCAACTAGCAAAGTACTGTTAAATATTTCATATGTATATATTATATCCTAATAGATTTTCTGTTTAAAAAATACAGCAGTCCTTGCTTTGCAGGGTAGGGCAGGAGTCTGAAACCATGCAAAGCGATCTTAATCAGTGGGAAAAACTGCAATTGTTCTTTGACTTTAAAAATTTTTTTTCTCAAAGAGTTAAAAACTCACTGTTGATTACAAATGTACAGGGAAACAAAAAGATAGTAAAACTAATAGTTATTTAGTATTCTGTAACTTAAAAAATTAGACACATTAAGAACTAAAGTGTGTTTTCTTTGTAACAAACTTATCAAGAGTGGTTTGAACAGTGCTTGTCACCTTCTGGTATAACTTATGACAGAGCAAGTGTCTTTTCTCTGCCTTAGCGAATTGTCATATTTCTTTTTAAGTTAGGATCATTTTCCAACATTTTATACTTTGTTGTCAATTTGTAAAATATCTCTCAGATTTCCTTTAGTATGAAGGTTTTTGTCAGCATCTCTTCCTGCAGGACATTCCATCACTTTCTTCATTTGTGTGGATAAGTTGGCCTTTACCAGTTCTTCTGGCTGTGGAGATAGAGTCTCCATAAAGGTGGCAGTGGCAGCATGCCACAGCCAGCTCTTTCTTCTATAACTCCATTTGTGTGCCATTCACATTTCAGTTCCAGCATTAGCTTTAGTTCTAGTTCTTTACTGAACTTTCATCTTTGTGGACAGTTCCCTATTTCGATTATTCATTTCAATAAAATGTCATGTGAATTTTATCACTGGTAGACAAGGAGGCAGGACAGCTACACACTCTGCTGTCCTTGTGTGAACTGAGTAATGGATGTGCAATGATCAATCACTGACAGACTTTGAAGAACTGATGTTATTAGTCACTGATCATGATTTGGGGGCTGAAGTTAATAGTGAAATTTTTTCTTTATGTAATTACTCAGTTACTACGCCACGGTAACTGAACCATGTTGTTTGAACCATGTTGTTGGGGGGACTGGTGTCATTTAACTAAGCCGTGGTAACAAATCTGTGCATAATAAAATTGTTCAAAGTGAGGACTGCCTGTATTGCAAATGTTGCTGTTTCTTTTTTCAGTAGAACAGAAAAATATAAGAAAGAATAAAACCCGTGATATCAACTTGGCTTCCACATAGTTTGGTCAGTTAATGTGTAAAGTAGAGAACAGGAATTAAATGCTTGGTTCCAGAAGAAAACGTTTAAGCAAAAAAATATGTATATTCTATGTGAGTTATCTATTAACTCACAAAGTTTTTTTTTTTTTTTTAAATTTTATTTTATTTTGTCAATATACAATGTGGTTGATTATTGTGGCCAATCACTGAAATCTCCCTCCCTCTTTTCTCTCCCCCCTCCCTCCCAACAGTGTCCTTTCTGTTTGCTTGTCATATCAACTTCATAGAATTGTAATTGTTGTGTCTTCTTCCCTCCCCCTAACTCACAAAGTTTTGAGGCAGGTGCCTTCTGTTCTCCTTTTTTGACAGATGAGAAGGTACTTGTGTGGTGCTAAGTAATTTAAGCACAGTAGAAACAGCACCGGTTTTGGAGCCATACCTAAGCTGCATTATTTAAACTCCTTGGGCCTTTGTTTTCTCACCTGTAAAAAGAAAATACTACATCTTAGAATTGTTGGAAGATTAAATGTAAAGGAACCATTGCAATTCTTGGCACATGTTAGGTGTGCCATATTTCTTTACTTTCTAAACCAGAATTTATCATTTAGATTTATTCTCCACAGTTGTTTGGCGTTTATTTTGTATTGTCCAATTTGATGCAAAAGGAATGATTTTGGAATTAACACATCTATCATAACAACGTAAAAGCATACAGTACAGATAAAAGATGTAACCTGTCAGCCTCAAAAGTGGTTAATTCTAAAATGGTAACGTAAGTAATTTCTCTCTGTAGTATCAATCATTTCTCAGTAATTGTTATTTCTGATTTTAAGGTAAAATTTGCTGTGTTTTGTTTTTAAGAAGTAGTTTAAAGGGTATTTGTGTAGAGAATTTTTGACGCAGTTTTATTGATGAATTTCTCTCTCCTATTTATTTTCTGAAGTGATCCTTGGAAAGCATAAAATATCTCATTTTATACACAATATGTTCTCTATAAACCCTTGATCACATTGGCTTGCTTCATTATATTGTTTGGGTTTCTTACCATTTTACTTCTTTTAATTTATTTTTTTAAGATAATGAAGTTTTTAATTAAATGTGATAGTTTGGTAAGGTTTACTTTTAGATGCTTGTTTTTGATAGTATTTTTCCAGGGTTGATCTGAGATGACAGACCAAGATTTTTTTGACTGTTTTTAGTAATCTGGGGAACTACAGCCAATTTGTTATAACTGTCATAAAGCCATCTCTGGAAAACATATACCCCTTCTGCACTGTTTTTACATGTAGCCCATTGTGCATAGCATTTGACCCTTACCAGTGCAGGACATGTGACTCAAATTTTTTTCTTTTCTGTAGCAACAGAAGAAAAGAAATCTCTGAAGCGAACTTTTCAGCAAATACAAGAGGAGGAGGATGACGACTACCCTGGCAGCTACTCTCCCCAAGATCCTTCTGCAGGACCCCTCTTGGTATGTCTCCACACCCAGATTCTAGGGAGAGCGGCTAGAAGAGACCTCTAGTTGATGATTATGGCCACAAGATGGCGCTGGCGACCCATAGTATGGAATTGCCAGAGGGCAGCTCTGGGGTCATAGGGTGCAAGATCCCACCCAGTGAAGCTTGCCATGCAGTGGGCTTGGCTTTGTCCTTACATGCCATGACTCCAGGATGGGTTTATGTTTTATAAAGTACATGGGTTTGGTTTTTTTTACTCCTCGAAATAAAAAATAGTCTTAAAAAATAGATTTTTGTGAAAGGGGTAAATGTTACAAAGATATTAAAAAATCTTCTGCCGTGGCTTTTCGCCAATATAGCATGGTTGTTTTATAGTAAATAACTTACTAATATCTAGGTACAGTCTGTGTGCCAATAGCAAATTTGCTACACTATAGCCTGTTTAAATATTAAAACAGGGAGTTAGTTTTTAACCATGTGTTTGTGTCATTTAGCCCTTTGTGCAAGCTAGATCATAAACTCTGCATTGGTTCATTTTATCTACTTAAAGTCAGAGGCTCAAGGAGACAGATTAAGTAACTTGCCTGATGTCTTAATTTAAATCCAGGTCTGTCTGACTTCAGAGTTCATACTTTTTTCTGTGGGTCTTACTGCCTCCTGTTATTTTGTCTAAAACTGCTTACTTTATTTCACATGGGTGTGTTAAAAACCTATGTAAATAGGAAACATGTCTATTTGTGTTCTGTAAAAATGTTGGATTAGACTGGGTTACCTGATAGCAGTGTTAGGTCATATGTTTTTGCATTTAAAAACTTTAAAGAGGACAGCCTGGATTATCAACTTTTAGGGTAATCTAACAACCATTTGTAGAGTCAGCCACTCTTAGGTCATAATGGACTAGTTAACCTGTCAGCATTCTGTGTTAGCAAACCCAAGAAAGAATTGAAGAAGGTGGTGTACATTTCATTTAATCAGTCAACACACAATTGTGAAACATCTGATGCCTTTATTCTATACTGGAAATAACACAACATTTGAAATTAAGCAACATGAACCAGACTCCATTTTCTTAAGTTGCCAAAAACACACTCCTATAGAATTTTTAAAAATAATTATGCAAAATTTTATTCATGTCTTGTCATGAACTTAGAAAAATTAATTTTGTACATTGTCTTAGAATCCATGTTATTGACTTCCACATAAACTGTGGGACTAAGAACTTTTATGTCAGGAATGACCATTTTTAGAATTTGCCTCCACCTCATTTAACTCCAGCTAATTTTCTTTAAACCACTTATGTTTTAATGAATAGTATTGTTTGCATTTTCATTTTACAGACTGAGGAACTAATCAAAGCTTTGCAGGATCTGGAAAATGCTGCTTCAGGGGATGCTACTGTCCGACAGAAAATTGCTTCTCTGCCCCAGGAAGTTCAAGATGTTTCTCTCTTGGAAAAAATAACAGGTGAGAAGGTAGAGTTTGGGTGAAAGATGAGGAAAGAGGGACATATCTGTAGTGCATTAAGCCCTAGGATATGCCTATGTCTGCAAGTATACACTTTCTGTGTAGTACTGGGTACTCTGCCATCTTGGGATTTGCCAACACAACTCACATGCTGAACAAAGAAGCTCTTGAAATAGTCAAAACCTTGAATAGTTGATTCTAGGAATGATTGCAGAAATGCTGACATGTCACAATCTGTGGCACTCTAAGATCTGTTTAAAACGGTACAAACTGTGTGGGCTGGGATGGAAGGGATAGGCATTGAATTCATGACTCTCTTACTAAAAGAAGAAACATTTATGATTCAGGGCTGTGTGATTTATGCACTGTGTACTGACAAACCCTGTAGATGACAGTGCCTTTAATACCAAGAATTCCAGGTGTGTGTTGTTAGTCATGTCATTGTGCCCTGATGGTGATCACCCCGAGTTAAACAGGGAGGGGCAGTTGACATTATTCCCACTTTCTGAAAGGAAGGAATAAAGCATGAACTAATCTTTGTAGAGTATGCTCTGTGCCAGGTATGTCCCCACGTTGCATAGCAGGGAATTGAGGCTTTGAGAGGTTAGGTGTCTTGCACAATGTCACACCAGTATTGGATCTTAGGTCTCAAACCTAGGCTGCAAAGCCTATGTTCTTCTCATTACAAAGCCTCGGACCTTTCTTCCAGTCTCTTCCAAAGGCCACCCTTTCCCCCCTCCGTTCCACTGACTTGGCTGCTTCTTTAATTCTTCCATATCCATCTAAAGGAAATCAAGGTCACTCATGAAATATTTCCTTCATTCAACATGTATTTGAGGCCCACTGTGTAGAAGATGCCGTTGCTGTCCCATCCAGGGGTAAAATGCCAAGAAGAAAAACAAAGCAGGAATGTGGGGGCAGAAGATGATTGAGGGAGATACCATTTTAAAGGTGGTCAGGGAAGACCTTTCTGATGAGGTGACCTTTGAGCAGAGACCCTCCAAAATTAGGAAGCAAGCTGTGAAGATACCTGAGGGAAGGAGGTGCCACCAGGCAGAGGAAACAGTATATGGAAAGATCTTAAAGACACGGAGGTGCTTAGTTGGAGAGTACAGCATGGAGGCCTTCTAAGTTACACGAGAAGCATCTCAGCTCTCTCACTTGGCTTTCCCAGCCCCAACAATTCATCTGTACTGAGAACTACAGTCTATTGATTCTTCTACCTCTTCCTAGCCCTCAAGTCCCCATTTTCTTCTTTACTCAGCTTAGAGTCTTTATCATTACTCTCTCGAATACACGTTCAACCTCTTTTCTTCTCTTTCCGCCTTCACTATAGTCTGCTGGATAAATCCCTAAACTGGTTAAATCCAAATTTAAAAAAATTATTATAATAAAAAATTATTATAAAAAATTTAAATAAAATTATTCTGTCTAAATCACGATCTGCAAAAATTGGAAGTAAATTAATATAAAGCTAGCAATGTGTGTGATTTCATTTTTCTGTTTTCACTGACCTAAAGTTTCTTTTAAAATATTTATTTATTTTGATTTTTAATTATGGTAAGATACAGTAGTGTTAAGTACTTTCACATTGTTGTGCAACCAGTTTCCAGAACTCTTTTCATCTTGCAAAACTGAAACTCTAAACAACTTATTTTTCCTTCCCCTAGCCCCTGGCAACCACCATTCTTAAACTCAAGCTTTGATCTATTCCTTTTTTGTAACTGTGCAGCTGAGTATGGCAGGTAACACCCCTTAGCTGACCTTTCCTCTTATTTCTGTAGATGCATATGCTGTTTTTTAAACCCACCCCTCTCCCTATGTGTTAGACCTGCTTCTTCTCACCTACTCAAGGACATTGCTTCAATAGTGCTCCTCCTTTCTCTTTTCATTTTTTCTCTCTGCTGGATTATTCTAAATAGCATGAACCCATGATGTGGTTTTTTTTTCCACATGGGAAAATTTTTTCTTGATCCCTAGTCTTCCTGTAGCTATTCCCCCATTTCTCTATTCTTTTTAGCAAAACACCCTGAATGGATTGTCTATGCTGTTTCTACTTCCCCTCCTCCTATTCTCTCTTGATTCTACTTTATTGAAACTGCTCTTGTTAAAGTTGCTGATGAATTAGTGGTGGATTCTCTGCCCTCATCTTTTTTTTTCCTTTTTGTCTTTTTTTCGTGACCGGCAACGGATCGCAACCCTCAGTGTCGCGCCCGTACTGGACCGGGACCGGCAACGGGATCGCAACCCTCGGTGTTGCGCCCGCACCTCGCTCAGCCAGTGAGCGGCCGGTCTGTATGTGGGATCCGAACCCTCGGCGGGAGTGCCGCCGCGCTCCCAAGCGGCGCACTGTAGCAGTGCGCCACCGGGCCGGCCCCTCTCTGCCCTCATCTTAACTTGACCCCAGGAACATTTGGCCAAATTGATTATTTCCTCTTCTTGAAAATATTTTCTTCACTTGAAGTGGGAGACAGAATAATGGCTCACCAAAAATGCCTGTGTCCTAATCCCCAGTACCTGTGAATATGTCACCTTATGTGGTGTAAAAAGACAAAATTACAACAAATTTAGTTTAACGATTTCAACTGGCTTTATTTGTGATTCTAGACTCAGGCATTGCTTCATTCCATAAAATAGAATAATTGTTCCAATGAGTTGAGCAGAGCTTTATAGATAGAAAAAGGGCTGAAGAAAACAAACAAAAATGGATTTGTCATTTAAAAGTTACTTTTCTTGTAAGTTAGGGAGAGGGAGACAGCAATAGAAAAATAACTGGGTAATATCAGGTTACTTCAGGATAAGGATTAAAACAGAGAACTTAATTATCTTGTTTGGAAGATTAGGCTATTTTCTCTCCTGAGAAATTTTCTCTCAGAAGGTCAGATAACAACTGTTTCAGTTTGGTGATGGGAAACTTTAGCACGGATGACTCCATTTTGATTTTTAGTCTGGTCTGTTGGGGTGTAGTGCAGTAGTTTAGTCCAAAACAGTGGCCTCCTATAATTTTTATGTAACAGTGGCAAAAGGGACTTTGTAGGTGTAATTAAGTTAAGGATGAACATCCTGGTTTATTTAGAAGTGGACCCAATTTAATCACAGGGTCCTTATAAGAGGGAGGTAGGAGGGTAAGACTCAGAGAAGGAAACATTACTAGCAGAGGAAAGGTTGGAGCGATGTGCTTTGGAGATGGAAGAAGTGGACACGATAATAATTAATAAGATAATGCGTTTGTGATGTTTTAAGCCACTAAATTTGTGGTAAGTTGTTACAGCAGCAGTAGAAAACTAGGACCCCAAATTATCCTAGCTTTCTTTCTTCCTCTCTCTCTCTGGCCATGTCTTTTCAGCTGCTTTGCTAGTTTCTACACTTCTCCTTGACCTCTTAATGTTGAATACTTACCCCTCTTCTCTAGATAGTTTCACTGACAGTTGGTCTCATCCAGTTTCATGGATTGTTTTAAATAACAATTTTTATGCTGATGGCTCCCAAATTTACATCTCTAGTGTTGGCCTCCCCCTTGAACTTGAGACCCATACATGCAGCCTACTACTCATTATTACTAGTTGTTGTCTTGAAAGGCATTTCAAATTTAACCTGTCCCAAATTGAACTTCTAATCTCCCCTCCAAAACTCATTTCTCTCATTGTGTTCCCCATCTCAGTGAACGGCCCCCTCCTCATTCCTGTTGATCAGGCCCAAAACTAATATCTGATAACTTGTCACCACCTCTACTGCTGCCACCTGGTGCAAGGTGCCACCATCTTCACTTGGATGATTGCAGTAGCCTACTACTGAGTCTCCCTGCTTCCTCCTTGTCCCACATCCTTAGCCATCATTCTATTCTCAACATAGTAACCAGAGTGATCCTGTTAAATGGAAGATGGATCATGTCTCCCTCTGCTCTGAACACCCAGTGACTCTCCCACATCACCTAGAGTAAAAACTAGTCTCACTGCCCTCCACATTCTGGCCTGCATTACCTCGTACATAGACTTACCACTTTCCCCTTGCTCAGTGCTCAAGTTATCTGGGCTCCTTGCCAGGTGCTCTTCCCTCTTAGGGCCCTTGTACTTGCTGTTCCCTCTGGAATGATCTTCCCCAGGTAGTCACGTGGTGGGGTCTCACTTTCTTCAGCCCTTTGTTTACATCTCACCTCAGTGAAGCCCACCCTGATCACCTTATTGAGAATTGCAGTCCCCTCTCGCAGTGCCCAGTTCTTTCCCCTCTTCCTTGTTTGTCTCTGTAGTTCTTACCTTCAGCTGATAAACAAGTATAATATTATATATTGTTTTTCTGCCTACAGAGGGCAGAAAGCTTTTGTCCTTTTGGTTCCCTGCTCTCTGAAAGCCTCGGCACACAATAGGATCTCAAATATTTGTTAAGCTAATTGGAAGGTTTTGAGCAGAGAATTGGGGAGCATAAAAGCCTAATCGAGGTGGGCTTAGGAGGAGAGGAGGTGGCTACAGGGAGTATAGACAACTCTCTTGAATATTTGTGTAAGAGGAGAGCAAGAAAATGGGACAATAGCTGGAGAGTGGTATGTGGTCAGAATATGTAGCGGCATGTTTATATTCTGATGGGGGTGCTTTAGGAAGGAAAGAAATTGATGAAGTGGGGGAAGCATAGGGGACAGTTGCAGAAATTGAGTTCCTGAGAAAGCAAGAGGGAATGAAATGCCCATGCACAAGTAGAGGGCTGGCTAAAAGAGGCTCACAGCCACTCATCTGATGTGTCAGGGAGGGCAGAGAGCATGAGTTACCTACAGGTAAGTCCCTGAAGTGAGCATCTTGCTTCTACATTTTGACTGTATTTTTTGTATAACTCATTAAACTGTTACAAGTTATTTTTCTGGATTGTAATTATATGTGTAAATGAATTATTTCCCTTGAACAAGATTTGAGGGTGAGAATTGATTTTTTTTTTTTAAAGATGACCAGTAAGGGGAACTTAACCCTTGACTTAGTGTTGTCAGCAACACGCTCTCCCAAGTGAGCTAACCAGCCATCCCTATATAGGGATCTGAACCCACAGCCTTGGTGTTATCAGCACCACACTCTTCCAAGTGAGCCACAGGCCAGCCCGAGACTTGATTTTTTAAAAGCTTTAAATCTTAAAAATTAGTGTTTTCTTTGCCACAAGCATTCAAACATCTTAATTAATTAACCATTAAAAAAAAAGATCAGGTAGTCAATCAACGACAAAGCTAAAACCTAACCACCCCAGCAGCCTGTTTGCAGACCACACCACCAATGTAGAAGAAGTATTGCAATCCTCTTTACCCTCTGTGACTAGTGCTCTCTTTTCCTCATTCTTTCCCTTTCACCAACAACATCCGTTTGTTCCCTATCCCCAAGGAGGGTAGAAGTGCCTGATCTTTGGCATCAGGCCTGATTTTGAATCCCTCAACAGTTTATTTTCCCCAGTATTCACATTAAGACATCTAAAAGCCAGGTGAGTATTTGCCAAACAGAGACACTGTGTTGGGAATTCTTAAATCCCAGTGACCCAGGAGAGTGCTGAGGTCTCTTACCTCTGACAATCTACATTCATAGGGAGCAACAGATCTGTATCAATCTGTAACTCACCTTTTACTTTGTCACATAGAGCTGCTGGAATCTCTGGTGCTCTTTGTTTCACATCACCGACCTTCTGTTTTGATCCTTAAAGGCCTTTATAAAATGAGATACACATATTTCAAGTTTTAATCTCACCACCACCCACACACAGTTAATTATATCAGTTCTTTATAAATTTAAACCTGCCTTTTGTTTCTTCTTCTCATTTCCTGATGTTGAGCCTTTGTTCACCACTTCTTTCCAGGAATATCCTTTCTTATACTTCAGCACAGTTTGGTTTTGTTTCTAAAGCATGAGTTGCAACCCATAAATTGTACATCACATCAGTCTGGCAGGTAATGACTAACGTTTTTTTAAAAATGGAATATAATAGAAGATAGAACACTTTGCAAATAGTAAAGATAAGTATTGTTTTATGAAACTTTTTTATTTTTATGTGTTTACATAGTGTATTTCTACTGTGGATCAAGTCCAAAAATATATGAAAGCCTCTGTTTCTTATCAGACCCTATATTTTTCTGAATGCAGAAAGAGAGCTCATACTCAGGTTCAAAACTTACAAGAGGTTGAGTCCTATAGATCCATTTTTGAGATGGATTCTGGCTTTGAGTCCTAACTCCTCAGCTGCATACATATCAAACCTGTCATGTAGCACTTTTTTGTCTTAGTTTCCACACCTAAGAAATGAGTGCTTGCTTTTTTATTTCAGAGAAATGTAAAAAGAATACTTAATAAAATAATATAAATGAAAGCACTAATTCTCAGAGGCAAGGAAAAATTATTTCATGATGACCTTAGGTATCTCTTTCTGTTTATTTGTAAAGCTTTTACAGGAATAAGCATTTAGAAAGCTTTTGCCAGGTTCCACCCCCTGTACAATTGCTTCACTTCAGGTAACTCAGAATAATGGTCCATCTTGTTGACAGTGTGAATGCCTTTGGAGTTCTTGATAAGCCAACCAATTGTTTGTCCACAGGTTCTGGCTTATTCTCAGACTCTGTATGTTGCGAGAGAAACTGTTAACCTCCTCTGAAATGTTCGCAATTGTATCTATGTGATTTGTATATCGTCTCTCTCTCTCTCTCTCTCTTTTTTTTTTTTAAATCTCATTTGTACTTAGACAAAGAGGCAGCTGAACGTCTTTCAAAAACAGTAGATGAAGCATGTCTGTTACTAGCAGAATATAACGGGCGCCTGGCAGCAGAACTGGAAGACCGGCGCCAGCTGGCTCGGATGTTGGTGGAGTACACCCAGAATCAGAAAGATGTTTTGTCAGAAAAGGAGAAAAAGCTAGAAGTGAGTACACTGCAAGGCAGACCCAGACTGCCGAAGTTTCCCTTCCAGTAGCCCACATTGGGAAATTTTTATTATGCCTTAATTAACAACATTTTCATCTTTTAAAAATTCATGAGATGGGACCATCCATTAGATATTGTAATTATGTGAGCATAGTTAAAAATCGAAGTCATGTTTTTATATGTCCAGGAAAGAACAAATCAGATTATAGGAAACAATGAATTCATAATCACAGCATTTAGGATCTTAATGTTGCTTTAGTTTGAACTCACATTAAAAAAAAAGTTATAAACTGAGGTACAAAAAAAACACAAGGTCATTGAAACCAAAGAATGTTTATTTGGCAGTATTTGGGAAATGCTTTAAAATGTCTTCCTTTTGAGTCGTATGGACATTTATTTCTGACTTATATCCATGCTAAGCTAAGACCAGTAAGTTATCTGCCTCCAAGCTCTGTCTATAGTCAGTTCTAAAATCTCATGGTAATGTTTGTCGAGCCCCGTTGTGAAACTGTTGAGAAGGAACTCATTTTTACCTGAGTGGAGGACTTTAGTTTGGAGGCCCTTGGGGAGGGAGTTCAGAAACATTTCCTCAACCATGCACTTGTTTGGCTTCTTAATTAAATACATGGCGGTTTAACCTCAGTACTTAGTCCCTGGGGATGACAGAGCCAACAGTGTGGATGTTTGGGAACTTTGCTTGACCCAAGCTGCTGGGCTTCCTTTTCAGGAATGTCTGCTCTTTTTTTAAGAGAGACGTGGAAAAGACTTGCAGCCAGTGGTTTTGTGAAGGGAGAAAGTTCTGGGTTGGAAAACCAGTCACATTATAATACAAGAAACACCTTTTAAATCCCATTCAGTGTAGATCAGTGGGGGAGAGAGCCCTCTCACCCCATGCAGTCAGGAAACCTGTTCTCTGACAGGGAAAGGGGGGAGCATTGACTTAGCTATTTGCCTTTCAACACAGTCATCTGACTTGAAAGAGGAAATGAGTGGTAGGCACTTTTTACCATATCCTTACCTTCAGTGATTATGGGAGATATGATGGGTGGTTGTAGTGGGAACTTCATATTCCTAGCCAGCTTAAACATGAAGATGGGAAGTGGCTGTAAAAATAGCATGGCTTGGATTTAGAAATCAGCACTGACCAGAAATCCTAGAGGGAGTTTCACAGGCAGTACCAGACGGTCATTTATCTGAAATGCTCATCTTTCACTGAGGAAGCATTTTCAGCACTGTGCCTCGGGACTAATAAGAGAGTGTAATTAATGATTCTGGTTGTAAGTCACCATGCCATCTGTTGAACTGCCCCTTGGCGACACATTAAGGGCTTTCTCTGATCTGTCAGACATTGATTATCATGAGCAGCTGTTGTTGGGTGGAACGTGGCAAGCCACCATGGAGGACAGAGTCTTTGAGAAGGAGGTTGGGTTGGTAGAGCTGTTTAACTATTCTGTTCCCTCTCTTCACAGTTGCACTTTTCTCCATATATTTCATAGGGAATCATTCTGGTTTCTGTCGGAGCAGTGGTTTGCTGGATGCCATGAGACGTCATTAAAGCAGAGAAACAATGCAAAGTTTGGGTCTGTCCTGTAGCTTTCCAGTCCTCATTACTCTACACTGTTCTTTCAGTGGAATGGTGTTGGCATTCCATTGCTTAAGCAGCAAAACAGGAAGTCCCCACCACTGGAAAGTCTGGAGTCTCAACTAAAGGTTCTTATCCTAAACTGTGTTTCCCAGCCACTTGAGCAGAGTCATTCATGGTAAAAATAGAGCTAAATTTGCTGCATTAAAAAAAGCAAACAAGTAGATACTACAAAAGATGAGAGATGGCATTAGTTGTTTCTTTATCCATGCTTGCTAAAAGATGTGGTCTGCTCCCCAGAATCTCAGATTTTTCTCCCACATCTTATAATAGACTGGTCTTATTCCATTATACATATCCCTGTGGTGATGGTAAAACTTGATAAGTATGTGCCACTTGAAAGGTGCATTAATACTATGAATTCCTCCACATGTTGCAAAAGTCTCTTATTATTTGGGGTAGTACAGAAGGTATACCTGTCTTTTTTTTTTTTTTTGCCTCATTAGAGGACACTTTGATATTATTTAGAGTCTCTGATTTGTTGGTTTGGGGAGCTGAAGGGACCTTGTTTTTTTTTATATATATATATATATTTTTTTTTTTCTTAATTTTATTTTGTCGACATACAATGAGGTTGATTATTGTAGCCCATTACCAAAACTCCCCTCCCTCCTCCCTCTCCACCCTCCCACCCAACAGTGTCCTTTCTGTTTGCTTGTTGTATCAACTTCAAGGAGTTGTAGTTGTTAAGTCTTCTCCCCCCCCCCCCGGATTGTGTGTGTGTGTGTGTGTGTGTGTGTGTGTGTGTGAATTTATTTATTTATTTTTAGCTCCCACCAATAAGTGAGAACATGTCGAATAAATA